>NW_028123309.1:0-306000 GCF_965194805.1 Balaenoptera borealis
CATTGAAGCACAACAACGGTGGAGACCTCATGGAAAACAGGGGACGCAGAGCTTGCCTGGTGGAAACTTAGGCGCTACCCTGAGGCTCAGGGTGGCCTTGCACTTTCCCAGGAGGAACGAGGTCTGCGGGCTTAACTCTCCTCCAGCGTGGCAGGAACCCGGTTTCTCGGGGGAAAGTGCTCGTTTGCTACGCAGGCGTACCTGCGGAGGCTAGAACCTGGGCAACTTCAAGGTTTGGCAAGCAGCCCCTGAGACACTAGAATCCAAGCTTCCAAAGGGAAAAGGCTGCTCTTGTCCGCAGAGCCACCTACACTTCTTCGCACCCAACCTAAGGACCTGCAGGATGGGAGCTGCGAAGGGAAACAAACGGGACACACTGGGCACCTGAGAAGCTCCCCTCGACACTTGCAAGCAGCCTGTTTCTCTGGGGAACATACTCGTTTCCTCTCCGGGCGTGCCTGCAGTGAGTTAAAGCTGGGCCTTCCTAGGGTATCGCAAACACCTCCGGGGCTACAACAATCCAGGTTTCCAAAGGGGAAAAGACTGCTTTTCGAAGCAGGGCCACCTATCCTAGTTCACAGCAAACATGAGTCCCTGCAGTAGTGGAGCTGCCGAGGGAGAGCATGGCGAAAATCTGAGAACTTCGATAAGTACCTTTTACTGTGTAGGCTTCGAAGTGTGGCAAGATCCCTGAAGGAGGGCTGCCCTGAGCGAGGCCTATTTGGCTCTACCTCTTCCGGGGCCTAGCAGGGTAAAGGAGGAATTGTGCTCTTTGCTTAGCTTGGACCTCACATCGACGTCCTGCTAAACCAACGCGCCAGTTGGTGTGAGCTCCTGGATGGAAGGTTGAGCAGAGTGTTTTTCTGAGTGCAGGTAGGGCCCTTGTCCTCACTGAGTCCACGTTACCCAGCACATGAGACCGTCTCTGACTGTCTTCGTGAGTTGGGACAAGCTGCGGCAACCTAGGTTTCCAAAGGAAGAGAGAGAGCAGTGTGCCCCCTTGGGCTGTGCATGAAGAAGTGTTCCGAAGAACCTACACGGCTGCTTTTTGCTCAGCAGGCAGAGAGGAGACGTGGGGGGAATCCGTGTGGTAGCATGGGAAACGGTGCGATGGCCAGAGTGCTTGGAGTCCTGAAAGCTATCCTCGCGTTCCATTGAAGCACAACAACGGTGGAGACCTCATGGAAACCGAGGCACGCAGAGCTTGCCCGGTGGAAACTTAGGCACTACCCTGAGGCTCAGGGTGGCCTTGCGCTTTCCCAGGATGAAAGAGTACTGCGGGCTTAACTCTCTTCCAGCGTGGCAGGAACACCGTTTCTCGGGGGAAAGTGCTCGTTTACTACGCAAGTGTACCTGCGGAGGCTAGAAGCTGGGCAACATCAAGGTTTGGCAAGCAGCCCCTGAGACACTAGAATCCAAACTTCCAAAGGGAAAAGGCTGCTTTTTCCGCAAAGCCCCCTACCCTTATTAGAACCCAGCAAAAGTACCTGAGGATGGGAGCTGCGAAGGGAAACAAACGGGACACACTGGGCACCTGAGAAGCTCCCCTCGACACTTGCAAGCAGCCTGTTTCTCTGGGGGAACATACTCGTTTCCTCCCCGGGCGTGCCTGCAGTGAGTAAAAGCTGGGCCTTCCTAGGGTTTCGCAAACAGCTCCGAGGCTACAAGAATCCAGGTTTCCAAAGGGGAAAAGACTGCTTTCCGAAGCAGGGCCTCCTATCCTAGTTCACAGCAAACATGAGTCCCTGCAGTAGTGGAGTTGCCGAGGGAGAGCATGGCGAAACCCTGAGAACTTCGCAAAGTACCTTTTACTCTGTAGGCTTCGAAGTGCGGCAAGATCCCTGAAGGAGAGCTGGCCTGAGCGAGGCCTAGTTGGCTCTAAATCTTCCGGGGCCTAGCAGGGTAAAGGAGGAATTGTGCTCTTTGCTTAGCTTGCACCTCACATCGACGTCCTGCTAAACCAACGCGCCAGTTGGTGTGAGCTCCTGGATGGAAGGTTGAGCAGAGTGTTTTTCTGAGTGCAGGTAAGGCCCTTGTCCTCACTGAGTCCACGTTACCCAGCACATGAGACCGGCTCTGACTGTCTTCGTGAGCTGGGACAAGCTGCAGCAACCTAGGTTTCCAAAGGAAGAGAGAGAGCAGTGTGCCCCCTTGGGCTGTGCATGAAGAAGTGTTCCGAAGAACCTACACTGCTGCTTGTTGCTCAGCAGGCAGAGAGGAGACGTGGGGGGGATCCGTGTGGTAGCATGGGAAACGGTGCGATGGCCAGAGTGCTTGGAGTCCTGAAAGCTATCCTCGCGTTCCATTGAAGCACAACAACGGTGGAGACCTCATGGAAACCGAGGCACGCAGAGCTTGCCCGGTGGAAACTTAGGCGCTACCCTGAGGCTCAGGGTGGCCTTGCGCTTTCCCAGGATGAAAGAGTACTGCGGGCTTAACTCTCTTCCAGCGTGGCAGGAACACGGTTTCTCGGGGGAAAGTGCTCATTTACTACGCAAGTGTACCTGCGGAGGCTAGAAGCTGGGCAACATCAAGGTTTGGCAAGCAGCCCCTGAGACACTAGAATCCAAACTTCCAAAGGGAAAAGGCTGCTTTTTCCGCAAAGCCCCCTACCCTTATTAGAACCCAGCAAAAGTACCTGAGGATGGGAGCTGCGAAGGGAAACAAACGGGACACACTGGGCACCTGAGAAGCTCCCCTCGACACTTGCAAGCAGCCTGTTCTTCTGGGGGAACATACTCGTTTCCTCCCCGGGCGTGCCTGCAGTGAGTAAAAGCTGGGCCTTCCTAGGGTTTCGCAAACAGCTCCGAGGCTACAAGAATCCAGGTTTCCAAAGGGGAAAAGACTGCTTTTCGAAGCAGGGCCACCTATCCTAGTTCATAGCAAACATGAGTCCCTGCAGTAGTGGAGCTGCCGAGGGAGAGCATGGCGAAACCCTGGGAACTTCGCTAAGAACCTTTTACTCTGACGGCTTCGTAGTGTTGCAAGATATCTGAAGGAGGGCTGGCCTGAGCGAGGCCTAGTTGGCTCTACCCCTTCCGGGACCTAGCAGGGTAAAGGAGGAATTGTGCTCTTTGCTCAGCTTGGACCTCAAATCGAGGTCCTACTAAACCAACGCGCCAGTCGGTGTGAACTCCTGGATGGAAGGCTGAGCAGAGTGTTTTTCTGAGTGCAGGTAGGGCCCTTGTCCTCACTGAGACCACGTTACCCAGCACATGAGACCGACTCTGACTGTCTTCGTGAGCTGGGACAAGCTGCGGCAACCTAGGTTTCCAAAGGAAGAGAGAGAGCAGTGTGCCGCCTTGGGCTTTGCATGCAAGAAGTGTTTCGAAGGGCCTACACTGCTGCTTGTTGCTCAGCAGGCAGAGAGGAGACGTGGGGGGGATCCGTGTGGTAGCATGGGAAACGGTGCGGAGGACAGTGTGCTTGGAGTCCTGAAAGCTATCCTCGAGTTCCATTGAAGCACAACAACGGTGGAGACCTCATGGAAAACAGGGGACGCAGAGCTTGCCTGGTGGAAACTTAGGCGCTACCCTGAGGCTCAGGGTGGCCTTGCACTTTCCCAGGAGGAACGAGGTCTGCGGGCTTAACTCTCCTCCAGCGTGGCAGGAACCCGGTTTCTCGGGGGAAAGTGCTCGTTTGCTACGCAGGCGTACCTGCGGAGGCTAGAACCTGGGCAACTTCAAGGTTTGGCAAGCAGCCCCTGAGACACTAGAATCCAAGCTTCCAAAGGGAAAAGGCTGCTCTTGTCCGCAGAGCCACCTACACTTCTTCGCACCCAACCTAAGGACCTGCAGGATGGGAGCTGCCAAGGGAAACAAACGGGACACACTGGGCAACTGAGAAGCTCCCCTCGACACTTGCAAGCAGCCTGTTTCTCTGGGGAACATACTCGTTTCCTCCCCGGGCGTGCCTGCAGTGAGTTAAAGCTGGGCCTTCCTAGGGTATCGCAAACACCTCCGGGGCTACAACAATCCACGTTTCCAAAGGGGAAAAGACTGCTTTTCGAAGCAGGGCCACCTATCCTAGTTCACAGCAAACATGAGTCCCTGCAGTAGTGGAGCTGCCGAGGGAGAGCATGGCGAAAATCTGAGAACTTCGATAAGTACCTTTTACTGTGTAGGCTTCGAAGTGTGGCAAGATCCCTGAAGGAGGGCTGCCCTGAGCGAGGCCTATTTGGCTCTACCTCTTCCGGGGCCTAGCAGGGTAAAGGAGGAATTGTGCTCTTTGCTCAGCTTGGACCTCACATCGACGTCCTGCTTAAGCAAAGAGCCACTCGGTGTGAGCTCCTGGATGGAAGGCTGAGCAGAGAGTTTTTCTGAGTGCAGGTAGGGCCCTTGTCCTCACTGAGTCCACGTTACCCAGCACATGAGACCGTCTCTGACTGTCTTCGTGAGTTGGGACAAGCTGCGGCAACCTAGGTTTCCAAAGGAAGAGAGAGAGCAGTGTGCCCCCTTGGGCTGTGCATGAAGCAGTGTTCCGAAGAACCTACACGGCTGCTTTTTGCTCAGCAGGCAGAGAGGAGACGTGGGGGGAATCCGTGTGGTAGCATGGGAAACGGTGCGATGGCCAGAGTGCTTGGAGTCCTGAAAGCTATCCTCGCGTTCCATTGAAGCACAACAACGGTGGAGACCTCATGGAAACCGAGGCACGCAGAGCTTGCCCGGTGGAAACTTAGGCACTACCCTGAGGCTCAGGGTGGCCTTGCGCTTTCCCAGGATGAAAGAGTACTGCGGGCTTAACTCTCTTCCAGCGTGGCAGGAACACCGTTTCTCGGGGGAAAGTGCTCGTTTACTACGCAAGTGTACCTGCGGAGGCTAGAAGCTGGGCAACATCAAGGTTTGGCAAGCAGCCCCTGAGACACTAGAATCCAAACTTCCAAAGGGAAAAGGCTGCTTTTTCCGCAAAGCCCCCTACCCTTATTAGAACCCAGCAAAAGTACCTGAGGATGGGAGCTGCGAAGGGAAACAAACGGGACACACTGGGCACCTGAGAAGCTCCCCTCGACACTTGCAAGCAGCCTGTTCTTCTGGGGGAACATACTCGTTTCCTCCCCGGGCGTGCCTGCAGTGAGTAAAAGCTGGGCCTTCCTAGGGTTTCGCAAACACCTCCGAGGCTACAAGAATCCAGGTTTCCAAAGGGGAAATGACTGCTTTTCGAAGCAGGGCCACCTATCTTAGTTCATAGCAAACATGAGTCCCTGCAGTAGTGGAGCTGCCGAGGGAGAGCATGGCGAAACCCTGAGAACTTCGCTAAGTACCTTTTACTGTGACGGCTTCGTAGTGTGGCAAGATTCCTGAAGGAGGGCTGGCCTGAGCGAGGCCTAGTTGGCTCTACCCCTTCCGGGACCTAGCAGGGTAAAGGAGGAATTGTGCTCTTTACTCAGCTTGGACCTCAAATCGAGGTCCTACTAAACCAACGCGCCAGTCGGTGTGAACTCCTGGATGGAAGGCTGAGCAGAGTGTTTTTCTGAGTGCAGGTAGGGCCCTTGTCCTCACTGAGACCACGTTACCCAGCACATGAGACCGACTCTGACTGTCTTCGTGAGCTGGGACAAGCTGCGGCAACCTAGGTTTCCAAAGGAGGAGAGAGAGCAGTGTGCCGCCTTGGGCTTTGCATGCAAGAAGTGTTTCGAAGGGCCTACACTGCTGCTTGTTGCTCAGCAGGCAGAGAGGAGACGTGGGGGGATCCGTGTGGTAGCATGGGAAACGGTGCGGAGGACAGTGTGCTTGGAGTCCTGAAAGCTATCCTCGCGTTCCATTGAAGCACAACAACGGTGGAGACCTCATGGAAAACAGGGGACGCAGAGCTTGCCTGGTGGAAACTTAGGCGCTACCCTGAGGCTCAGGGTGGCCTTGCACTTTCCCAGGAGGAACGAGGTCTGCGGGCTTAACTCTCCTCCAGCGTGGCAGGAACCCGGTTTCTCGGGGGAAAGTGCTCGTTTGCTACGCAGGCGTACCTGCGGAGGCTAGAACCTGGGCAACTTCAAGGTTTGGCAAGCAGCCCCTGAGACACTAGAATCCAAGCTTCCAAAGGGAAAAGGCTGCTCTTGTCCGCAGAGCCACCTACACTTCTTCGCACCCAACCTAAGGACCTGCAGGATGGGAGCTGCCAAGGGAAACAAACGGACACACTGGGCACCTGAGAAGCTCCCCTCGACACTTGCAAGCAGCCTGATTCTCTGGGGAACATACTCGTTTCCTCCCCGGGCGTGCCTGCAGTGAGTTAAAGCTGGGCCTTCCTAGGGAATCGCAAACACCTCCGGGGCTACAACAATCCAGGTTTCCAAAGGGGAAAAGACTGCTTTTCGAAGCAGGGCCAGCTATCCTAGTTCACAGCAAACATGAGTCCCTGCAGTAGTGGAGCTGCCGAGGGAGAGCATGGCGAAAATCTGAGAACTTCGATAAGTACCTTTTACTGTGTAGGCTTCGAAGTGTGGCAAGATCCCTGAAGGAGGGCTGCCCTGAGCGAGGCCTATTTGGCTCTACCTCTTCCGGGGCCTAGCACGGTAAAGGAGGAATTGTGCTCTTTGCTCAGCTTGGACCTCACATCGACGTCCTGCTTAAGCAAAGAGCCACTCGGTGTGAGCTCCTGGATGGAAGGTTGAGCAGAGTGTTTTTCTGAGTGCAGGTAAGGCCCTTGTCCTCACTGAGTCCACGTTACCCAGCACATGAGACTGGCTCTGACTGTCTTCGTGAGCTGGGACAAGCTGCAGCAACCTAGGTTTCCAAAGGAAGAGAGAGAGCAGTGTGCCCCCTTGGGCTGTGCATGAAGAAGTGTTCCGAAGAACCTACACTGCTGCTTGTTGCTCAGCAGGCAGAGAGGAGACGTGGGGGGAATCCGTGTGGTAGCATGGGAAACGGTGCGATGGCCAGAGTGCTTGGAGTCCTGAAAGCTATCCTCGCGTTCCATTGAAGCACAACAACGGTGGAGACCTCATGGAAACCGAGGCACGCAGAGCTTGCCCGGTGGAAACTTAGGCGCTACCCTGAGGCTCAGGGTGGCCTTGCGCTTTCCCAGGATGAAAGAGTACTGCGGGCTTAACTCTCTTCCAGCGTGGCAGGAACACGTTTTCTCGGGGGAAAGTGCTCGTTTACTACGCAAGTGTACCTGCGGAGGCTAGAAGCTGGGCAACATCAAGGTTTGGCAAGCAGCCCCTGAGACACTAGAAACCAAACTTCCAAAGGGAAAAGGCTGCTTTTTCCGAAAGCCCCCTACCCTTATTAAAACCCAGCAAAAGTACCTGAGGATGGGAGCTGCGAAGGGAAACAAACGGGACACACTGGGCACCTGAGAAGCTCCCCTCGACACTTGCAAGCAGCCTGTTTCTCTGGGGGAACATACTCGTTTCTTCCCCGGGCGTGCCTGCAGTAAGTCAAAGCTGGGCCTTCCTAGGGTTTCGCAAACAGCTCCGAGGCTACAAGAATCCAGATTTCCAGAGGGGAAAAGACTGCTTTTCGAAGCAGGGCCACCTATCCTAGTTCACAGCAAACATGAGTCCCTGCAGTAGTGGAGCTGCCGAGGGAGAGCATGGCGAAAATCTGAGAACTTCGATAAGTACCTTTTACTGTGTAGGCTTCGAAGTGTGGCAAGATCCCTGAAGGAGGGCTGCCCTGAGCGAGGCCTAGTTGGCTCTACCTCTTCCGGGGCCTAGCAGGGTAAAGAAGGAATTGTGCTCTTTGCTCAGCTTGGACCTCACATCGACGTCCTGCTTAAGCAAAGAGCCACTCGGTGTGAGCTCCTGGATGGAAGGCTGAGCAGAGAGTTTTTCTGAGTGCAGGTAGGGCCCTTGTCCTCACTGAGTCCACGTTACCCAGCACATGAGACCGTCTCTGACTGTCTTCGTGAGTTGGGACAAGCTGCGGCAACCTAGGTTTCCAAAGGAAGAGAGAGAGCAGTGTGCCCCCTTGGGCTGTGCATGAAGAAGTGTTCCGAAGAACCTACACGGCTGCTTTTTGCTCAGCAGGCAGAGAGGAGACGTGGGGGGAATCCGTGTGGTAGCATGGGAAACGGTGCGATGGCCAGAGTGCTTGGAGTCCTGAAAGCTATCCTCGCGTTCCATTGAAGCACAACAACGGTGGAGACCTCATGGAAACCGAGGCACGCAGAGCTTGCCCGGTGGAAACTTAGGCACTACCCTGAGGCTCAGGGTGGCCTTGCGCTTTCCCAGGATGAAAGAGTACTGCGGGCTTAACTCTCTTCCAGCGTGGCAGGAACCCGGTTTCTCTGGGGAAAGTGCTCGTTTACTACGCAAGTGTACCTGCGGAGGCTAGAACCTGGGCAACATCAAGATTTGGCAAGCAGCCCCTGAGACACTAGAATCCAAACTTCCAAAGGGAAAAGGCTGCTTTTTCCGCAAAGCCCCCTACCCTTATTAGAACCCAGCAAAAGTACCTGAGCATGGGAGCTGCGAAGGGAAACAAACGGGACACCCTGGGCACCTGAGAAGCTCCCCTCGACACTTGCAAGCAGCCTGTTCTTCTGGGGGAACATACTCGTTTCCTCCCCGGGCGTGCCTGCAGTGAGTAAAAGCTGGGCCTTCCTAGGGTTTCGCAAACAGCTCCGAGGCTACAAGAATCCAGGTTTCCAAAGGGGAAAAGACTGCTTTTCGAAGCAGGGCCACCTATCCTAGTTCATAGCAAACATGAGTCCCTGCAGTAGTGGAGCTGCCGAGGGAGAGCATGGCGAAACCCTGGGAACTTCGCTAAGTACCTTTTACTGTGACGGCTTCGTAGTGTGGCAAGATCTTGAAGGAGGGCTGGCCTGAGCGAGGCCTAGTTGGCTCTACCCCTTCCGGGACCTAGCAGGGTAAAGGAGGAATTGTGCTCTTTGCTCAGCTTGGACCTCAAATCGAGGTCCTACTAAACCAACGCGCCAGTCGGTGTGAACTCCTGGATGGAAGGCTGAGCAGAGTGTTTTTCTGAGTGCAGGTAGGGCCCTTGTCCTCACTGAGACCACGTTACCCAGCACATGAGACCGACTCTGACTGTCTTCGTGAGCTGGGACAAGCTGCGGCAACCTAGGTTTCCAAAGGAAGAGAGAGAGCAGTGTGCCGCCTTGGGCTTTGCATGCAAGAAGTGTTTCGAAGGGCCTACACTGCTGCTTGTTGCTCAGCAGGCAGAGAGGAGACGTGGGGGGGATCCGTGTGGTAGCATGGGAAACGGTGCGGAGGACAGTGTGCTTGGAGTCCTGAAAGCTATCCTCGAGTTCCATTGAAGCACAACAACGGTGGAGACCTCATGGAAAACAGGGGACGCAGAGCTTGCCTGGTGGAAACTTAGGCGCTACCCTGAGGCTCAGGGTGGCCTTGCACTTTCCCAGGAGGAACGAGGTCTGCGGGCTTAACTCTCCTCCAGCGTGGCAGGAACCCGGTTTCTCGGGGGAAAGTGCTCGTTTGCTACGCAGGCGTACCTGCGGAGGCTAGAACCTGGGCAACTTCAAGGTTTGGCAAGCAGCCCCTGAGACACTAGAATCCAAGCTTCCAAAGGGAAAAGGCTGCTCTTGTCCGCAGAGCCACCTACACTTCTTCGCACCCAACCTAAGGACCTGCAGGATGGGAGCTGCGAAGGGAAACAAACGGGACACACTGGGCACCTGAGAAGCTCCCCTCGACACTTGCAAGCAGCCTGTTTCTCTGGGGAACATACTCGTTTCCTCCCCGGGCGTGCCTGCAGTGAGTTAAAGCTGGGCCTTCCTAGGGTATCACAAACACCTCCGGGGCTACAACAATCCAGGTTTCCAAAGGGGAAAAGACTGCTTTTCGAAGCAGGGCCACCTATCCTAGTTCACAGCAAACATGAGTCCCTGCAGTAGTGGAGCTGCCGAGGGAGAGCATGGCGAAAATCTGAGAACTTCGATAAGTACCTTTTACTGTGTAGGCTTCGAAGTGTGGCAAGATCCCTGAAGGAGGGCTGCCCTGAGCGAGGCCTATTTGGCTCTACCTCTTCCGGGGCCTAGCAGGGTAAAGGAGGAATTGTGCTCTTTGCTCAGCTTGGACCTCACATCGACGTCCTGCTTAAGCAAAGAGCTACTCGGTGTGAGCTCCTGGATGGAAGGCTGAGCAGAGAGTTTTTCTGAGTGCAGGTAGGGCCCTTGTCCTCACTGAGTCCACGTTACCCAGCACATGAGACCGTCTCTGACTGTCTTCGTGAGTTGGGACAAGCTGCGGCAACCTAGGTTTCCAAAGGAAGAGAGAGAGCAGTGTGCCCCCTTGGGCTGTGCATGAAGAAGTGTTCCGAAGAACCTACACTGCTGCTTGTTGCTCAGCAGGCAGAGAGGAGACGTGGGGGGGATCCGTGTGGTAGCATGGGAAACGGTGCGATGGCCAGAGTGCTTGGAGTCCTGAAAGCTATCCTCGCGTTCCATTGAAGCACAACAACGGTGGAGACCTCATGGAAACCGAGGCACGCAGAGCTTGCCCGGTGGAAACTTAGGCGCTACCCTGAGGCTCAGGGTGGCCTTGCGCTTTCCCAGGATGAAAGAGTACTGCGGGCTTAACTCTCTTCCAGCGTGGCAGGAACACGGTTTCTCGGGGGAAAGTGCTCATTTACTACGCAAGTGTACCTGCGGAGGCTAGAAGCTGGGCAACATCAAGGTTTGGCAAGCAGCCCCTGAGACACTAGAATCCAAACTTCCAAAGGGAAAAGGCTGCTTTTTCCGCAAAGCCCCCTACCCTTATTAGAACCCAGCAAAAGTACCTGAGGATGGGAGCTGCGAAGGGAAACAAACGGGACACACTGGGCACCTGAGAAGCTCCCCTCGACACTTGCAAGCAGCCTGTTCTTCTGGGGGAACATACTCGTTTCCTCCCCGGGCGTGCCTGCAGTGAGTAAAAGCTGGGCCTTCCTAGGGTTTCGCAAACAGCTCCGAGGCTACAAGAATCCAGGTTTCCAAAGGGGAAAAGACTGCTTTTCGAAGCAGGGCCACCTATCCTAGTTCATAGCAAACATGAGTCCCTGCAGTAGTGGAGCTGCCGAGGGAGAGCATGGCGAAACCCTGGGAACTTCGCTAAGAACCTTTTACTCTGACGGCTTCGTAGTGTTGCAAGATATCTGAAGGAGGGCTGGCCTGAGCGAGGCCTAGTTGGCTCTACCCCTTCCGGGACCTAGCAGGGTAAAGGAGGAATTGTGCTCTTTGCTCAGCTTGGACCTCAAATCGAGGTCCTACTAAACCAACGCGCCAGTCGGTGTGAACTCCTGGATGGAAGGCTGAGCAGAGTGTTTTTCTGAGTGCAGGTAGGGCCCTTGTCCTCACTGAGACCACGTTACCCAGCACATGAGACCGACTCTGACTGTCTTCGTGAGCTGGGACAAGCTGCGGCAACCTAGGTTTCCAAAGGAAGAGAGAGAGCAGTGTGCCGCCTTGGGCTTTGCATGCAAGAAGTGTTTCGAAGGGCCTACACTGCTGCTTGTTGCTCAGCAGGCAGAGAGGAGACGTGGGGGGGATCCGTGTGGTAGCATGGGAAACGGTGCGGAGGACAGTGTGCTTGGAGTCCTGAAAGCTATCCTCGAGTTCCATTGAAGCACAACAACGGTGGAGACCTCATGGAAAACAGGGGACGCAGAGCTTGCCTGGTGGAAACTTAGGCGCTACCCTGAGGCTCAGGGTGGCCTTGCACTTTCCCAGGAGGAACGAGGTCTGCGGGCTTAACTCTCCTCCAGCGTGGCAGGAACCCGGTTTCTCGGGGGAAAGTGCTCGTTTGCTACGCAGGCGTACCTGCGGAGGCTAGAACCTGGGCAACTTCAAGGTTTGGCAAGCAGCCCCTGAGACACTAGAATCCAAGCTTCCAAAGGGAAAAGGCTGCTCTTGTCCGCAGAGCCACCTACACTTCTTCGCACCCAACCTAAGGACCTGCAGGATGGGAGCTGCCAAGGGAAACAAACGGGACACACTGGGCAACTGAGAAGCTCCCCTCGACACTTGCAAGCAGCCTGTTTCTCTGGGGAACATACTCGTTTCCTCCCCGGGCGTGCCTGCAGTGAGTTAAAGCTGGGCCTTCCTAGGGTATCGCAAACACCTCCGGGGCTACAACAATCCACGTTTCCAAAGGGGAAAAGACTGCTTTTCGAAGCAGGGCCACCTATCCTAGTTCACAGCAAACATGAGTCCCTGCAGTAGTGGAGCTGCCGAGGGAGAGCATGGCGAAAATCTGAGAACTTCGATAAGTACCTTTTACTGTGTAGGCTTCGAAGTGTGGCAAGATCCCTGAAGGAGGGCTGCCCTGAGCGAGGCCTATTTGGCTCTACCTCTTCCGGGGCCTAGCAGGGTAAAGGAGGAATTGTGCTCTTTGCTCAGCTTGGACCTCACATCGACGTCCTGCTTAAGCAAAGAGCCACTCGGTGTGAGCTCCTGGATGGAAGGCTGAGCAGAGAGTTTTTCTGAGTGCAGGTAGGGCCCTTGTCCTCACTGAGTCCACGTTACCCAGCACATGAGACCGTCTCTGACTGTCTTCGTGAGTTGGGACAAGCTGCGGCAACCTAGGTTTCCAAAGGAAGAGAGAGAGCAGTGTGCCCCCTTGGGCTGTGCATGAAGCAGTGTTCCGAAGAACCTACACGGCTGCTTTTTGCTCAGCAGGCAGAGAGGAGACGTGGGGGGAATCCGTGTGGTACCATGGGAAACGGTGCGATGGCCAGAGTGCTTGGAGTCCTGAAAGCTATCCTCGCGTTCCATTGAAGCACAACAACGGTGGAGACCTCATGGAAACCGAGGCACGCAGAGCTTGCCCGGTGGAAACTTAGGCACTACCCTGAGGCTCAGGGTGGCCTTGCGCTTTCCCAGGATGAAAGAGTACTGCGGGCTTAACTCTCTTCCAGCGTGGCAGGAACACCGTTTCTCGGGGGAAAGTGCTCGTTTACTACGCAAGTGTACCTGCGGAGGCTAGAAGCTGGGCAACATCAAGGTTTGGCAAGCAGCCCCTGAGACACTAGAATCCAAACTTCCAAAGGGAAAAGGCTGCTTTTTCCGCAAAGCCCCCTACCCTTATTAGAACCCAGCAAAAGTACCTGAGGATGGGAGCTGCGAAGGGAAACAAACGGGACACACTGGGCACCTGAGAAGCTCCCCTCGACACTTGCAAGCAGCCTGTTCTTCTGGGGGAACATACTCGTTTCCTCCCCGGGCGTGCCTGCAGTGAGTAAAAGCTGGGCCTTCCTAGGGTTTCGCAAACACCTCCGAGGCTACAAGAATCCAGGTTTCCAAAGGGGAAATGACTGCTTTTCGAAGCAGGGCCACCTATCTTAGTTCATAGCAAACATGAGTCCCTGCAGTAGTGGAGCTGCCGAGGGAGAGCATGGCGAAACCCTGAGAACTTCGCTAAGTACCTTTTACTGTGACGGCTTCGTAGTGTGGCAAGATTCCTGAAGGAGGGCTGGCCTGAGCGAGGCCTAGTTGGCTCTACCCCTTCCGGGACCTAGCAGGGTAAAGGAGGAATTGTGCTCTTTACTCAGCTTGGACCTCAAATCGAGGTCCTACTAAACCAACGCGCCAGTCGGTGTGAACTCCTGGATGGAAGGCTGAGCAGAGTGTTTTTCTGAGTGCAGGTAGGGCCCTTGTCCTCACTGAGACCACGTTACCCAGCACATGAGACCGACTCTGACTGTCTTCGTGAGCTGGGACAAGCTGCGGCAACCTAGGTTTCCAAAGGAGGAGAGAGAGCAGTGTGCCGCCTTGGGCTTTGCATGCAAGAAGTGTTTCGAAGGGCCTACACTGCTGCTTGTTGCTCAGCAGGCAGAGAGGAGACGTGGGGGGATCCGTGTGGTAGCATGGGAAACGGTGCGGAGGACAGTGTGCTTGGAGTCCTGAAAGCTATCCTCGCGTTCCATTGAAGCACAACAACGGTGGAGACCTCATGGAAAACAGGGGACGCAGAGCTTGCCTGGTGGAAACTTAGGCGCTACCCTGAGGCTCAGGGTGGCCTTGCACTTTCCCAGGAGGAACGAGGTCTGCGGGCTTAACTCTCCTCCAGCGTGGCAGGAACCCGGTTTCTCGGGGGAAAGTGCTCGTTTGCTACGCAGGCGTACCTGCGGAGGCTAGAACCTGGGCAACTTCAAGGTTTGGCAAGCAGCCCCTGAGACACTAGAATCCAAGCTTCCAAAGGGAAAAGGCTGCTCTTGTCCGCAGAGCCACCTACACTTCTTCGCACCCAACCTAAGGACCTGCAGGATGGGAGCTGCCAAGGGAAACAAACGGACACACTGGGCACCTGAGAAGCTCCCCTCGACACTTGCAAGCAGCCTGATTCTCTGGGGAACATACTCGTTTCCTCCCCGGGCGTGCCTGCAGTGAGTTAAAGCTGGGCCTTCCTAGGGAATCGCAAACACCTCCGGGGCTACAACAATCCAGGTTTCCAAAGGGGAAAAGACTGCTTTTCGAAGCAGGGCCAGCTATCCTAGTTCACAGCAAACATGAGTCCCTGCAGTAGTGGAGCTGCCGAGGGAGAGCATGGCGAAAATCTGAGAACTTCGATAAGTACCTTTTACTGTGTAGGCTTCGAAGTGTGGCAAGATCCCTGAAGGAGGGCTGCCCTGAGCGAGGCCTATTTGGCTCTACCTCTTCCGGGGCCTAGCACGGTAAAGGAGGAATTGTGCTCTTTGCTCAGCTTGGACCTCACATCGACGTCCTGCTTAAGCAAAGAGCCACTCGGTGTGAGCTCCTGGATGGAAGGTTGAGCAGAGTGTTTTTCTGAGTGCAGGTAAGGCCCTTGTCCTCACTGAGTCCACGTTACCCAGCACATGAGACTGGCTCTGACTGTCTTCGTGAGCTGGGACAAGCTGCAGCAACCTAGGTTTCCAAAGGAAGAGAGAGAGCAGTGTGCCCCCTTGGGCTGTGCATGAAGAAGTGTTCCGAAGAACCTACACTGCTGCTTGTTGCTCAGCAGGCAGAGAGGAGACGTGGGGGGAATCCGTGTGGTAGCATGGGAAACGGTGCGATGGCCAGAGTGCTTGGAGTCCTGAAAGCTATCCTCGCGTTCCATTGAAGCACAACAACGGTGGAGACCTCATGGAAACCGAGGCACGCAGAGCTTGCCCGGTGGAAACTTAGGCGCTACCCTGAGGCTCAGGGTGGCCTTGCGCTTTCCCAGGATGAAAGAGTACTGCGGGCTTAACTCTCTTCCAGCGTGGCAGGAACACGTTTTCTCGGGGGAAAGTGCTCGTTTACTACGCAAGTGTACCTGCGGAGGCTAGAAGCTGGGCAACATCAAGGTTTGGCAAGCAGCCCCTGAGACACTAGAAACCAAACTTCCAAAGGGAAAAGGCTGCTTTTTCCGAAAGCCCCCTACCCTTATTAAAACCCAGCAAAAGTACCTGAGGATGGGAGCTGCGAAGGGAAACAAACGGGACACACTGGGCACCTGAGAAGCTCCCCTCGACACTTGCAAGCAGCCTGTTTCTCTGGGGGAACATACTCGTTTCTTCCCCGGGCGTGCCTGCAGTAAGTCAAAGCTGGGCCTTCCTAGGGTTTCGCAAACAGCTCCGAGGCTACAAGAATCCAGATTTCCAGAGGGGAAAAGACTGCTTTTCGAAGCAGGGCCACCTATCCTAGTTCACAGCAAACATGAGTCCCTGCAGTAGTGGAGCTGCCGAGGGAGAGCATGGCGAAAATCTGAGAACTTCGATAAGTACCTTTTACTGTGTAGGCTTCGAAGTGTGGCAAGATCCCTGAAGGAGGGCTGCCCTGAGCGAGGCCTAGTTGGCTCTACCTCTTCCGGGGCCTAGCAGGGTAAAGAAGGAATTGTGCTCTTTGCTCAGCTTGGACCTCACATCGACGTCCTGCTTAAGCAAAGAGCCACTCGGTGTGAGCTCCTGGATGGAAGGCTGAGCAGAGAGTTTTTCTGAGTGCAGGTAGGGCCCTTGTCCTCACTGAGTCCACGTTACCCAGCACATGAGACCGTCTCTGACTGTCTTCGTGAGTTGGGACAAGCTGCGGCAACCTAGGTTTCCAAAGGAAGAGAGAGAGCAGTGTGCCCCCTTGGGCTGTGCATGAAGAAGTGTTCCGAAGAACCTACACGGCTGCTTTTTGCTCAGCAGGCAGAGAGGAGACGTGGGGGGAATCCGTGTGGTAGCATGGGAAACGGTGCGATGGCCAGAGTGCTTGGAGTCCTGAAAGCTATCCTCGCGTTCCATTGAAGCACAACAACGGTGGAGACCTCATGGAAACCGAGGCACGCAGAGCTTGCCCGGTGGAAACTTAGGCACTACCCTGAGGCTCAGGGTGGCCTTGCGCTTTCCCAGGATGAAAGAGTACTGCGGGCTTAACTCTCTTCCAGCGTGGCAGGAACCCGGTTTCTCGGGGGAAAGTGCTCGTTTACTACGCAAGTGTACCTGCGGAGGCTAGAACCTGGGCAACATCAAGATTTGGCAAGCAGCCCCTGAGACACTAGAATCCAAACTTCCAAAGGGAAAAGGCTGCTTTTTCCGCAAAGCCCCCTACCCTTATTAGAACCCAGCAAAAGTACCTGAGCATGGGAGCTGCGAAGGGAAACAAACGGGACACCCTGGGCACCTGAGAAGCTCCCCTCGACACTTGCAAGCAGCCTGTTCTTCTGGGGGAACATACTCGTTTCCTCCCCGGGCGTGCCTGCAGTGAGTAAAAGCTGGGCCTTCCTAGGGTTTCGCAAACAGCTCCGAGGCTACAAGAATCCAGGTTTCCAAAGGGGAAAAGACTGCTTTTCGAAGCAGGGCCACCTATCCTAGTTCATAGCAAACATGAGTCCCTGCAGTAGTGGAGCTGCCGAGGGAGAGCATGGCGAAACCCTGGGAACTTCGCTAAGTACCTTTTACTGTGACGGCTTCGTAGTGTGGCAAGATCTTGAAGGAGGGCTGGCCTGAGCGAGGCCTAGTTGGCTCTACCCCTTCCGGGACCTAGCAGGGTAAAGGAGGAATTGTGCTCTTTGCTCAGCTTGGACCTCAAATCGAGGTCCTACTAAACCAACGCGCCAGTCGGTGTGAACTCCTGGATGGAAGGCTGAGCAGAGTGTTTTTCTGAGTGCAGGTAGGGCCCTTGTCCTCACTGAGACCACGTTACCCAGCACATGAGACCGACTCTGACTGTCTTCGTGAGCTGGGACAAGCTGCGGCAACCTAGGTTTCCAAAGGAAGAGAGAGAGCAGTGTGCCGCCTTGGGCTTTGCATGCAAGAAGTGTTTCGAAGGGCCTACACTGCTGCTTGTTGCTCAGCAGGCAGAGAGGAGACGTGGGGGGGATCCGTGTGGTAGCATGGGAAACGGTGCGGAGGACAGTGTGCTTGGAGTCCTGAAAGCTATCCTCGAGTTCCATTGAAGCACAACAACGGTGGAGACCTCATGGAAAACAGGGGACGCAGAGCTTGCCTGGTGGAAACTTAGGCGCTACCCTGAGGCTCAGGGTGGCCTTGCACTTTCCCAGGAGGAACGAGGTCTGCGGGCTTAACTCTCCTCCAGCGTGGCAGGAACCCGGTTTCTCGGGGGAAAGTGCTCGTTTGCTACGCAGGCGTACCTGCGGAGGCTAGAACCTGGGCAACTTCAAGGTTTGGCAAGCAGCCCCTGAGACACTAGAATCCAAGCTTCCAAAGGGAAAAGGCTGCTCTTGTCCGCAGAGCCACCTACACTTCTTCGCACCCAACCTAAGGACCTGCAGGATGGGAGCTGCGAAGGGAAACAAACGGGACACACTGGGCACCTGAGAAGCTCCCCTCGACACTTGCAAGCAGCCTGTTTCTCTGGGGAACATACTCGTTTCCTCCCCGGGCGTGCCTGCAGTGAGTTAAAGCTGGGCCTTCCTAGGGTATCGCAAACACCTCCGGGGCTACAACAATCCAGGTTTCCAAAGGGGAAAAGACTGCTTTTCGAAGCAGGGCCACCTATCCTAGTTCACAGCAAACATGAGTCCCTGCAGTAGTGGAGCTGCCGAGGGAGAGCATGGCGAAAATCTGAGAACTTCGATAAGTACCTTTTACTGTGTAGGCTTCGAAGTGTGGCAAGATCCCTGAAGGAGGGCTGCCCTGAGCGAGGCCTAGTTGGCTCTACCTCTTCCGGGGCCTAGCAGGGTAAAGGAGGAATTGTGCTCTTTGCTCAGCTTGGACCTCACATCGACGTCCTGCTTAAGCAAAGAGCCACTCGGTGTGAGCTCCTGGATGGAAGGCTGAGCAGAGAGTTTTTCTGAGTGCAGGTAGGGCCCTTGTACTCACTGAGTCCACGTTACCCAGCACATGAGACCGTCTCTGACTGTCTTCGTGAGTTGGGACAAGCTGCGGCAACCTAGGTTTCCAAAGGAAGAGAGAGAGCAGTGTGCCCCCTTGGGCTGTGCATGAAGAAGTGTTCCGAAGAACCTACACTGCTGCTTGTTGCTCAGCAGGCAGAGAGGAGACGTGGGGGGAATCCGTGTGGTAGCATGGGAAACGGTGCGATGGCCAGAGTGCTTGGAGTCCTGAAAGCTATCCTCGCGTTCCATTGAAGCACAACAACGGTGGAGACCTCATGGAAACCGAGGCACGCAGAGCTTGCCCGGTGGAAACTTAGGCGCTACCCTGAGGCTCAGGGTGGCCTTGCGCTTTCCCAGGATGAAAGAGTACTGCGGGCTTAACTCTCTTCCAGCGTGGCAGGAACACGGTTTCTCGGGGGAAAGTGCTCGTTTACTACGCAAGTGTACCTGCGGAGGCTAGAAGCTGGGCAACATCAAGGTTTGGCAAGCAGCCCCTGAGACACTAGAAACCAAACTTCCAAAGGGAAAAGGATGCTTTTTCCGAAAGCCCCCTACCCTTATTAAAACCCAGCAAAAGTACCTGAGGATGGGAGCTGCGAAGGGAAACAAACGGGACACACTGGGCACCTGAGAAGCTCCCCTCGACACTTGCAAGCAGCCTGTTTCTCTGGGGGAACATACTCGTTTCTTCCCCGGGCGTGCCTGCAGTAAGTCAAAGCTGGGCCTTCCTAGGGTTTCGCAAACAGCTCCGAGGCTACAAGAATCCAGATTTCCAGAGGGGAAAAGACTGCTTTTCGAAGCAGGGCCACCTATCCTAGTTCACAGCAAACATGAGTCCCTGCAGTAGTGGAGCTGCCGAGGGAGAGCATGGCGAAAATCTGAGAACTTCGATAAGTACCTTTTACTGTGTAGGCTTCGAAGTGTGGCAAGATCCCTGAAGGAGGGCTGCCCTGAGCGAGGCCTAGTTGGCTCTACCTCTTCCGGGGCCTAGCAGGGTAAAGGAGGAATTGTGCTCTTTGCTCAGCTTGGACCTCACATCGACGTCCTGCTTAAGCAAAGAGCCACTCGGTGTGAGCTCCTGGATGGAAGGCTGAGCAGAGAGTTTTTCTGAGTGCAGGTAGGGCCCTTGTCCTCACTGAGTCCACGTTACCCAGCACATGAGACCGTCTCTGACTGTCTTCGTGAGTTGGGACAAGCTGCGGCAACCTAGGTTTCCAAAGGAAGAGAGAGAGCAGTGTGCCCCCTTGGGCTGTGCATGAAGAAGTGTTCCGAAGAACCTACACGGCTGCTTTTTGCTCAGCAGGCAGAGAGGAGACGTGGGGGGAATCCGTGTGGTAGCATGGGAAACGGTGCGATGGCCAGAGTGCTTGGAGTCCTGAAAGCTATCCTCGCGTTCCATTGAAGCACAACAACGGTGGAGACCTCATGGAAACCGAGGCACGCAGAGCTTGCCCGGTGGAAACTTAGGCGCTACCCTGAGGCTCAGGGTGGCCTTGCGCTTTCCCAGGATGAAAGAGTACTGCGGGCTTAACTCTCTTCCAGCGTGGCAGGAACACGTTTTCTCGGGGGAAAGTGCTCGTTTACTACGCAAGTGTACCTGCGGAGGCTAGAACCTGGGCAACATCAAGGTTTGGCAAGCAGCCCCTGAGACACTAGAATCCAAACTTCCAAAGGGAAAAGGCTGCTTTTTCCGCAAAGCCCCCTACCCTTATTAGAACCCAGCAAAAGTACCTGAGGATGGGAGCTGCGAAGGGAAACAAACGGGACACACTGGGCACCTGAGAAGCTCCCCTCGACACTTGCAAGCAGCCTGTTCTTCTGGGGGAACATACTCGTTTCCTCCCCGGGCGTGCCTGCAGTGAGTAAAAGCTGGGCCTTCCTAGGGTTTCGCAAACACCTCCGAGGCTACAAGAATCCAGGTTTCCAAAGGGGAAATGACTGCTTTTCGAAGCAGGGCCACCTATCCTAGTTCATAGCAAACATGAGTCCCTGCAGTAGTGGAGCTGCCGAGGGAGAGCATGGCGAAACCCTGAGAACTTCGCTAAGTACCTTTTACTGTGACGGCTTCGTAGTGTGGCAAGATTCCTGAAGGAGGGCTGGCCTGAGCGAGGCCTAGTTGGCTCTACCCCTTCCGGGACCTAGCAGGGTAAAGGAGGAATTGTGCTCTTTGCTCAGCTTGGACCTCAAATCGAGGTCCTACTAAACCAACGCGCCAGTCGGTGTGAACTCCTGGATGGAAGGCTGAGCAGAGTGTTTTTCTGAGTGCAGGTAGGGCCCTTGTCCTCACTGAGACCACGTTACCCAGCACATGAGACCGACTCTGACTGTCTTCGTGAGCTGGGACAAGCTGCGGCAACCTAGGTTTCCAAAGGAAGAGAGAGAGCAGTGTGCCGCCTTGGGCTTTGCATGCAAGAAGTGTTTCGAAGGGCCTACACTGCTGCTTGTTGCTCAGCAGGCAGAGAGGAGACGTGGGGGGGATCCGTGTGGTAGCATGGGAAACGGTGCGGAGGACAGTGTGCTTGGAGTCCTGAAAGCTATCCTCGAGTTCCATTGAAGCACAACAACGGTGGAGACCTCATGGAAAACAGGGGACGCAGAGCTTGCCTGGTGGAAACTTAGGCGCTACCCTGAGGCTCAGGGTGGCCTTGCACTTTCCCAGGAGGAACGAGGTCTGCGGGCTTAACTCTCCTCCAGCGTGGCAGGAACCCGGTTTCTCGGGGGAAAGTGCTCGTTTGCTACGCAGGCGTACCTGCGGAGGCTAGAACCCGGGCAACTTCAAGGTTTGGCAAGCAGCCCCTGAGACACTAGAATCCAAACTTCCAAAGGGAAAAGGCTGCTCTTGTCCGCAGAGCCACCTACACTTCTTCGCACCCAACCTAAGGACCTGCAGGATGGGAGCTGCCAAGGGAAACAAACGGGACACACTGGGCAACTGAGAAGCTCCCCTCGACACTTGCAAGCAGCCTGTTTCTCTGGGGAACATACTCGTTTCCTCCCCGGGCGTGCCTGCAGTGAGTTAAAGCTGGGCCTTCCTAGGGAATCGCAAACACCTCCGGGGCTACAACAATCCAGGTTTCCAAAGGGGAAAAGACTGCTTTTCGAAGCAGGGCCAGCTATCCTAGTTCACAGCAAACATGAGTCCCTGCAGTAGTGGAGCTGCCGAGGGAGAGCATGGCGAAAATCTGAGAACTTCGATAAGTACCTTTTACTGTGTAGGCTTCGAAGTGTGGCAAGATCCCTGAAGGAGGGCTGCCCTGAGCGAGGCCTATTTGGCTCTACCTCTTCCGGGGCCTAGCAGGGTAAAGGAGGAATTGTGCTCTTTGCTCAGCTTGGACCTCACATCGACGTCCTGCTTAAGCAAAGAGCCACTCGGTGTGAGCTCCTGGATGGAAGGCTGAGCAGAGAGTTTTTCTGAGTGCAGGTAGGGCCCTTGTCCTCACTGAGTCCACGTTACCCAGCACATGAGACCGTCTCTGACTGTCTTCGTGAGTTGGGACAAGCTGCGGCAACCTAGGTTTCCAAAGGAAGAGAGAGAGCAGTGTACCCCCTTGGGCTGTGCATGAAGAAGTGTTCCGAAGAACCTACACGGCTGCTTTTTGCTCAGCAGGCAGAGAGGAGACGTGGGGGGAATCCGTGTGGTAGCATGGGAAACGGTGCGATGGCCAGAGTGCTTGGAGTCCTGAAAGCTATCCTCGCGTTCCATTGAAGCACAACAACGGTGGAGACCTCATGGAAACCGAGGCACGCAGAGCTTGCCCGGTGGAAACTTAGGCACTACCCTGAGGCTCAGGGTGGCCTTGCGCTTTCCCAGGATGAAAGAGTACTGCGGGCTTAACTCTCTTCCAGCGTGGCAGGAACACCGTTTCTCGGGGGAAAGTGCTCGTTTACTACGCAAGTGTACCTGCGGAGGCTAGAAGCTGGGCAACATCAAGGTTTGGCAAGCAGCCCCTGAGACACTAGAATCCAAACTTCCAAAGGGAAAAGGCTGCTTTTTCCGCAAAGCCCCCTACCCTTATTAGAACCCAGCAAAAGTACCTGAGGATGGGAGCTGCGAAGGGAAACAAACGGGACACACTGGGCACCTGAGAAGCTCCCCTCGACACTTGCAAGCAGCCTGTTCTTCTGGGGGAACATACTCGTTTCCTCCCCGGGCGTGCCTGCAGTGAGTAAAAGCTGGGCCTTCCTAGGGTTTCGCAAACAGCTCCGAGGCTACAAGAATCCAGGTTTCCAAAGGGGAAAAGACTGCTTTTCGAAGCAGGGCCACCTATCCTAGTTCATAGCAAACATGAGTCCCTGCAGTAGTGGAGCTGCCGAGGGAGAGCATGGCGAAACCCTGAGAACTTCGCTAAGTACCTTTTACTGTGACGGCTTCGTAGTGTGGCAAGATTCCTGAAGGAGGGCCGGCCTGAGCGAGGCCTAGTTGGCTCTAAATCTTCCGGGGCCTAGCAGGGTAAAGGAGGAATTGTGCTTTTTGCTTAGCTTGGACCTCACATCGACGTCCTGCTAAACCAACGCGCCAGTTGGTGTGAGCTCCTGGATGGAAGGTTGAGCAGAGTGTTTTTCTGAGTGCAGTTAAGGCCCTTGTCCTCACTGAGTCCACGATACCCAGCACATGAGACCGGCTCTGACTGTCTTCGTGAGTTGGGACAAGCTGCGGCAACCTAGGTTTCCAAAGGAAGAGAGAGAGCAGTGTGCCGCCTTGGGCTGTGCATGAAGAAGTGTTCCGAAGAACCTACACTGCTGCTTGTTGCTCAGCAGGCAGAGAGGAGACGTGGGGGGAATCCGTGTGGTAGCATGGGAAACGGTGCGATGGCCAGAGTGCTTGGAGTCCTGAAAGCTATCCTCGCGTTCCATTGAAGCACAACAACAGTGGAGACCTCATGGAAACCGAGGCACGCAGAGCTTGCCCGGTGGAAACTTAGGCACTACCCTGAGGCTCAGGGTGGCCTTGCGCTTTCCCAGGATGAAAGAGTACTGCGGGCTTAACTCTCTTCCAGCGTGGCAGGAACCCGGTTTCTCTGGGGAAAGTGCTCGTTTACTACGCAAGTGTACCTGCGGAGGCTAGAACCTGGGCAACATCAAGATTTGGCAAGCAGCCCCTGAGACACTAGAATCCAAACTTCCAAAGGGAAAAGGCTGCTTTTTCCGCAAAGCCCCCTACCCTTATTAGAACCCAGCAAAAGTACCTGAGGATGGGAGCTGCGAAGGGAAACAAACGGGACACACTGGGCACCTGAGAAGCTCCCCTCGACACTTGCAAGCAGCCTGTTCTTCTGGGGGAACATACTCGTTTCCTCCCCGGGCGTGCCTGCAGTGAGTAAAAGCTGGGCCTTCCTAGGGTTTCGCAAACAGCTCCGAGGCTACAAGAATCCAGGTTTCCAAAGGGGAAAAGACTGCTTTTCGAAGCAGGGCCACCTATCCTAGTTCATAGCAAACATGAGTCCCTGCAGTAGTGGAGCTGCCGAGGGAGAGCATGGCGAAACCCTGGGAACTTCGCTAAGTACCTTTTACTCTGACGGCTTCGTAGTGTGGCAAGATTCCTGAAGGAGGGCTGGCCTGAGCGAGGCCTAGTTGGCTCTACCCCTTCCGGGACCTAGCAGGGTAAAGGAGGAATTGTGCTCTTTGCTCAGCTTGGACCTCAAATCGAGGTCCTACTAAACCAACGCGCCAGTCGGTGTGAACTCCTGGATGGAAGGCTGAGCAGAGTGTTTTTCTGAGTGCAGGTAGGGCCCTTGTCCTCACTGAGACCACGTTACCCAGCACATGAGACCGACTCTGACTGTCTTCGTGAGCTGGGACAAGCTGCGGCAACCTAGGTTTCCAAAGGAAGAGAGAGAGCAGTGTGCCGCCTTGGGCTTTGCATGCAAGAAGTGTTTCGAAGGGCCTACACTGCTGCTTGTTGCTCAGCAGGCAGAGAGGAGACGTGGGGGGGATCCGTGTGGTAGCATGGGAAACGGTGCGGAGGACAGTGTGCTTGGAGTCCTGAAAGCTATCCTCGAGTTCCATTGAAGCACAACAACGGTGGAGACCTCATGGAAAACAGGGGACGCAGAGCTTGCCTGGTGGAAACTTAGGCGCTACCCTGAGGCTCAGGGTGGCCTTGCACTTTCCCAGGAGGAACGAGGTCTGCGGGCTTAACTCTCCTCCAGCGTGGCAGGAACCCGGTTTCTCGGGGGAAAGTGCTCGTTTGCTACGCAGGCGTACCTGCGGAGGCTAGAACCTGGGCAACTTCAAGGTTTGGCAAGCAGCCCCTGAGACACTAGAATCCAAGCTTCCAAAGGGAAAAGGCTGCTCTTGTCCGCAGAGCCACCTACACTTCTTCGCACCCAACCTAAGGACCTGCAGGATGGGAGCTGCGAAGGGAAACAAACGGGACACACTGGGCACCTGAGAAGCTCCCCTCGACACTTGCAAGCAGCCTGTTTCTCTGGGGAACATACTCGTTTCCTCCCCGGGCGTGCCTGCAGTGAGTTAAAGCTGGGCCTTCCTAGGGTATCGCAAACACCTCCGGGGCTACAACAATCCAGGTTTCCAAAGGGGAAAAGACTGCTTTTCGAAGCAGGGCCACCTATCCTAGTTCACAGCAAACATGAGTCCCTGCAGTAGTGGAGCTGCCGAGGGAGAGCATGGCGAAAATCTGAGAACTTCGATAAGTACCTTTTACTGTGTAGGCTTCGAAGTGTGGCAAGATCCCTGAAGGAGGGCTGCCCTGAGCGAGGCCTAGTTGGCTCTACCTCTTCCGGGGCCTAGCAGGGTAAAGGAGGAATTGTGCTCTTTGCTCAGCTTGGACCTCACATCGACGTCCTGCTTAAGCAAAGAGCCACTCGGTGTGAGCTCCTGGATGGAAGGCTGAGCAGAGAGTTTTTCTGAGTGCAGGTAGGGCCCTTGTACTCACTGAGTCCACGTTACCCAGCACATGAGACCGTCTCTGACTGTCTTCGTGAGTTGGGACAAGCTGCGGCAACCTAGGTTTCCAAAGGAAGAGAGAGAGCAGTGTGCCCCCTTGGGCTGTGCATGAAGAAGTGTTCCGAAGAACCTACACTGCTGCTTGTTGCTCAGCAGGCAGAGAGGAGACGTGGGGGGAATCCGTGTGGTAGCATGGGAAACGGTGCGATGGCCAGAGTGCTTGGAGTCCTGAAAGCTATCCTCGCGTTCCATTGAAGCACAACAACGGTGGAGACCTCATGGAAACCGAGGCACGCAGAGCTTGCCCGGTGGAAACTTAGGCGCTACCCTGAGGCTCAGGGTGGCCTTGCGCTTTCCCAGGATGAAAGAGTACTGCGGGCTTAACTCTCTTCCAGCGTGGCAGGAACACGGTTTCTCGGGGGAAAGTGCTCGTTTACTACGCAAGTGTACCTGCGGAGGCTAGAAGCTGGGCAACATCAAGGTTTGGCAAGCAGCCCCTGAGACACTAGAAACCAAACTTCCAAAGGGAAAAGGATGCTTTTTCCGAAAGCCCCCTACCCTTATTAAAACCCAGCAAAAGTACCTGAGGATGGGAGCTGCGAAGGGAAACAAACGGGACACACTGGGCACCTGAGAAGCTCCCCTCGACACTTGCAAGCAGCCTGTTTCTCTGGGGGAACATACTCGTTTCTTCCCCGGGCGTGCCTGCAGTAAGTCAAAGCTGGGCCTTCCTAGGGTTTCGCAAACAGCTCCGAGGCTACAAGAATCCAGATTTCCAGAGGGGAAAAGACTGCTTTTCGAAGCAGGGCCACCTATCCTAGTTCACAGCAAACATGAGTCCCTGCAGTAGTGGAGCTGCCGAGGGAGAGCATGGCGAAAATCTGAGAACTTCGATAAGTACCTTTTACTGTGTAGGCTTCGAAGTGTGGCAAGATCCCTGAAGGAGGGCTGCCCTGAGCGAGGCCTAGTTGGCTCTACCTCTTCCGGGGCCTAGCAGGGTAAAGGAGGAATTGTGCTCTTTGCTCAGCTTGGACCTCACATCGACGTCCTGCTTAAGCAAAGAGCCACTCGGTGTGAGCTCCTGGATGGAAGGCTGAGCAGAGAGTTTTTCTGAGTGCAGGTAGGGCCCTTGTCCTCACTGAGTCCACGTTACCCAGCACATGAGACCGTCTCTGACTGTCTTCGTGAGTTGGGACAAGCTGCGGCAACCTAGGTTTCCAAAGGAAGAGAGAGAGCAGTGTGCCCCCTTGGGCTGTGCATGAAGAAGTGTTCCGAAGAACCTACACGGCTGCTTTTTGCTCAGCAGGCAGAGAGGAGACGTGGGGGGAATCCGTGTGGTAGCATGGGAAACGGTGCGATGGCCAGAGTGCTTGGAGTCCTGAAAGCTATCCTCGCGTTCCATTGAAGCACAACAACGGTGGAGACCTCATGGAAACCGAGGCACGCAGAGCTTGCCCGGTGGAAACTTAGGCTCTACCCTGAGGCTCAGGGTGGCCTTGCGCTTTCCCAGGATGAAAGAATACTGCGGGCTTAACTCTCTTCCAGCGTGGCAGGAACACCGTTTCTCGGGGGAAAGTGCTCGTTTACTACGCAAGTGTACCTGCGGAGGCTAGAAGCTGGGCAACATCAAGGTTTGGCAAGCAGCCCCTGAGACACTAGAATCCAAACTTCCAAAGGGAAAAGGCTGCTTTTTCCGCAAAGCCCCCTACCCTTATTAGAACCCAGCAAAAGTACCTGAGGATGGGAGCTGCGAAGGGAAACAAACGGGACACACTGGGCACCTGAGAAGCTCCCCTCGACACTTGCAAGCAGCCTGTTCTTCTGGGGGAACATACTCGTTTCCTCCCCGGGCGTGCCTGCAGTGAGTAAAAGCTGGGCCTTCCTAGGGTTTCGCAAACACCTCCGAGGCTACAAGAATCCAGGTTTCCAAAGGGGAAATGACTGCTTTTCGAAGCAGGGCCACCTATCCTAGTTCATAGCAAACATGAGTCCCTGCAGTAGTGGAGCTGCCGAGGGAGAGCATGGCGAAACCCTGAGAACTTCGCTAAGTACCTTTTACTGTGACGGCTTCGTAGTGTGGCAAGATTCCTGAAGGAGGGCTGGCCTGAGCGAGGCCTAGTTGGCTCTACCCCTTCCGGGACCTAGCAGGGTAAAGGAGGAATTGTGCTCTTTGCTCAGCTTGGACCTCAAATCGAGGTCCTACTAAACCAACGCGCCAGTCGGTGTGAACTCCTGGATGGAAGGCTGAGCAGAGTGTTTTTCTGAGTGCAGGTAGGGCCCTTGTCCTCACTGAGACCACGTTACCCAGCACATGAGACCGACTCTGACTGTCTTCGTGAGCTGGGACAAGCTGCGGCAACCTAGGTTTCCAAAGGAAGAGAGAGAGCAGTGTGCCGCCTTGGGCTTTGCATGCAAGAAGTGTTTCGAAGGGCCTACACTGCTGCTTGTTGCTCAGCAGGCAGAGAGGAGACGTGGGGGGGATCCGTGTGGTAGCATGGGAAACGGTGCGGAGGACAGTGTGCTTGGAGTCCTGAAAGCTATCCTCGAGTTCCATTGAAGCACAACAACGGTGGAGACCTCATGGAAAACAGGGGACGCAGAGCTTGCCTGGTGGAAACTTAGGCGCTACCCTGAGGCTCAGGGTGGCCTTGCACTTTCCCAGGAGGAACGAGGTCTGCGGGCTTAACTCTCCTCCAGCGTGGCAGGAACCCGGTTTCTCGGGGGAAAGTGCTCGTTTGCTACGCAGGCGTACCTGCGGAGGCTAGAACCTGGGCAACTTCAAGGTTTGGCAAGCAGCCCCTGAGACACTAGAATCCAAGCTTCCAAAGGGAAAAGGCTGCTCTTGTCCGCAGAGCCACCTACACTTCTTCGCACCCAACCTAAGGACCTGCAGGATGGGAGCTGCCAAGGGAAACAAACGGGACACACTGGGCAACTGAGAAGCTCCCCTCGACACTTGCAAGCAGCCTGTTTCTCTGGGGAACATACTCGTTTCCTCCCCGGGCGTGCCTGCAGTGAGTTAAAGCTGGGCCTTCCTAGGGAATCGCAAACACCTCCGGGGCTACAACAATCCAGGTTTCCAAAGGGGAAAAGACTGCTTTTCGAAGCAGGGCCACCTATCCTAGTTCACAGCAAACATGAGTCCCTGCAGTAGTGGAGCTGCCGAGGGAGAGCATGGCGAAAATCTGAGAACTTCGATAAGTACCTTTTACTGTGTAGGCTTCGAAGTGTGGCAAGATCCCTGAAGGAGGGCTGCCCTGAGCGAGGCCTATTTGGCTCTACCTCTTCCGGGGCCTAGCAGGGTAAAGGAGGAATTGTGCTCTTTGCTCAGCTTGGACCTCACATCGACGTCCTGCTTAAGCAAAGAGCCACTCGGTGTGAGCTCCTGGATGGAAGGCTGAGCAGAGAGTTTTTCTGAGTGCAGGTAGGGCCCTTGTCCTCACTGAGTCCACGTTACCCAGCACATGAGACCGTCTCTGACTGTCTTCGTGAGCTGGGACAAGCTGCGGCAACCTAGGTTTCCAAAGGAAGAGAGAGAGCAGTGTACCCCCTTGGGCTGTGCATGAAGAAGTGTTCCGAAGAACCTACACGGCTGCTTTTTGCTCAGCAGGCAGAGAGGAGACGTGGGGGGAATCCGTGTGGTAGCATGGGAAACGGTGCGATGGCCAGAGTGCTTGGAGTCCTGAAAGCTATCCTCGCGTTCCATTGAAGCACAACAACGGTGGAGACCTCATGGAAACCGAGGCACGCAGAGCTTGCCCGGTGGAAACTTAGGCACTACCCTGAGGCTCAGGGTGGCCTTGCGCTTTCCCAGGATGAAAGAGTACTGCGGGCTTAACTCTCTTCCAGCGTGGCAGGAACACGGTTTCTCGGGGGAAAGTGCTCATTTACTACGCAAGTGTACCTGCGGAGGCTAGAAGCTGGGCAACATCAAAGTTTGGCAAGCAGCCCCTGAGACACTAGAATCCAAACTTCCAAAGGGAAAAGGCTGCTTTTTCCGCAAAGCCCCCTACCCTTATTAGAACCCAGCAAAAGTACCTGAGGATGGGAGCTGCGAAGGGAAACAAACGGGACACACTGGGCACCTGAGAAGCTCCCCTCGACACTTGCAAGCAGCCTGTTCTTCTGGGGGAACATACTCGTTTCCTCCCCGGGCGTGCCTGCAGTGAGTAAAAGCTGGGCCTTCCTAGGGTTTCGCAAACAGCTCCGAGGCTACAAGAATCCAGGTTTCCAAAGGGGAAAAGACTGCTTTTCGAAGCAGGGCCACCTATCCTAGTTCATAGCAAACATGAGTCCCTGCAGTAGTGGAGCTGCCGAGGGAGAGCATGGCGAAACCCTGAGAACTTCGCTAAGTACCTTTTACTGTGACGGCTTCGTAGTGTGGCAAGATTCCTGAAGGAGGGCCGGCCTGAGCGAGGCCTAGTTGGCTCTAAATCTTCCGGGGCCTAGCAGGGTAAAGGAGGAATTGTGCTTTTTGCTTAGCTTGGACCTCACATCGACGTCCTGCTAAACCAACGCGCCAGTTGGTGTGAGCTCCTGGATGGAAGGTTGAGCAGAGTGTTTTTCTGAGTGCAGTTAAGGCCCTTGTTCTCACTGAGTCCACGATACCCAGCACATGAGACCGGCTCTGACTGTCTTCGTGAGTTGGGACAAGCTGCGGCAACCTAGGTTTCCAAAGGAAGAGAGAGAGCAGTGTGCCGCCTTGGGCTGTGCATGAAGAAGTGTTCCGAAGAACCTACACTGCTGCTTGTTGCTCAGCAGGCAGAGAGGAGACGTGGGGGGAATCCGTGTGGTAGCATGGGAAACGGTGCGATGGCCAGAGTGCTTGGAGTCCTGAAAGCTATCCTCGCGTTCCATTGAAGCACAACAACGGTGGAGACCTCATGGAAACCGAGGCACGCAGAGCTTGCCCGGTGGAAACTTAGGCACTACCCTGAGGCTCAGGGTGGCCTTGCGCTTTCCCAGGATGAAAGAGTACTGCGGGCTTAACTCTCTTCCAGCGTGGCAGGAACACCGTTTCTCGGGGGAAAGTGCTCGTTTACTACGCAAGTGTACCTGCGGAGGCTAGAACCTGGGCAACATCAAGGTTTGGCAAGCAGCCCCTGAGACACTAGAATCCAAACTTCCAAAGGGAAAAGGCTGCTTTTTCCGCAAAGGCCCCTACCCTTATTAGAACCCAGCAAAAGTACCTGAGGATGGGAGCTGCGAAGGGAAACAAACGGGACACACTGGGCACCTGAGAAGCTCCCCTCGACACTTGCAAGCAGCCTGTTCTTCTGGGGGAACATACTCGTTTCCTCCCCGGGCGTGCCTGCAGTGAGTAAAAGCTGGGCCTTCCTAGGGTTTCGCAAACAGCTCCGAGGCTACAAGAATCCAGGTTTCCAAAGGGGAAAAGACTGCTTTTCGAAGCAGGGCCACCTATCCTAGTTCATAGCAAACATGAGTCCCTGCAGTAGTGGAGCTGCCGAGGGAGAGCATGGCGAAACCCTGGGAACTTCGCTAAGTACCTTTTACTGTGACGGCTTCGAAGTGTGGCAAGATCCTGAAGGAGGGCTGGCCTGAGCGAGGCCTAGTTGGCTCTACCCCTTCCGGGACCTAGCAGGGTAAAGGAGGAATTGTGCTCTTTGCTCAGCTTGGACCTCAAATCGAGGTCCTACTAAACCAACGCGCCAGTCGGTGTGAACTCCTGGATGGAAGGCTGAGCAGAGTGTTTTTCTGAGTGCAGGTAGGGCCCTTGTCCTCACTGAGACCACGTTACCCAGCACATGAGACCGACTCTGACTGTCTTCGTGAGCTGGGACAAGCTGCGGCAACCTAGGTTTCCAAAGGAAGAGAGAGAGCAGTGTGCCGCCTTGGGCTTTGCATGCAAGAAGTGTTTCGAAGGGCCTACACTGCTGCTTGTTGCTCAGCAGGCAGAGAGGAGACGTGGGGGGGATCCGTGTGGTAGCATGGGAAACGGTGCGGAGGACAGTGTGCTTGGAGTCCTGAAAGCTATCCTCGAGTTCCATTGAAGCACAACAACGGTGGAGACCTCATGGAAAACAGGGGACGCAGAGCTTGCCTGGTGGAAACTTAGGCGCTACCCTGAGGCTCAGGGTGGCCTTGCACTTTCCCAGGAGGAACGAGGTCTGCGGGCTTAACTCTCCTCCAGCGTGGCAGGAACCCGGTTTCTCGGGGGAAAGTGCTCGTTTGCTACGCAGGCGTACCTGCGGAGGCTAGAACCTGGGCAACTTCAAGGTTTGGCAAGCAGCCCCTGAGACACTAGAATCCAGGCTTCCAAAGGGAAAAGGCTGCTCTTGTCCGCAGAGCCACCTACACTTCTTCGCACCCAACCTAAGGACCTGCAGGATGGGAGCTGCCAAGGGAAACAAACGGGACACACTGGGCAACTGAGAAGCTCCCCTCGACACTTGCAAGCAGCCTGTTTCTCTGGGGAACATACTCGTTTCCTCCCCGGGCGTGCCTGCAGTGAGTTAAAGCTGGGCCTTCCTAGGGTATCGCAAACACCTCCGGGGCTACAACAATCCAGGTTTCCAAAGGGGAAAAGACTGCTTTTCGAAGCAGGGCCACCTATCCTAGTTCACAGCAAACATGAGTCCCTGCAGTAGTGGAGCTGCCGAGGGAGAGCATGGCGAAAATCTGAGAACTTCGATAAGTACCTTTTACTGTGTAGGCTTCGAAGTGTGGCAAGATCCCTGAAGGAGGGCTGCCCTGAGCGAGGCCTATTTGGCTCTACCTCTTCCGGGGCCTAGCAGGGTAAAGGAGGAATTGTGCTCTTTGCTCAGCTTGGACCTCACATCGACGTCCTGCTTAAGCAAAGAGCCACTCGGTGTGAGCTCCTGGATGGAAGGCTGAGCAGAGAGTTTTTCTGAGTGCAGGTAGGGCCCTTGTCCTCACTGAGTCCACGTTACCCAGCACATGAGACCGTCTCTGACTGTCTTCGTGAGTTGGGACAAGCTGCGGCAACCTAGGTTTCCAAAGGAAGAGAGAGAGCAGTGTGCCCCCTTGGGCTGTGCATGAAGAAGTGTTCCGAAGAACCTACACGGCTGCTTTTTGCTCAGCAGGCAGAGAGGAGACGTGGGGGGAATCCGAGTGGTAGCATGGAAAACGGTGCGATGGCCAGAGTGCTTGGAGTCCTGAAAGCTATCCTCGCGTTCCATTGAAGCACAACAACGGTGGAGACCTCATGGAAACCGAGGCACGCAGAGCTTGCCCGGTGGAAACTTAGGCACTACCCTGAGGCTCAGGGTGGCCTTGCGCTTTCCCAGGATGAAAGAGTACTGCGGGCTTAACTCTCTTCCAGCGTGGCAGGAACACCGTTTCTCGGGGGAAAGTGCTCGTTTACTACGCAAGTGTACCTGCGGAGGCTAGAAGCTGGGCAACATCAAGGTTTGGCAAGCAGCCCCTGAGACACTAGAATCCAAACTTCCAAAGGGAAAAGGCTGCTTTTTCCGCAAAGCCCCCTACCCTTATTAGAACCCAGCAAAAGTACCTGAGGATGGGAGCTGCGAAGGGAAACAAACGGGACACACTGGGCACCTGAGAAGCTCCCCTCGACACTTGCAAGCAGCCTGTTTCTCTGGGGGAACATACTCGTTTCCTCCCCGGGCGTGCCTGCAGTGAGTAAAAGCTGGGCCTTCCTAGGGTTTCGCAAACAGCTCCGAGGCTACAAGAATCCAGGTTTCCAAAGGGGAAAAGACTGCTTTCCGAAGCAGGGCCACCTATCCTAGTTCACAGCAAACATGAGTCCCTGCAGTAGTGGAGTTGCCGAGGGAGAGCATGGCGAAACCCTGAGAACTTCGCAAAGTACCTTTTACTCTGTAGGCTTCGAAGTGCGGCAAGATCCCTGAAGGAGAGCTGGCCTGAGCGAGGCCTAGTTGGCTCTAAATCTTCCGGGGCCTAGCAGGGTAAAGGAGGAATTGTGCTCTTTGCTTAGCTTGCACCTCACATCGACGTCCTGCTAAACCAACGCGCCAGTTGGTGTGAGCTCCTGGATGGAAGGTTGAGCAGAGTGTTTTTCTGAGTGCAGGTAAGGCCCTTGTCCTCACTGAGTCCACGTTACCCAGCACATGAGACCGGCTCTGACTGTCTTCGTGAGCTGGGACAAGCTGCAGCAACCTAGGTTTCCAAAGGAAGAGAGAGAGCAGTGTGCCGCCTTGGGCTGTGCATGAAGAAGTGTTCCGAAGAACCTACACTGCTGCTTGTTGCTCAGCAGGCAGAGAGGAGACGTGGGGGGGATCCGTGTGGTAGCATGGGAAACGGTGCGATGGCCAGAGTGCTTGGAGTCCTGAAAGCTATCCTCGCGTTCCATTGAAGCACAACAACGGTGGAGACCTCATGGAAACCGAGGCACGCAGAGCTTGCCCGGTGGAAACTTAGGCGCTACCCTGAGGCTCAGGGTGGCCTTGCGCTTTCCCAGGATGAAAGAGTACTGCGGGCTTAACTCTCTTCCAGCGTGGCAGGAACACGGTTTCTCGGGGGAAAGTGCTCATTTACTACGCAAGTGTACCTGCGGAGGCTAGAAGCTGGGCAACATCAAGGTTTGGCAAGCAGCCCCTGAGACACTAGAATCCAAACTTCCAAAGGGAAAAGGCTGCTTTTTCCGCAAAGCCCCCTACCCTTATTAGAACCCAGCAAAAGTACCTGAGGATGGGAGCTGCGAAGGGAAACAAACGGGACACACTGGGCACCTGAGAAGCTCCCCTCGACACTTGCAAGCAGCCTGTTCTTCTGGGGGAACATACTCGTTTCCTCCCCGGGCGTGCCTGCAGTGAGTAAAAGCTGGGCCTTCCTAGGGTTTCGCAAACACCTCCGAGGCTACAAGAATCCAGGTTTCCAAAGGGGAAAAGACTGCTTTTCGAAGCAGGGCCACCTATCCTAGTTCATAGCAAACATGAGTCCCTGCAGTAGTGGAGCTGCCGAGGGAGAGCATGGCGAAACCCTGGGAACTTCGCTAAGTACCTTTTACTGTGACGGCTTCGTAGTGTTGCAAGATATCTGAAGGAGGGCTGGCCTGAGCGAGGCCTAGTTGGCTCTACCCCTTCCGGGACCTAGCAGGGTAAAGGAGGAATTGTGCTCTTTGCTCAGCTTGGACCTCAAATCGAGGTCCTACTAAACCAACGCGCCAGTCGGTGTGAACTCCTGGATGGAAGGCTGAGCAGAGTGTTTTTCTGAGTGCAGGTAGGGCCCTTGTCCTCACTGAGACCACGTTACCCAGCACATGAGACCGACTCTGACTGTCTTCGTGAGCTGGGACAAGCTGCGGCAACCTAGGTTTCCAAAGGAAGAGAGAGAGCAGTGTGCCGCCTTGGGCTTTGCATGCAAGAAGTGTTTCGAAGGGCCTACACTGCTGCTTGTTGCTCAGCAGGCAGAGAGGAGACGTGGGGGGGATCCGTGTGGTAGCATGGGAAACGGTGCGGAGGACAGTGTGCTTGGAGTCCTGAAAGCTATCCTCGAGTTCCATTGAAGCACAACAACGGTGGAGACCTCATGGAAAACAGGGGACGCAGAGCTTGCCTGGTGGAAACTTAGGCGCTACCCTGAGGCTCAGGGTGGCCTTGCACTTTCCCAGGAGGAACGAGGTCTGCGGGCTTAACTCTCCTCCAGCGTGGCAGGAACCCGGTTTCTCGGGGGAAAGTGCTCGTTTGCTACGCAGGCGTACCTGCGGAGGCTAGAACCTGGGCAACTTCAAGGTTTGGCAAGCAGCCCCTGAGACACTAGAATCCAAGCTTCCAAAGGGAAAAGGCTGCTCTTGTCCGCAGAGCCACCTACACTTCTTCGCACCCAACCTAAGGACCTGCAGGATGGGAGCTGCCAAGGGAAACAAACGGGACACACTGGGCAACTGAGAAGCTCCCCTCGACACTTGCAAGCAGCCTGTTTCTCTGGGGAACATACTCGTTTCCTCCCCGGGCGTGCCTGCAGTGAGTTAAAGCTGGGCCTTCCTAGGGTATCGCAAACACCTCCGGGGCTACAACAATCCAGGTTTCCAAAGGGGAAAAGACTGCTTTTCGAAGCAGGGCCACCTATCCTAGTTCACAGCAAACATGAGTCCCTGCAGTAGTGGAGCTGCCGAGGGAGAGCATGGCGAAAATCTGAGAACTTCGATAAGTACCTTTTACTGTGTAGGCTTCGAAGTGTGGCAAGATCCCTGAAGGAGGGCTGCCCTGAGCGAGGCCTATTTGGCTCTACCTCTTCCGGGGCCTAGCAGGGTAAAGGAGGAATTGTGCTCTTTGCTCAGCTTGGACCTCACATCGACGTCCTGCTTAAGCAAAGAGCCACTCGGTGTGAGCTCCTGGATGGAAGGCTGAGCAGAGAGTTTTTCTGAGTGCAGGTAGGGCCCTTGTCCTCACTGAGTCCACGTTACCCAGCACATGAGACCGTCTCTGACTGTCTTCGTGAGTTGGGACAAGCTGCGGCAACCTAGGTTTCCAAAGGAAGAGAGAGAGCAGTGTGCCCCCTTGGGCTGTGCATGAAGCAGTGTTCCGAAGAACCTACACGGCTGCTTTTTGCTCAGCAGGCAGAGAGGAGACGTGGGGGGAATCCGTGTGGTACCATGGGAAACGGTGCGATGGCCAGAGTGCTTGGAGTCCTGAAAGCTATCCTCGCGTTCCATTGAAGCACAACAACGGTGGAGACCTCATGGAAACCGAGGCACGCAGAGCTTGCCCGGTGGAAACTTAGGCACTACCCTGAGGCTCAGGGTGGCCTTGCGCTTTCCCAGGATGAAAGAGTACTGCGGGCTTAACTCTCTTCCAGCGTGGCAGGAACACCGTTTCTCGGGGGAAAGTGCTCGTTTACTACGCAAGTGTACCTGCGGAGGCTAGAAGCTGGGCAACATCAAGGTTTGGCAAGCAGCCCCTGAGACACTAGAATCCAAACTTCCAAAGGGAAAAGGCTGCTTTTTCCGCAAAGCCCCCTACCCTTATTAGAACCCAGCAAAAGTACCTGAGGATGGGAGCTGCGAAGGGAAACAAACGGGACACACTGGGCACCTGAGAAGCTCCCCTCGACACTTGCAAGCAGCCTGTTCTTCTGGGGGAACATACTCGTTTCCTCCCCGGGCGTGCCTGCAGTGAGTAAAAGCTGGGCCTTCCTAGGGTTTCGCAAACACCTCCGAGGCTACAAGAATCCAGGTTTCCAAAGGGGAAATGACTGCTTTTCGAAGCAGGGCCACCTATCTTAGTTCATAGCAAACATGAGTCCCTGCAGTAGTGGAGCTGCCGAGGGAGAGCATGGCGAAACCCTGAGAACTTCGCTAAGTACCTTTTACTGTGACGGCTTCGTAGTGTGGCAAGATTCCTGAAGGAGGGCTGGCCTGAGCGAGGCCTAGTTGGCTCTACCCCTTCCGGGACCTAGCAGGGTAAAGGAGGAATTGTGCTCTTTACTCAGCTTGGACCTCAAATCGAGGTCCTACTAAACCAACGCGCCAGTCGGTGTGAACTCCTGGATGGAAGGCTGAGCAGAGTGTTTTTCTGAGTGCAGGTAGGGCCCTTGTCCTCACTGAGACCACGTTACCCAGCACATGAGACCGACTCTGACTGTCTTCGTGAGCTGGGACAAGCTGCGGCAACCTAGGTTTCCAAAGGAAGAGAGAGAGCAGTGTGCCGCCTTGGGCTTTGCATGCAAGAAGTGTTTCGAAGGGCCTACACTGCTGCTTGTTGCTCAGCAGGCAGAGAGGAGACGTGGGGGGATCCGTGTGGTAGCATGGGAAACGGTGCGGAGGACAGTGTGCTTGGAGTCCTGAAAGCTATCCTCGCGTTCCATTGAAGCACAACAACGGTGGAGACCTCATGGAAAACAGGGGACGCAGAGCTTGCCTGGTGGAAACTTAGGCGCTACCCTGAGGCTCAGGGTGGCCTTGCACTTTCCCAGGAGGAACGAGGTCTGCGGGCTTAACTCTCCTCCAGCGTGGCAGGAACCCGGTTTCTCGGGGGAAAGTGCTCGTTTGCTACGCAGGCGTACCTGCGGAGGCTAGAACCTGGGCAACTTCAAGGTTTGGCAAGCAGCCCCTGAGACACTAGAATCCAAGCTTCCAAAGGGAAAAGGCTGCTCTTGTCCGCAGAGCCACCTACACTTCTTCGCACCCAACCTAAGGACCTGCAGGATGGGAGCTGCGAAGGGAAACAAACGGGACACACTGGGCACCTGAGAAGCTCCCCTCGACACTTGCAAGCAGCCTGTTTCTCTGGGGAACATACTCGTTTCCTCTCCGGGCGTGCCTGCAGTGAGTTAAAGCTGGGCCTTCCTAGGGTATCGCAAACACCTCCGGGGCTACAACAATCCAGGTTTCCAAAGGGGAAAAGACTGCTTTTCGAAGCAGGGCCACCTATCCTAGTTCACAGCAAACATGAGTCCCTGCAGTAGTGGAGCTGCCGAGGGAGAGCATGGCGAAAATCTGAGAACTTCGATAAGTACCTTTTACTGTGTAGGCTTCGAAGTGTGGCAAGATCCCTGAAGGAGGGCTGCCCTGAGCGAGGCCTATTTGGCTCTACCTCTTCCGGGGCCTAGCAGGGTAAAGGAGGAATTGTGCTCTTTGCTTAGCTTGGACCTCACATCGACGTCCTGCTAAACCAACGCGCCAGTTGGTGTGAGCTCCTGGATGGAAGGTTGAGCAGAGTGTTTTTCTGAGTGCAGGTAGGGCCCTTGTCCTCACTGAGTCCACGTTACCCAGCACATGAGACCGTCTCTGACTGTCTTCGTGAGTTGGGACAAGCTGCGGCAACCTAGGTTTCCAAAGGAAGAGAGAGAGCAGTGTGCCCCCTTGGGCTGTGCATGAAGAAGTGTTCCGAAGAACCTACACGGCTGCTTTTTGCTCAGCAGGCAGAGAGGAGACGTGGGGGGAATCCGTGTGGTAGCATGGGAAACGGTGCGATGGCCAGAGTGCTTGGAGTCCTGAAAGCTATCCTCGCGTTCCATTGAAGCACAACAACGGTGGAGACCTCATGGAAACCGAGGCACGCAGAGCTTGCCCGGTGGAAACTTAGGCACTACCCTGAGGCTCAGGGTGGCCTTGCGCTTTCCCAGGATGAAAGAGTACTGCGGGCTTAACTCTCTTCCAGCGTGGCAGGAACACCGTTTCTCGGGGGAAAGTGCTCGTTTACTACGCAAGTGTACCTGCGGAGGCTAGAAGCTGGGCAACATCAAGGTTTGGCAAGCAGCCCCTGAGACACTAGAATCCAAACTTCCAAAGGGAAAAGGCTGCTTTTTCCGCAAAGCCCCCTACCCTTATTAGAACCCAGCAAAAGTACCTGAGGATGGGAGCTGCGAAGGGAAACAAACGGGACACACTGGGCACCTGAGAAGCTCCCCTCGACACTTGCAAGCAGCCTGTTTCTCTGGGGGAACATACTCGTTTCCTCCCCGGGCGTGCCTGCAGTGAGTAAAAGCTGGGCCTTCCTAGGGTTTCGCAAACAGCTCCGAGGCTACAAGAATCCAGGTTTCCAAAGGGGAAAAGACTGCTTTCCGAAGCAGGGCCTCCTATCCTAGTTCACAGCAAACATGAGTCCCTGCAGTAGTGGAGTTGCCGAGGGAGAGCATGGCGAAACCCTGAGAACTTCGCAAAGTACCTTTTACTCTGTAGGCTTCGAAGTGCGGCAAGATCCCTGAAGGAGAGCTGGCCTGAGCGAGGCCTAGTTGGCTCTAAATCTTCCGGGGCCTAGCAGGGTAAAGGAGGAATTGTGCTCTTTGCTTAGCTTGCACCTCACATCGACGTCCTGCTAAACCAACGCGCCAGTTGGTGTGAGCTCCTGGATGGAAGGTTGAGCAGAGTGTTTTTCTGAGTGCAGGTAAGGCCCTTGTCCTCACTGAGTCCACGTTACCCAGCACATGAGACCGGCTCTGACTGTCTTCGTGAGCTGGGACAAGCTGCAGCAACCTAGGTTTCCAAAGGAAGAGAGAGAGCAGTGTGCCGCCTTGGGCTGTGCATGAAGAAGTGTTCCGAAGAACCTACACTGCTGCTTGTTGCTCAGCAGGCAGAGAGGAGACGTGGGGGGGATCCGTGTGGTAGCATGGGAAACGGTGCGATGGCCAGAGTGCTTGGAGTCCTGAAAGCTATCCTCGCGTTCCATTGAAGCACAACAACGGTGGAGACCTCATGGAAACCGAGGCACGCAGAGCTTGCCCGGTGGAAACTTAGGCGCTACCCTGAGGCTCAGGGTGGCCTTGCGCTTTCCCAGGATGAAAGAGTACTGCGGGCTTAACTCTCTTCCAGCGTGGCAGGAACACGGTTTCTCGGGGGAAAGTGCTCATTTACTACGCAAGTGTACCTGCGGAGGCTAGAAGCTGGGCAACATCAAGGTTTGGCAAGCAGCCCCTGAGACACTAGAATCCAAACTTCCAAAGGGAAAAGGCTGCTTTTTCCGCAAAGCCCCCTACCCTTATTAGAACCCAGCAAAAGTACCTGAGGATGGGAGCTGCGAAGGGAAACAAACGGGACACACTGGGCACCTGAGAAGCTCCCCTCGACACTTGCAAGCAGCCTGTTCTTCTGGGGGAACATACTCGTTTCCTCCCCGGGCGTGCCTGCAGTGAGTAAAAGCTGGGCCTTCCTAGGGTTTCGCAAACACCTCCGAGGCTACAAGAATCCAGGTTTCCAAAGGGGAAATGACTGCTTTTCGAAGCAGGGCCACCTATCTTAGTTCATAGCAAACATGAGTCCCTGCAGTAGTGGAGCTGCCGAGGGAGAGCATGGCGAAACCCTGAGAACTTCGCTAAGTACCTTTTACTGTGACGGCTTCGTAGTGTGGCAAGATTCCTGAAGGAGGGCTGGCCTGAGCGAGGCCTAGTTGGCTCTACCCCTTCCGGGACCTAGCAGGGTAAAGGAGGAATTGTGCTCTTTACTCAGCTTGGACCTCAAATCGAGGTCCTACTAAACCAACGCGCCAGTCGGTGTGAACTCCTGGATGGAAGGCTGAGCAGAGTGTTTTTCTGAGTGCAGGTAGGGCCCTTGTCCTCACTGAGACCACGTTACCCAGCACATGAGACCGACTCTGACTGTCTTCGTGAGCTGGGACAAGCTGCGGCAACCTAGGTTTCCAAAGGAAGAGAGAGAGCAGTGTGCCGCCTTGGGCTTTGCATGCAAGAAGTGTTTCGAAGGGCCTACACTGCTGCTTGTTGCTCAGCAGGCAGAGAGGAGACGTGGGGGGATCCGTGTGGTAGCATGGGAAACGGTGCGGAGGACAGTGTGCTTGGAGTCCTGAAAGCTATCCTCGCGTTCCATTGAAGCACAACAACGGTGGAGACCTCATGGAAAACAGGGGACGCAGAGCTTGCCTGGTGGAAACTTAGGCGCTACCCTGAGGCTCAGGGTGGCCTTGCACTTTCCCAGGAGGAACGAGGTCTGCGGGCTTAACTCTCCTCCAGCGTGGCAGGAACCCGGTTTCTCGGGGGAAAGTGCTCGTTTGCTACGCAGGCGTACCTGCGGAGGCTAGAACCTGGGCAACTTCAAGGTTTGGCAAGCAGCCCCTGAGACACTAGAATCCAAGCTTCCAAAGGGAAAAGGCTGCTCTTGTCCGCAGAGCCACCTACACTTCTTCGCACCCAACCTAAGGACCTGCAGGATGGGAGCTGCGAAGGGAAACAAACGGGACACACTGGGCACCTGAGAAGCTCCCCTCGACACTTGCAAGCAGCCTGTTTCTCTGGGGAACATACTCGTTTCCTCTCCGGGCGTGCCTGCAGTGAGTTAAAGCTGGGCCTTCCTAGGGTATCGCAAACACCTCCGGGGCTACAACAATCCAGGTTTCCAAAGGGGAAAAGACTGCTTTTCGAAGCAGGGCCACCTATCCTAGTTCACAGCAAACATGAGTCCCTGCAGTAGTGGAGCTGCCGAGGGAGAGCATGGCGAAAATCTGAGAACTTCGATAAGTACCTTTTACTGTGTAGGCTTCGAAGTGTGGCAAGATCCCTGAAGGAGGGCTGCCCTGAGCGAGGCCTATTTGGCTCTACCTCTTCCGGGGCCTAGCAGGGTAAAGGAGGAATTGTGCTCTTTGCTTAGCTTGGACCTCACATCGACGTCCTGCTAAACCAACGCGCCAGTTGGTGTGAGCTCCTGGATGGAAGGTTGAGCAGAGTGTTTTTCTGAGTGCAGGTAGGGCCCTTGTCCTCACTGAGTCCACGTTACCCAGCACATGAGACCGTCTCTGACTGTCTTCGTGAGTTGGGACAAGCTGCGGCAACCTAGGTTTCCAAAGGAAGAGAGAGAGCAGTGTGCCCCCTTGGGCTGTGCATGAAGAAGTGTTCCGAAGAACCTACACGGCTGCTTTTTGCTCAGCAGGCAGAGAGGAGACGTGGGGGGAATCCGTGTGGTAGCATGGGAAACGGTGCGATGGCCAGAGTGCTTGGAGTCCTGAAAGCTATCCTCGCGTTCCATTGAAGCACAACAACGGTGGAGACCTCATGGAAACCGAGGCACGCAGAGCTTGCCCGGTGGAAACTTAGGCACTACCCTGAGGCTCAGGGTGGCCTTGCGCTTTCCCAGGATGAAAGAGTACTGCGGGCTTAACTCTCTTCCAGCGTGGCAGGAACACCGTTTCTCGGGGGAAAGTGCTCGTTTACTACGCAAGTGTACCTGCGGAGGCTAGAACCTGGGCAACATCAAGGTTTGGCAAGCAGCCCCTGAGACACTAGAATCCAAACTTCCAAAGGGAAAAGGCTGCTTTTTCCGCAAAGCCCCCTACCCTTATTAGAACCCAGCAAAAGTACCTGAGGATGGGAGCTGCGAAGGGAAACAAACGGGACACACTGGGCACCTGAGAAGCTCCCCTCGACACTTGCAAGCAGCCTGTTTCTCTGGGGGAACATACTCGTTTCCTCCCCGGGCGTGCCTGCAGTGAGTAAAAGCTGGGCCTTCCTAGGGTTTCGCAAACAGCTCCGAGGCTACAAGAATCCAGGTTTCCAAAGGGGAAAAGACTGCTTTCCGAAGCAGGGCCTCCTATCCTAGTTCACAGCAAACATGAGTCCCTGCAGTAGTGGAGTTGCCGAGGGAGAGCATGGCGAAACCCTGAGAACTTCGCAAAGTACCTTTTACTCTGTAGGCTTCGAAGTGCGGCAAGATCCCTGAAGGAGAGCTGGCCTGAGCGAGGCCTAGTTGGCTCTAAATCTTCCGGGGCCTAGCAGGGTAAAGGAGGAATTGTGCTCTTTGCTTAGCTTGCACCTCACATCGACGTCCTGCTAAACCAACGCGCCAGTTGGTGTGAGCTCCTGGATGGAAGGTTGAGCAGAGTGTTTTTCTGAGTGCAGGTAAGGCCCTTGTCCTCACTGAGTCCACGTTACCCAGCACATGAGACCGGCTCTGACTGTCTTCGTGAGCTGGGACAAGCTGCAGCAACCTAGGTTTCCAAAGGAAGAGAGAGAGCAGTGTGCCGCCTTGGGCTGTGCATGAAGAAGTGTTCCGAAGAACCTACACTGCTGCTTGTTGCTCAGCAGGCAGAGAGGAGACGTGGGGGGGATCCGTGTGGTAGCATGGGAAACGGTGCGATGGCCAGAGTGCTTGGAGTCCTGAAAGCTATCCTCGCGTTCCATTGAAGCACAACAACGGTGGAGACCTCATGGAAACCGAGGCACGCAGAGCTTGCCCGGTGGAAACTTAGGCGCTACCCTGAGGCTCAGGGTGGCCTTGCGCTTTCCCAGGATGAAAGAGTACTGCGGGCTTAACTCTCTTCCAGCGTGGCAGGAACACGGTTTCTCGGGGGAAAGTGCTCATTTACTACGCAAGTGTACCTGCGGAGGCTAGAAGCTGGGCAACATCAAGGTTTGGCAAGCAGCCCCTGAGACACTAGAATCCAAACTTCCAAAGGGAAAAGGCTGCTTTTTCCGCAAAGCCCCCTACCCTTATTAGAACCCAGCAAAAGTACCTGAGGATGGGAGCTGCGAAGGGAAACAAACGGGACACACTGGGCACCTGAGAAGCTCCCCTCGACACTTGCAAGCAGCCTGTTCTTCTGGGGGAACATACTCGTTTCCTCCCCGGGCGTGCCTGCAGTGAGTAAAAGCTGGGCCTTCCTAGGGTTTCGCAAACACCTCCGAGGCTACAAGAATCCAGGTTTCCAAAGGGGAAAAGACTGCTTTTCGAAGCAGGGCCACCTATCCTAGTTCATAGCAAACATGAGTCCCTGCAGTAGTGGAGCTGCCGAGGGAGAGCATGGCGAAACCCTGGGAACTTCGCTAAGTACCTTTTACTCTGACGGCTTCGTAGTGTTGCAAGATATCTGAAGGAGGGCTGGCCTGAGCGAGGCCTAGTTGGCTCTACCCCTTCCGGGACCTAGCAGGGTAAAGGAGGAATTGTGCTCTTTGCTCAGCTTGGACCTCAAATCGAGGTCCTACTAAACCAACGCGCCAGTCGGTGTGAACTCCTGGATGGAAGGCTGAGCAGAGTGTTTTTCTGAGTGCAGGTAGGGCCCTTGTCCTCACTGAGACCACGTTACCCAGCACATGAGACCGACTCTGACTGTCTTCGTGAGCTGGGACAAGCTGCGGCAACCTAGGTTTCCAAAGGAAGAGAGAGAGCAGTGTGCCGCCTTGGGCTTTGCATGCAAGAAGTGTTTCGAAGGGCCTACACTGCTGCTTGTTGCTCAGCAGGCAGAGAGGAGACGTGGGGGGGATCCGTGTGGTAGCATGGGAAACGGTGCGGAGGACAGTGTGCTTGGAGTCCTGAAAGCTATCCTCGAGTTCCATTGAAGCACAACAACGGTGGAGACCTCATGGAAAACAGGGGACGCAGAGCTTGCCTGGTGGAAACTTAGGCGCTACCCTGAGGCTCAGGGTGGCCTTGCACTTTCCCAGGAGGAACGAGGTCTGCGGGCTTAACTCTCCTCCAGCGTGGCAGGAACCCGGTTTCTCGGGGGAAAGTGCTCGTTTGCTACGCAGGCGTACCTGCGGAGGCTAGAACCTGGGCAACTTCAAGGTTTGGCAAGCAGCCCCTGAGACACTAGAATCCAAGCTTCCAAAGGGAAAAGGCTGCTCTTGTCCGCAGAGCCACCTACACTTCTTCGCACCCAACCTAAGGACCTGCAGGATGGGAGCTGCCAAGGGAAACAAACGGGACACACTGGGCAACTGAGAAGCTCCCCTCGACACTTGCAAGCAGCCTGTTTCTCTGGGGAACATACTCGTTTCCTCCCCGGGCGTGCCTGCAGTGAGTTAAAGCTGGGCCTTCCTAGGGTATCGCAAACACCTCCGGGGCTACAACAATCCAGGTTTCCAAAGGGGAAAAGACTGCTTTTCGAAGCAGGGCCACCTATCCTAGTTCACAGCAAACATGAGTCCCTGCAGTAGTGGAGCTGCCGAGGGAGAGCATGGCGAAAATCTGAGAACTTCGATAAGTACCTTTTACTGTGTAGGCTTCGAAGTGTGGCAAGATCCCTGAAGGAGGGCTGCCCTGAGCGAGGCCTATTTGGCTCTACCTCTTCCGGGGCCTAGCACGGTAAAGGAGGAATTGTGCTCTTTGCTCAGCTTGGACCTCACATCGACGTCCTGCTTAAGCAAAGAGCCACTCGGTGTGAGCTCCTGGATGGAAGGCTGAGCAGAGAGTTTTTCTGAGTGCAGGTAGGGCCCTTGTCCTCACTGAGTCCACGTTACCCAGCACATGAGACCGTCTCTGACTGTCTTCGTGAGTTGGGACAAGCTGCGGCAACCTAGGTTTCCAAAGGAAGAGAGAGAGCAGTGTGCCCCCTTGGGCTGTGCATGAAGCAGTGTTCCGAAGAACCTACACGGCTGCTTTTTGCTCAGCAGGCAGAGAGGAGACGTGGGGGGAATCCGTGTGGTACCATGGGAAACGGTGCGATGGCCAGAGTGCTTGGAGTCCTGAAAGCTATCCTCGCGTTCCATTGAAGCACAACAACGGTGGAGACCTCATGGAAACCGAGGCACGCAGAGCTTGCCCGGTGGAAACTTAGGCACTACCCTGAGGCTCAGGGTGGCCTTGCGCTTTCCCAGGATGAAAGAGTACTGCGGGCTTAACTCTCTTCCAGCGTGGCAGGAACACCGTTTCTCGGGGGAAAGTGCTCGTTTACTACGCAAGTGTACCTGCGGAGGCTAGAAGCTGGGCAACATCAAGGTTTGGCAAGCAGCCCCTGAGACACTAGAATCCAAACTTCCAAAGGGAAAAGGCTGCTTTTTCCGCAAAGCCCCCTACCCTTATTAGAACCCAGCAAAAGTACCTGAGGATGGGAGCTGCGAAGGGAAACAAACGGGACACACTGGGCACCTGAGAAGCTCCCCTCGACACTTGCAAGCAGCCTGTTCTTCTGGGGGAACATACTCGTTTCCTCCCCGGGCGTGCCTGCAGTGAGTAAAAGCTGGGCCTTCCTAGGGTTTCGCAAACACCTCCGAGGCTACAAGAATCCAGGTTTCCAAAGGGGAAATGACTGCTTTTCGAAGCAGGGCCACCTATCTTAGTTCATAGCAAACATGAGTCCCTGCAGTAGTGGAGCTGCCGAGGGAGAGCATGGCGAAACCCTGAGAACTTCGCTAAGTACCTTTTACTGTGACGGCTTCGTAGTGTGGCAAGATTCCTGAAGGAGGGCTGGCCTGAGCGAGGCCTAGTTGGCTCTACCCCTTCCGGGACCTAGCAGGGTAAAGGAGGAATTGTGCTCTTTACTCAGCTTGGACCTCAAATCGAGGTCCTACTAAACCAACGCGCCAGTCGGTGTGAACTCCTGGATGGAAGGCTGAGCAGAGTGTTTTTCTGAGTGCAGGTAGGGCCCTTGTCCTCACTGAGACCACGTTACCCAGCACATGAGACCGACTCTGACTGTCTTCGTGAGCTGGGACAAGCTGCGGCAACCTAGGTTTCCAAAGGAAGAGAGAGAGCAGTGTGCCGCCTTGGGCTTTGCATGCAAGAAGTGTTTCGAAGGGCCTACACTGCTGCTTGTTGCTCAGCAGGCAGAGAGGAGACGTGGGGGGATCCGTGTGGTAGCATGGGAAACGGTGCGGAGGACAGTGTGCTTGGAGTCCTGAAAGCTATCCTCGCGTTCCATTGAAGCACAACAACGGTGGAGACCTCATGGAAAACAGGGGACGCAGAGCTTGCCTGGTGGAAACTTAGGCGCTACCCTGAGGCTCAGGGTGGCCTTGCACTTTCCCAGGAGGAACGAGGTCTGCGGGCTTAACTCTCCTCCAGCGTGGCAGGAACCCGGTTTCTCGGGGGAAAGTGCTCGTTTGCTACGCAGGCGTACCTGCGGAGGCTAGAACCTGGGCAACTTCAAGGTTTGGCAAGCAGCCCCTGAGACACTAGAATCCAAGCTTCCAAAGGGAAAAGGCTGCTCTTGTCCGCAGAGCCACCTACACTTCTTCGCACCCAACCTAAGGACCTGCAGGATGGGAGCTGCGAAGGGAAACAAACGGGACACACTGGGCACCTGAGAAGCTCCCCTCGACACTTGCAAGCAGCCTGTTTCTCTGGGGAACATACTCGTTTCCTCTCCGGGCGTGCCTGCAGTGAGTTAAAGCTGGGCCTTCCTAGGGTATCGCAAACACCTCCGGGGCTACAACAATCCAGGTTTCCAAAGGGGAAAAGACTGCTTTTCGAAGCAGGGCCACCTATCCTAGTTCACAGCAAACATGAGTCCCTGCAGTAGTGGAGCTGCCGAGGGAGAGCATGGCGAAAATCTGAGAACTTCGATAAGTACCTTTTACTGTGTAGGCTTCGAAGTGTGGCAAGATCCCTGAAGGAGGGCTGCCCTGAGCGAGGCCTATTTGGCTCTACCTCTTCCGGGGCCTAGCAGGGTAAAGGAGGAATTGTGCTCTTTGCTTAGCTTGGACCTCACATCGACGTCCTGCTAAACCAACGCGCCAGTTGGTGTGAGCTCCTGGATGGAAGGTTGAGCAGAGTGTTTTTCTGAGTGCAGGTAGGGCCCTTGTCCTCACTGAGTCCACGTTACCCAGCACATGAGACCGTCTCTGACTGTCTTCGTGAGTTGGGACAAGCTGCGGCAACCTAGGTTTCCAAAGGAAGAGAGAGAGCAGTGTGCCCCCTTGGGCTGTGCATGAAGAAGTGTTCCGAAGAACCTACACGGCTGCTTTTTGCTCAGCAGGCAGAGAGGAGACGTGGGGGGAATCCGTGTGGTAGCATGGGAAACGGTGCGATGGCCAGAGTGCTTGGAGTCCTGAAAGCTATCCTCGCGTTCCATTGAAGCACAACAACGGTGGAGACCTCATGGAAACCGAGGCACGCAGAGCTTGCCCGGTGGAAACTTAGGCACTACCCTGAGGCTCAGGGTGGCCTTGCGCTTTCCCAGGATGAAAGAGTACTGCGGGCTTAACTCTCTTCCAGCGTGGCAGGAACACCGTTTCTCGGGGGAAAGTGCTCGTTTACTACGCAAGTGTACCTGCGGAGGCTAGAAGCTGGGCAACATCAAGGTTTGGCAAGCAGCCCCTGAGACACTAGAATCCAAACTTCCAAAGGGAAAAGGCTGCTTTTTCCGCAAAGCCCCCTACCCTTATTAGAACCCAGCAAAAGTACCTGAGGATGGGAGCTGCGAAGGGAAACAAACGGGACACACTGGGCACCTGAGAAGCTCCCCTCGACACTTGCAAGCAGCCTGTTTCTCTGGGGGAACATACTCGTTTCCTCCCCGGGCGTGCCTGCAGTGAGTAAAAGCTGGGCCTTCCTAGGGTTTCGCAAACAGCTCCGAGGCTACAAGAATCCAGGTTTCCAAAGGGGAAAAGACTGCTTTCCGAAGCAGGGCCTCCTATCCTAGTTCACAGCAAACATGAGTCCCTGCAGTAGTGGAGTTGCCGAGGGAGAGCATGGCGAAACCCTGAGAACTTCGCAAAGTACCTTTTACTCTGTAGGCTTCGAAGTGCGGCAAGATCCCTGAAGGAGAGCTGGCCTGAGCGAGGCCTAGTTGGCTCTAAATCTTCCGGGGCCTAGCAGGGTAAAGGAGGAATTGTGCTCTTTGCTTAGCTTGCACCTCACATCGACGTCCTGCTAAACCAACGCGCCAGTTGGTGTGAGCTCCTGGATGGAAGGTTGAGCAGAGTGTTTTTCTGAGTGCAGGTAAGGCCCTTGTCCTCACTGAGTCCACGTTACCCAGCACATGAGACCGGCTCTGACTGTCTTCGTGAGCTGGGACAAGCTGCAGCAACCTAGGTTTCCAAAGGAAGAGAGAGAGCAGTGTGCCGCCTTGGGCTGTGCATGAAGAAGTGTTCCGAAGAACCTACACTGCTGCTTGTTGCTCAGCAGGCAGAGAGGAGACGTGGGGGGGATCCGTGTGGTAGCATGGGAAACGGTGCGATGGCCAGAGTGCTTGGAGTCCTGAAAGCTATCCTCGCGTTCCATTGAAGCACAACAACGGTGGAGACCTCATGGAAACCGAGGCACGCAGAGCTTGCCCGGTGGAAACTTAGGCGCTACCCTGAGGCTCAGGGTGGCCTTGCGCTTTCCCAGGATGAAAGAGTACTGCGGGCTTAACTCTCTTCCAGCGTGGCAGGAACACGGTTTCTCGGGGGAAAGTGCTCATTTACTACGCAAGTGTACCTGCGGAGGCTAGAAGCTGGGCAACATCAAGGTTTGGCAAGCAGCCCCTGAGACACTAGAATCCAAACTTCCAAAGGGAAAAGGCTGCTTTTTCCGCAAAGCCCCCTACCCTTATTAGAACCCAGCAAAAGTACCTGAGGATGGGAGCTGCGAAGGGAAACAAACGGGACACACTGGGCACCTGAGAAGCTCCCCTCGACACTTGCAAGCAGCCTGTTCTTCTGGGGGAACATACTCGTTTCCTCCCCGGGCGTGCCTGCAGTGAGTAAAAGCTGGGCCTTCCTAGGGTTTCGCAAACACCTCCGAGGCTACAAGAATCCAGGTTTCCAAAGGGGAAAAGACTGCTTTTCGAAGCAGGGCCACCTATCCTAGTTCATAGCAAACATGAGTCCCTGCAGTAGTGGAGCTGCCGAGGGAGAGCATGGCGAAACCCTGGGAACTTCGCTAAGTACCTTTTACTCTGACGGCTTCGTAGTGTTGCAAGATATCTGAAGGAGGGCTGGCCTGAGCGAGGCCTAGTTGGCTCTACCCCTTCCGGGACCTAGCAGGGTAAAGGAGGAATTGTGCTCTTTGCTCAGCTTGGACCTCAAATCGAGGTCCTACTAAACCAACGCGCCAGTCGGTGTGAACTCCTGGATGGAAGGCTGAGCAGAGTGTTTTTCTGAGTGCAGGTAGGGCCCTTGTCCTCACTGAGACCACGTTACCCAGCACATGAGACCGACTCTGACTGTCTTCGTGAGCTGGGACAAGCTGCGGCAACCTAGGTTTCCAAAGGAAGAGAGAGAGCAGTGTGCCGCCTTGGGCTTTGCATGCAAGAAGTGTTTCGAAGGGCCTACACTGCTGCTTGTTGCTCAGCAGGCAGAGAGGAGACGTGGGGGGGATCCGTGTGGTAGCATGGGAAACGGTGCGGAGGACAGTGTGCTTGGAGTCCTGAAAGCTATCCTCGAGTTCCATTGAAGCACAACAACGGTGGAGACCTCATGGAAAACAGGGGACGCAGAGCTTGCCTGGTGGAAACTTAGGCGCTACCCTGAGGCTCAGGGTGGCCTTGCACTTTCCCAGGAGGAACGAGGTCTGCGGGCTTAACTCTCCTCCAGCGTGGCAGGAACCCGGTTTCTCGGGGGAAAGTGCTCGTTTGCTACGCAGGCGTACCTGCGGAGGCTAGAACCTGGGCAACTTCAAGGTTTGGCAAGCAGCCCCTGAGACACTAGAATCCAAGCTTCCAAAGGGAAAAGGCTGCTCTTGTCCGCAGAGCCACCTACACTTCTTCGCACCCAACCTAAGGACCTGCAGGATGGGAGCTGCCAAGGGAAACAAACGGGACACACTGGGCAACTGAGAAGCTCCCCTCGACACTTGCAAGCAGCCTGTTTCTCTGGGGAACATACTCGTTTCCTCCCCGGGCGTGCCTGCAGTGAGTTAAAGCTGGGCCTTCCTAGGGTATCGCAAACACCTCCGGGGCTACAACAATCCAGGTTTCCAAAGGGGAAAAGACTGCTTTTCGAAGCAGGGCCACCTATCCTAGTTCACAGCAAACATGAGTCCCTGCAGTAGTGGAGCTGCCGAGGGAGAGCATGGCGAAAATCTGAGAACTTCGATAAGTACCTTTTACTGTGTAGGCTTCGAAGTGTGGCAAGATCCCTGAAGGAGGGCTGCCCTGAGCGAGGCCTATTTGGCTCTACCTCTTCCGGGGCCTAGCAGGGTAAAGGAGGAATTGTGCTCTTTGCTCAGCTTGGACCTCACATCGACGTCCTGCTTAAGCAAAGAGCCACTCGGTGTGAGCTCCTGGATGGAAGGCTGAGCAGAGAGTTTTTCTGAGTGCAGGTAGGGCCCTTGTCCTCACTGAGTCCACGTTACCCAGCACATGAGACCGTCTCTGACTGTCTTCGTGAGTTGGGACAAGCTGCGGCAACCTAGGTTTCCAAAGGAAGAGAGAGAGCAGTGTGCCCCCTTGGGCTGTGCATGAAGCAGTGTTCCGAAGAACCTACACGGCTGCTTTTTGCTCAGCAGGCAGAGAGGAGACGTGGGGGGAATCCGAGTGGTAGCATGGGAAACGGTGCGATGGCCAGAGTGCTTGGAGTCCTGAAAGCTATCCTCGCGTTCCATTGAAGCACAACAACGGTGGAGACCTCATGGAAACCGAGGCACGCAGAGCTTGCCCGGTGGAAACTTAGGCACTACCCTGAGGCTCAGGGTGGCCTTGCGCTTTCCCAGGATGAAAGAGTACTGCGGGCTTAACTCTCTTCCAGCGTGGCAGGAACACGGTTTCTCGGGGGAAAGTGCTCGTTTACTACGCAAGTGTACCTGCGGAGGCTAGAAGCTGGGCAACATCAAGGTTTGGCAAGCAGCCCCTGAGACACTAGAATCCAAACTTCCAAAGGGAAAAGGCTGCTTTTTCCGCAAAGCCCCCTACCCTTATTAGAACCCAGCAAAAGTACCTGAGGATGGGAGCTGCGAAGGGAAACAAACGGGACACACTGGGCACCTGAGAAGCTCCCCTCGACACTTGCAAGCAGCCTGTTCTTCTGGGGGAACATACTCGTTTCCTCCCCGGGCGTGCCTGCAGTGAGTAAAAGCTGGGCCTTCCTAGGGTTTCGCAAACACCTCCGAGGCTACAAGAATCCAGGTTTCCAAAGGGGAAATGACTGCTTTTCGAAGCAGGGCCACCTATCTTAGTTCATAGCAAACATGAGTCCCTGCAGTAGTGGAGCTGCCGAGGGAGAGCATGGCGAAACCCTGAGAACTTCGCTAAGTACCTTTTACTGTGACGGCTTCGTAGTGTGGCAAGATTCCTGAAGGAGGGCTGGCCTGAGCGAGGCCTAGTTGGCTCTACCCCTTCCGGGACCTAGCAGGGTAAAGGAGGAATTGTGCTCTTTACTCAGCTTGGACCTCAAATCGAGGTCCTACTAAACCAACGCGCCAGTCGGTGTGAACTCCTGGATGGAAGGCTGAGCAGAGTGTTTTTCTGAGTGCAGGTAGGGCCCTTGTCCTCACTGAGACCACGTTACCCAGCACATGAGACCGACTCTGACTGTCTTCGTGAGCTGGGACAAGCTGCGGCAACCTAGGTTTCCAAAGGAAGAGAGAGAGCAGTGTGCCGCCTTGGGCTTTGCATGCAAGAAGTGTTTCGAAGGGCCTACACTGCTGCTTGTTGCTCAGCAGGCAGAGAGGAGACGTGGGGGGATCCGTGTGGTAGCATGGGAAACGGTGCGGAGGACAGTGTGCTTGGAGTCCTGAAAGCTATCCTCGCGTTCCATTGAAGCACAACAACGGTGGAGACCTCATGGAAAACAGGGGACGCAGAGCTTGCCTGGTGGAAACTTAGGCGCTACCCTGAGGCTCAGGGTGGCCTTGCACTTTCCCAGGAGGAACGAGGTCTGCGGGCTTAACTCTCCTCCAGCGTGGCAGGAACCCGGTTTCTCGGGGGAAAGTGCTCGTTTGCTACGCAGGCGTACCTGCGGAGGCTAGAACCTGGGCAACTTCAAGGTTTGGCAAGCAGCCCCTGAGACACTAGAATCCAAGCTTCCAAAGGGAAAAGGCTGCTCTTGTCCGCAGAGCCACCTACACTTCTTCGCACCCAACCTAAGGACCTGCAGGATGGGAGCTGCGAAGGGAAACAAACGGACACACTGGGCACCTGAGAAGCTCCCCTCGACACTTGCAAGCAGCCTGATTCTCTGGGGAACATACTCGTTTCCTCCCCGGGCGTGCCTGCAGTGAGTTAAAGCTGGGCCTTCCTAGGGAATCGCAAACACCTCCGGGGCTACAACAATCCAGGTTTCCAAAGGGGAAAAGACTGCTTTTCGAAGCAGGGCCAGCTATCCTAGTTCACAGCAAACATGAGTCCCTGCAGTAGTGGAGCTGCCGAGGGAGAGCATGGCGAAACCCTGGGAACTTCGATAAGTACCTTTTACTGTGTAGGCTTCGAAGTGTGGCAAGATCCCTGAAGGAGGGCTGCCCTGAGCGAGGCCTATTTGGCTCTACCTCTTCCGGGGCCTAGCACGGTAAAGGAGGAATTGTGCTCTTTGCTCAGCTTGGACCTCACATCGACGTCCTGCTTAAGCAAAGAGCCACTCGGTGTGAGCTCCTGGATGGAAGGTTGAGCAGAGTGTTTTTCTGAGTGCAGGTAAGGCCCTTGTCCTCACTGAGTCCACGTTACCCAGCACATGAGACTGGCTCTGACTGTCTTCGTGAGCTGGGACAAGCTGCAGCAACCTAGGTTTCCAAAGGAAGAGAGAGAGCAGTGTGCCCCCTTGGGCTGTGCATGAAGAAGTGTTCCGAAGAACCTACACTGCTGCTTGTTGCTCAGCAGGCAGAGAGGAGACGTGGGGGGAATCCGTGTGGTAGCATGGGAAACGGTGCGATGGCCAGAGTGCTTGGAGTCCTGAAAGCTATCCTCGCGTTCCATTGAAGCACAACAACGGTGGAGACCTCATGGAAACCGAGGCACGCAGAGCTTGCCCGGTGGAAACTTAGGCGCTACCCTGAGGCTCAGGGTGGCCTTGCGCTTTCCCAGGATGAAAGAGTACTGCGGGCTTAACTCTCTTCCAGCGTGGCAGGAACACGTTTTCTCGGGGGAAAGTGCTCGTTTACTACGCAAGTGTACCTGCGGAGGCTAGAAGCTGGGCAACATCAAGGTTTGGCAAGCAGCCCCTGAGACACTAGAAACCAAACTTCCAAAGGGAAAAGGCTGCTTTTTCCGAAAGCCCCCTACCCTTATTAAAACCCAGCAAAAGTACCTGAGGATGGGAGCTGCGAAGGGAAACAAACGGGACACACTGGGCACCTGAGAAGCTCCCCTCGACACTTGCAAGCAGCCTGTTTCTCTGGGGGAACATACTCGTTTCTTCCCCGGGCGTGCCTGCAGTAAGTCAAAGCTGGGCCTTCCTAGGGTATCGCAAACACCTCCGGGGCTACAACAATCCAGGTTTCCAAAGGGGAAAAGACTGCTTTTCGAAGCAGGGCCACCTATCCTAGTTCACAGCAAACATGAGTCCCTGCAGTAGTGGAGCTGCCGAGGGAGAGCATGGCGAAAATCTGAGAACTTCGATAAGTACCTTTTACTGTGTAGGCTTCGAAGTGTGGCAAGATCCCTGAAGGAGGGCTGCCCTGAGCGAGGCCTAGTTGGCTCTACCTCTTCCGGGGCCTAGCAGGGTAAAGGAGGAATTGTGCTCTTTGCTCAGCTTGGACCTCACATCGACGTCCTGCTTAAGCAAAGAGCCACTCGGTGTGAGCTCCTGGATGGAAGGCTGAGCAGAGAGTTTTTCTGAGTGCAGGTAGGGCCCTTGTACTCACTGAGTCCACGTTACCCAGCACATGAGACCGTCTCTGACTGTCTTCGTGAGTTGGGACAAGCTGCGGCAACCTAGGTTTCCAAAGGAAGAGAGAGAGCAGTGTGCCCCCTTGGGCTGTGCATGAAGAAGTGTTCCGAAGAACCTACACTGCTGCTTGTTGCTCAGCAGGCAGAGAGGAGACGTGGGGGGAATCCGTGTGGTAGCATGGGAAACGGTGCGATGGCCAGAGTGCTTGGAGTCCTGAAAGCTATCCTCGCGTTCCATTGAAGCACAACAACGGTGGAGACCTCATGGAAACCGAGGCACGCAGAGCTTGCCCGGTGGAAACTTAGGCGCTACCCTGAGGCTCAGGGTGGCCTTGCGCTTTCCCAGGATGAAAGAGTACTGCGGGCTTAACTCTCTTCCAGCGTGGCAGGAACACCGTTTCTCGGGGGAAAGTGCTCGTTTACTACGCAAGTGTACCTGCGGAGGCTAGAAGCTGGGCAACATCAAGGTTTGGCAAGCAGCCCCTGAGACACTAGAAACCAAACTTCCAAAGGGAAAAGGATGCTTTTTCCGAAAGCCCCCTACCCTTATTAGAACCCAGCAAAAGTACCTGAGGATGGGAGCTGCGAAGGGAAACAAACGGGACACACTGGGCACCTGAGAAGCTCCCCTCGACACTTGCAAGCAGCCTGTTTCTCTGGGGGAACATACTCGTTTCTTCCCCGGGCGTGCCTGCAGTAAGTCAAAGCTGGGCCTTCCTAGGGTTTCGCAAACAGCTCCGAGGCTACAAGAATCCAGATTTCCAGAGGGGAAAAGACTGCTTTTCGAAGCAGGGCCACCTATCCTAGTTCACAGCAAACATGAGTCCCTGCAGTAGTGGAGCTGCCGAGGGAGAGCATGGCGAAAATCTGAGAACTTCGATAAGTACCTTTTACTGTGTAGGCTTCGAAGTGTGGCAAGATCCCTGAAGGAGGGCTGCCCTGAGCGAGGCCTAGTTGGCTCTACCTCTTCCGGGGCCTAGCAGGGTAAAGGAGGAATTGTGCTCTTTGCTCAGCTTGGACCTCACATCGACGTCCTGCTTAAGCAAAGAGCCACTCGGTGTGAGCTCCTGGATGGAAGGCTGAGCAGAGAGTTTTTCTGAGTGCAGGTAGGGCCCTTGTCCTCACTGAGTCCACGTTACCCAGCACATGAGACCGTCTCTGACTGTCTTCGTGAGTTGGGACAAGCTGCGGCAACCTAGGTTTCCAAAGGAAGAGAGAGAGCAGTGTGCCCCCTTGGGCTGTGCATGAAGAAGTGTTCCGAAGAACCTACACGGCTGCTTTTTGCTCAGCAGGCAGAGAGGAGACGTGGGGGGAATCCGTGTGGTAGCATGGGAAACGGTGCGATGGCCAGAGTGCTTGGAGTCCTGAAAGCTATCCTCGCGTTCCATTGAAGCACAACAACGGTGGAGACCTCATGGAAACCGAGGCACGCAGAGCTTGCCCGGTGGAAACTTAGGCTCTACCCTGAGGCTCAGGGTGGCCTTGCGCTTTCCCAGGATGAAAGAATACTGCGGGCTTAACTCTCTTCCAGCGTGGCAGGAACACCGTTTCTCGGGGGAAAGTGCTCGTTTACTACGCAAGTGTACCTGCGGAGGCTAGAAGCTGGGCAACATCAAGGTTTGGCAAGCAGCCCCTGAGACACTAGAATCCAAACTTCCAAAGGGAAAAGGCTGCTTTTTCCGCAAAGCCCCCTACCCTTATTAGAACCCAGCAAAAGTACCTGAGGATGGGAGCTGCGAAGGGAAACAAACGGGACACACTGGGCACCTGAGAAGCTCCCCTCGACACTTGCAAGCAGCCTGTTCTTCTGGGGGAACATACTCGTTTCCTCCCCGGGCGTGCCTGCAGTGAGTAAAAGCTGGGCCTTCCTAGGGTTTCGCAAACACCTCCGAGGCTACAAGAATCCAGGTTTCCAAAGGGGAAATGACTGCTTTTCGAAGCAGGGCCACCTATCCTAGTTCATAGCAAACATGAGTCCCTGCAGTAGTGGAGCTGCCGAGGGAGAGCATGGCGAAACCCTGAGAACTTCGCTAAGTACCTTTTCCTGTGACGGCTTCGTAGTGTGGCAAGATTCCTGAAGGAGGGCTGGCCTGAGCGAGGCCTAGTTGGCTCTACCCCTTCCGGGACCTAGCAGGGTAAAGGAGGAATTGTGCTCTTTACTCAGCTTGGACCTCAAATCGAGGTCCTACTAAACCAACGCGCCAGTCGGTGTGAACTCCTGGATGGAAGGCTGAGCAGAGTGTTTTTCTGAGTGCAGGTAGGGCCCTTGTCCTCACTGAGACCACGTTACCCAGCACATGAGACCGACTCTGACTGTCTTCGTGAGCTGGGACAAGCTGCGGCAACCTAGGTTTCCAAAGGAAGAGAGAGAGCAGTGTGCCGCCTTGGGCTTTGCATGCAAGAAGTGTTTCGAAGGGCCTACACTGCTGCTTGTTGCTCAGCAGGCAGAGAGGAGACGTGGGGGGATCCGTGTGGTAGCATGGGAAACGGTGCGGAGGACAGTGTGCTTGGAGTCCTGAAAGCTATCCTCGCGTTCCATTGAAGCACAACAACGGTGGAGACCTCATGGAAAACAGGGGACGCAGAGCTTGCCTGGTGGAAACTTAGGCGCTACCCTGAGGCTCAGGGTGGCCTTGCACTTTCCCAGGAGGAACGAGGTCTGCGGGCTTAACTCTCCTCCAGCGTGGCAGGAACCCGGTTTCTCGGGGGAAAGTGCTCGTTTGCTACGCAGGCGTACCTGCGGAGGCTAGAACCTGGGCAACTTCAAGGTTTGGCAAGCAGCCCCTGAGACACTAGAATCCAAGCTTCCAAAGGGAAAAGGCTGCTCTTGTCCGCAGAGCCACCTACACTTCTTCGCACCCAACCTAAGGACCTGCAGGATGGGAGCTGCGAAGGGAAACAAACGGGACACACTGGGCACCTGAGAAGCTCCCCTCGACACTTGCAAGCAGCCTGTTTCTCTGGGGAACATACTCGTTTCCTCTCCGGGCGTGCCTGCAGTGAGTTAAAGCTGGGCCTTCCTAGGGTATCGCAAACACCTCCGGGGCTACAACAATCCAGGTTTCCAAAGGGGAAAAGACTGCTTTTCGAAGCAGGGCCACCTATCCTAGTTCACAGCAAACATGAGTCCCTGCAGTAGTGGAGCTGCCGAGGGAGAGCATGGCGAAAATCTGAGAACTTCGATAAGTACCTTTTACTGTGTAGGCTTCGAAGTGTGGCAAGATCCCTGAAGGAGGGCTGCCCTGAGCGAGGCCTATTTGGCTCTACCTCTTCCGGGGCCTAGCAGGGTAAAGGAGGAATTGTGCTCTTTGCTTAGCTTGGACCTCACATCGACGTCCTGCTAAACCAACGCGCCAGTTGGTGTGAGCTCCTGGATGGAAGGTTGAGCAGAGTGTTTTTCTGAGTGCAGGTAGGGCCCTTGTCCTCACTGAGTCCACGTTACCCAGCACATGAGACCGTCTCTGACTGTCTTCGTGAGTTGGGACAAGCTGCGGCAACCTAGGTTTCCAAAGGAAGAGAGAGAGCAGTGTGCCCCCTTGGGCTGTGCATGAAGAAGTGTTCCGAAGAACCTACACGGCTGCTTTTTGCTCAGCAGGCAGAGAGGAGACGTGGGGGGAATCCGTGTGGTAGCATGGGAAACGGTGCGATGGCCAGAGTGCTTGGAGTCCTGAAAGCTATCCTCGCGTTCCATTGAAGCACAACAACGGTGGAGACCTCATGGAAACCGAGGCACGCAGAGCTTGCCCGGTGGAAACTTAGGCACTACCCTGAGGCTCAGGGTGGCCTTGCGCTTTCCCAGGATGAAAGAGTACTGCGGGCTTAACTCTCTTCCAGCGTGGCAGGAACACCGTTTCTCGGGGGAAAGTGCTCGTTTACTACGCAAGTGTACCTGCGGAGGCTAGAACCTGGGCAACATCAAGGTTTGGCAAGCAGCCCCTGAGACACTAGAATCCAAACTTCCAAAGGGAAAAGGCTGCTTTTTCCGCAAAGCCCCCTACCCTTATTAGAACCCAGCAAAAGTACCTGAGGATGGGAGCTGCGAAGGGAAACAAACGGGACACACTGGGCACCTGAGAAGCTCCCCTCGACACTTGCAAGCAGCCTGTTTCTCTGGGGGAACATACTCGTTTCCTCCCCGGGCGTGCCTGCAGTGAGTAAAAGCTGGGCCTTCCTAGGGTTTCGCAAACAGCTCCGAGGCTACAAGAATCCAGGTTTCCAAAGGGGAAAAGACTGCTTTCCGAAGCAGGGCCTCCTATCCTAGTTCACAGCAAACATGAGTCCCTGCAGTAGTGGAGTTGCCGAGGGAGAGCATGGCGAAACCCTGAGAACTTCGCAAAGTACCTTTTACTCTGTAGGCTTCGAAGTGCGGCAAGATCCCTGAAGGAGAGCTGGCCTGAGCGAGGCCTAGTTGGCTCTAAATCTTCCGGGGCCTAGCAGGGTAAAGGAGGAATTGTGCTCTTTGCTTAGCTTGCACCTCACATCGACGTCCTGCTAAACCAACGCGCCAGTTGGTGTGAGCTCCTGGATGGAAGGTTGAGCAGAGTGTTTTTCTGAGTGCAGGTAAGGCCCTTGTCCTCACTGAGTCCACGTTACCCAGCACATGAGACCGGCTCTGACTGTCTTCGTGAGCTGGGACAAGCTGCAGCAACCTAGGTTTCCAAAGGAAGAGAGAGAGCAGTGTGCCCCCTTGGGCTGTGCATGAAGAAGTGTTCCGAAGAACCTACACTGCTGCTTGTTGCTCAGCAGGCAGAGAGGAGACGTGGGGGGGATCCGTGTGGTAGCATGGGAAACGGTGCGATGGCCAGAGTGCTTGGAGTCCTGAAAGCTATCCTCGCGTTCCATTGAAGCACAACAACGGTGGAGACCTCATGGAAACCGAGGCACGCAGAGCTTGCCCGGTGGAAACTTAGGCGCCACCCTGAGGCTCAGGGTGGCCTTGCGCTTTCCCAGGATGAAAGAGTACTGCGGGCTTAACTCTCTTCCAGCGTGGCAGGAACACGGTTTCTCGGGGGAAAGTGCTCATTTACTACGCAAGTGTACCTGCGGAGGCTAGAAGCTGGGCAACATCAAGGTTTGGCAAGCAGCCCCTGAGACACTAGAATCCAAACTTCCAAAGGGAAAAGGCTGCTTTTTCCGCAAAGCCCCCTACCCTTATTAGAACCCAGCAAAAGTACCTGAGGATGGGAGCTGCGAAGGGAAACAAACGGGACACACTGGGCACCTGAGAAGCTCCCCTCGACACTTGCAAGCAGCCTGTTCTTCTGGGGGAACATACTCGTTTCCTCCCCGGGCGTGCCTGCAGTGAGTAAAAGCTGGGCCTTCCTAGGGTTTCGCAAACAGCTCCGAGGCTACAAGAATCCAGGTTTCCAAAGGGGAAAAGACTGCTTTTCGAAGCAGGGCCACCTATCCTAGTTCATAGCAAACATGAGTCCCTGCAGTAGTGGAGCTGCCGAGGGAGAGCATGGCGAAACCCTGGGAACTTCGCTAAGTACCTTTTACTCTGACGGCTTCGTAGTGTTGCAAGATATCTGAAGGAGGGCTGGCCTGAGCGAGGCCTAGTTGGCTCTACCCCTTCCGGGACCTAGCAGGGTAAAGGAGGAATTGTGCTCTTTGCTCAGCTTGGACCTCAAATCGAGGTCCTACTAAACCAACGCGCCAGTCGGTGTGAACTCCTGGATGGAAGGCTGAGCAGAGTGTTTTTCTGAGTGCAGGTAGGGCCCTTGTCCTCACTGAGACCACGTTACCCAGCACATGAGACCGACTCTGACTGTCTTCGTGAGCTGGGACAAGCTGCGGCAACCTAGGTTTCCAAAGGAAGAGAGAGAGCAGTGTGCCGCCTTGGGCTTTGCATGCAAGAAGTGTTTCGAAGGGCCTACACTGCTGCTTGTTGCTCAGCAGGCAGAGAGGAGACGTGGGGGGGATCCGTGTGGTAGCATGGGAAACGGTGCGGAGGACAGTGTGCTTGGAGTCCTGAAAGCTATCCTCGAGTTCCATTGAAGCACAACAACGGTGGAGACCTCATGGAAAACAGGGGACGCAGAGCTTGCCTGGTGGAAACTTAGGCGCTACCCTGAGGCTCAGGGTGGCCTTGCACTTTCCCAGGAGGAACGAGGTCTGCGGGCTTAACTCTCCTCCAGCGTGGCAGGAACCCGGTTTCTCGGGGGAAAGTGCTCGTTTGCTACGCAGGCGTACCTGCGGAGGCTAGAACCTGGGCAACTTCAAGGTTTGGCAAGCAGCCCCTGAGACACTAGAATCCAAGCTTCCAAAGGGAAAAGGCTGCTCTTGTCCGCAGAGCCACCTACACTTCTTCGCACCCAACCTAAGGACCTGCAGGATGGGAGCTGCCAAGGGAAACAAACGGGACACACTGGGCAACTGAGAAGCTCCCCTCGACACTTGCAAGCAGCCTGTTTCTCTGGGGAACATACTCGTTTCCTCCCCGGGCGTGCCTGCAGTGAGTTAAAGCTGGGCCTTCCTAGGGTATCGCAAACACCTCCGGGGCTACAACAATCCAGGTTTCCAAAGGGGAAAAGACTGCTTTTCGAAGCAGGGCCACCTATCCTAGTTCACAGCAAACATGAGTCCCTGCAGTAGTGGAGCTGCCGAGGGAGAGCATGGCGAAAATCTGAGAACTTCGATAAGTACCTTTTACTGTGTAGGCTTCGAAGTGTGGCAAGATCCCTGAAGGAGGGCTGCCCTGAGCGAGGCCTATTTGGCTCTACCTCTTCCGGGGCCTAGCACGGTAAAGGAGGAATTGTGCTCTTTGCTCAGCTTGGACCTCACATCGACGTCCTGCTTAAGCAAAGAGCCACTCGGTGTGAGCTCCTGGATGGAAGGCTGAGCAGAGAGTTTTTCTGAGTGCAGGTAGGGCCCTTGTCCTCACTGAGTCCACGTTACCCAGCACATGAGACCGTCTCTGACTGTCTTCGTGAGTTGGGACAAGCTGCGGCAACCTAGGTTTCCAAAGGAAGAGAGAGAGCAGTGTGCCCCCTTGGGCTGTGCATGAAGCAGTGTTCCGAAGAACCTACACGGCTGCTTTTTGCTCAGCAGGCAGAGAGGAGACGTGGGGGGAATCCGTGTGGTACCATGGGAAACGGTGCGATGGCCAGAGTGCTTGGAGTCCTGAAAGCTATCCTCGCGTTCCATTGAAGCACAACAACGGTGGAGACCTCATGGAAACCGAGGCACGCAGAGCTTGCCCGGTGGAAACTTAGGCACTACCCTGAGGCTCAGGGTGGCCTTGCGCTTTCCCAGGATGAAAGAGTACTGCGGGCTTAACTCTCTTCCAGCGTGGCAGGAACACCGTTTCTCGGGGGAAAGTGCTCGTTTACTACGCAAGTGTACCTGCGGAGGCTAGAAGCTGGGCAACATCAAGGTTTGGCAAGCAGCCCCTGAGACACTAGAATCCAAACTTCCAAAGGGAAAAGGCTGCTTTTTCCGCAAAGCCCCCTACCCTTATTAGAACCCAGCAAAAGTACCTGAGGATGGGAGCTGCGAAGGGAAACAAACGGGACACACTGGGCACCTGAGAAGCTCCCCTCGACACTTGCAAGCAGCCTGTTCTTCTGGGGGAACATACTCGTTTCCTCCCCGGGCGTGCCTGCAGTGAGTAAAAGCTGGGCCTTCCTAGGGTTTCGCAAACACCTCCGAGGCTACAAGAATCCAGGTTTCCAAAGGGGAAATGACTGCTTTTCGAAGCAGGGCCACCTATCTTAGTTCATAGCAAACATGAGTCCCTGCAGTAGTGGAGCTGCCGAGGGAGAGCATGGCGAAACCCTGAGAACTTCGCTAAGTACCTTTTACTGTGACGGCTTCGTAGTGTGGCAAGATTCCTGAAGGAGGGCTGGCCTGAGCGAGGCCTAGTTGGCTCTACCCCTTCCGGGACCTAGCAGGGTAAAGGAGGAATTGTGCTCTTTACTCAGCTTGGACCTCAAATCGAGGTCCTACTAAACCAACGCGCCAGTCGGTGTGAACTCCTGGATGGAAGGCTGAGCAGAGTGTTTTTCTGAGTGCAGGTAGGGCCCTTGTCCTCACTGAGACCACGTTACCCAGCACATGAGACCGACTCTGACTGTCTTCGTGAGCTGGGACAAGCTGCGGCAACCTAGGTTTCCAAAGGAAGAGAGAGAGCAGTGTGCCGCCTTGGGCTTTGCATGCAAGAAGTGTTTCGAAGGGCCTACACTGCTGCTTGTTGCTCAGCAGGCAGAGAGGAGACGTGGGGGGATCCGTGTGGTAGCATGGGAAACGGTGCGGAGGACAGTGTGCTTGGAGTCCTGAAAGCTATCCTCGCGTTCCATTGAAGCACAACAACGGTGGAGACCTCATGGAAAACAGGGGACGCAGAGCTTGCCTGGTGGAAACTTAGGCGCTACCCTGAGGCTCAGGGTGGCCTTGCACTTTCCCAGGAGGAACGAGGTCTGCGGGCTTAACTCTCCTCCAGCGTGGCAGGAACCCGGTTTCTCGGGGGAAAGTGCTCGTTTGCTACGCAGGCGTACCTGCGGAGGCTAGAACCTGGGCAACTTCAAGGTTTGGCAAGCAGCCCCTGAGACACTAGAATCCAAGCTTCCAAAGGGAAAAGGCTGCTCTTGTCCGCAGAGCCACCTACACTTCTTCGCACCCAACCTAAGGACCTGCAGGATGGGAGCTGCGAAGGGAAACAAACGGGACACACTGGGCACCTGAGAAGCTCCCCTCGACACTTGCAAGCAGCCTGTTTCTCTGGGGAACATACTCGTTTCCTCTCCGGGCGTGCCTGCAGTGAGTTAAAGCTGGGCCTTCCTAGGGTATCGCAAACACCTCCGGGGCTACAACAATCCAGGTTTCCAAAGGGGAAAAGACTGCTTTTCGAAGCAGGGCCACCTATCCTAGTTCACAGCAAACATGAGTCCCTGCAGTAGTGGAGCTGCCGAGGGAGAGCATGGCGAAAATCTGAGAACTTCGATAAGTACCTTTTACTGTGTAGGCTTCGAAGTGTGGCAAGATCCCTGAAGGAGGGCTGCCCTGAGCGAGGCCTATTTGGCTCTACCTCTTCCGGGGCCTAGCAGGGTAAAGGAGGAATTGTGCTCTTTGCTTAGCTTGGACCTCACATCGACGTCCTGCTAAACCAACGCGCCAGTTGGTGTGAGCTCCTGGATGGAAGGTTGAGCAGAGTGTTTTTCTGAGTGCAGGTAGGGCCCTTGTCCTCACTGAGTCCACGTTACCCAGCACATGAGACCGTCTCTGACTGTCTTCGTGAGTTGGGACAAGCTGCGGCAACCTAGGTTTCCAAAGGAAGAGAGAGAGCAGTGTGCCCCCTTGGGCTGTGCATGAAGAAGTGTTCCGAAGAACCTACACGGCTGCTTTTTGCTCAGCAGGCAGAGAGGAGACGTGGGGGGAATCCGTGTGGTAGCATGGGAAACGGTGCGATGGCCAGAGTGCTTGGAGTCCTGAAAGCTATCCTCGCGTTCCATTGAAGCACAACAACGGTGGAGACCTCATGGAAACCGAGGCACGCAGAGCTTGCCCGGTGGAAACTTAGGCACTACCCTGAGGCTCAGGGTGGCCTTGCGCTTTCCCAGGATGAAAGAGTACTGCGGGCTTAACTCTCTTCCAGCGTGGCAGGAACACCGTTTCTCGGGGGAAAGTGCTCGTTTACTACGCAAGTGTACCTGCGGAGGCTAGAAGCTGGGCAACATCAAGGTTTGGCAAGCAGCCCCTGAGACACTAGAATCCAAACTTCCAAAGGGAAAAGGCTGCTTTTTCCGCAAAGCCCCCTACCCTTATTAGAACCCAGCAAAAGTACCTGAGGATGGGAGCTGCGAAGGGAAACAAACGGGACACACTGGGCACCTGAGAAGCTCCCCTCGACACTTGCAAGCAGCCTGTTTCTCTGGGGGAACATACTCGTTTCCTCCCCGGGCGTGCCTGCAGTGAGTAAAAGCTGGGCCTTCCTAGGGTTTCGCAAACAGCTCCGAGGCTACAAGAATCCAGGTTTCCAAAGGGGAAAAGACTGCTTTCCGAAGCAGGGCCTCCTATCCTAGTTCACAGCAAACATGAGTCCCTGCAGTAGTGGAGTTGCCGAGGGAGAGCATGGCGAAACCCTGAGAACTTCGCAAAGTACCTTTTACTCTGTAGGCTTCGAAGTGCGGCAAGATCCCTGAAGGAGAGCTGGCCTGAGCGAGGCCTAGTTGGCTCTAAATCTTCCGGGGCCTAGCAGGGTAAAGGAGGAATTGTGCTCTTTGCTTAGCTTGCACCTCACATCGACGTCCTGCTAAACCAACGCGCCAGTTGGTGTGAGCTCCTGGATGGAAGGTTGAGCAGAGTGTTTTTCTGAGTGCAGGTAAGGCCCTTGTCCTCACTGAGTCCACGTTACCCAGCACATGAGACCGGCTCTGACTGTCTTCGTGAGCTGGGACAAGCTGCAGCAACCTAGGTTTCCAAAGGAAGAGAGAGAGCAGTGTGCCGCCTTGGGCTGTGCATGAAGAAGTGTTCCGAAGAACCTACACTGCTGCTTGTTGCTCAGCAGGCAGAGAGGAGACGTGGGGGGGATCCGTGTGGTAGCATGGGAAACGGTGCGATGGCCAGAGTGCTTGGAGTCCTGAAAGCTATCCTCGCGTTCCATTGAAGCACAACAACGGTGGAGACCTCATGGAAACCGAGGCACGCAGAGCTTGCCCGGTGGAAACTTAGGCGCTACCCTGAGGCTCAGGGTGGCCTTGCGCTTTCCCAGGATGAAAGAGTACTGCGGGCTTAACTCTCTTCCAGCGTGGCAGGAACACGGTTTCTCGGGGGAAAGTGCTCATTTACTACGCAAGTGTACCTGCGGAGGCTAGAAGCTGGGCAACATCAAGGTTTGGCAAGCAGCCCCTGAGACACTAGAATCCAAACTTCCAAAGGGAAAAGGCTGCTTTTTCCGCAAAGCCCCCTACCCTTATTAGAACCCAGCAAAAGTACCTGAGGATGGGAGCTGCGAAGGGAAACAAACGGGACACACTGGGCACCTGAGAAGCTCCCCTCGACACTTGCAAGCAGCCTGTTCTTCTGGGGGAACATACTCGTTTCCTCCCCGGGCGTGCCTGCAGTGAGTAAAAGCTGGGCCTTCCTAGGGTTTCGCAAACACCTCCGAGGCTACAAGAATCCAGGTTTCCAAAGGGGAAAAGACTGCTTTTCGAAGCAGGGCCACCTATCCTAGTTCATAGCAAACATGAGTCCCTGCAGTAGTGGAGCTGCCGAGGGAGAGCATGGCGAAACCCTGGGAACTTCGCTAAGTACCTTTTACTCTGACGGCTTCGTAGTGTTGCAAGATATCTGAAGGAGGGCTGGCCTGAGCGAGGCCTAGTTGGCTCTACCCCTTCCGGGACCTAGCAGGGTAAAGGAGGAATTGTGCTCTTTGCTCAGCTTGGACCTCAAATCGAGGTCCTACTAAACCAACGCGCCAGTCGGTGTGAACTCCTGGATGGAAGGCTGAGCAGAGTGTTTTTCTGAGTGCAGGTAGGGCCCTTGTCCTCACTGAGACCACGTTACCCAGCACATGAGACCGACTCTGACTGTCTTCGTGAGCTGGGACAAGCTGCGGCAACCTAGGTTTCCAAAGGAAGAGAGAGAGCAGTGTGCCGCCTTGGGCTTTGCATGCAAGAAGTGTTTCGAAGGGCCTACACTGCTGCTTGTTGCTCAGCAGGCAGAGAGGAGACGTGGGGGGGATCCGTGTGGTAGCATGGGAAACGGTGCGGAGGACAGTGTGCTTGGAGTCCTGAAAGCTATCCTCGAGTTCCATTGAAGCACAACAACGGTGGAGACCTCATGGAAAACAGGGGACGCAGAGCTTGCCTGGTGGAAACTTAGGCGCTACCCTGAGGCTCAGGGTGGCCTTGCACTTTCCCAGGAGGAACGAGGTCTGCGGGCTTAACTCTCCTCCAGCGTGGCAGGAACCCGGTTTCTCGGGGGAAAGTGCTCGTTTGCTACGCAGGCGTACCTGCGGAGGCTAGAACCTGGGCAACTTCAAGGTTTGGCAAGCAGCCCCTGAGACACTAGAATCCAAGCTTCCAAAGGGAAAAGGCTGCTCTTGTCCGCAGAGCCACCTACACTTCTTCGCACCCAACCTAAGGACCTGCAGGATGGGAGCTGCCAAGGGAAACAAACGGGACACACTGGGCAACTGAGAAGCTCCCCTCGACACTTGCAAGCAGCCTGTTTCTCTGGGGAACATACTCGTTTCCTCCCCGGGCGTGCCTGCAGTGAGTTAAAGCTGGGCCTTCCTAGGGTATCGCAAACACCTCCGGGGCTACAACAATCCAGGTTTCCAAAGGGGAAAAGACTGCTTTTCGAAGCAGGGCCACCTATCCTAGTTCACAGCAAACATGAGTCCCTGCAGTAGTGGAGCTGCCGAGGGAGAGCATGGCGAAAATCTGAGAACTTCGATAAGTACCTTTTACTGTGTAGGCTTCGAAGTGTGGCAAGATCCCTGAAGGAGGGCTGCCCTGAGCGAGGCCTATTTGGCTCTACCTCTTCCGGGGCCTAGCAGGGTAAAGGAGGAATTGTGCTCTTTGCTCAGCTTGGACCTCACATCGACGTCCTGCTTAAGCAAAGAGCCACTCGGTGTGAGCTCCTGGATGGAAGGCTGAGCAGAGAGTTTTTCTGAGTGCAGGTAGGGCCCTTGTCCTCACTGAGTCCACGTTACCCAGCACATGAGACCGTCTCTGACTGTCTTCGTGAGTTGGGACAAGCTGCGGCAACCTAGGTTTCCAAAGGAAGAGAGAGAGCAGTGTGCCCCCTTGGGCTGTGCATGAAGCAGTGTTCCGAAGAACCTACACGGCTGCTTTTTGCTCAGCAGGCAGAGAGGAGACGTGGGGGGAATCCGTGTGGTAGCATGGGAAACGGTGCGATGGCCAGAGTGCTTGGAGTCCTGAAAGCTATCCTCGCGTTCCATTGAAGCACAACAACGGTGGAGACCTCATGGAAACCGAGGCACGCAGAGCTTGCCCGGTGGAAACTTAGGCACTACCCTGAGGCTCAGGGTGGCCTTGCGCTTTCCCAGGATGAAAGAGTACTGCGGGCTTAACTCTCTTCCAGCGTGGCAGGAACACGGTTTCTCGGGGGAAAGTGCTCGTTTACTACGCAAGTGTACCTGCGGAGGCTAGAAGCTGGGCAACATCAAGGTTTGGCAAGCAGCCCCTGAGACACTAGAATCCAAACTTCCAAAGGGAAAAGGCTGCTTTTTCCGCAAAGCCCCCTACCCTTATTAGAACCCAGCAAAAGTACCTGAGGATGGGAGCTGCGAAGGGAAACAAACGGGACACACTGGGCACCTGAGAAGCTCCCCTCGACACTTGCAAGCAGCCTGTTCTTCTGGGGGAACATACTCGTTTCCTCCCCGGGCGTGCCTGCAGTGAGTAAAAGCTGGGCCTTCCTAGGGTTTCGCAAACACCTCCGAGGCTACAAGAATCCAGGTTTCCAAAGGGGAAATGACTGCTTTTCGAAGCAGGGCCACCTATCTTAGTTCATAGCAAACATGAGTCCCTGCAGTAGTGGAGCTGCCGAGGGAGAGCATGGCGAAACCCTGAGAACTTCGCTAAGTACCTTTTACTGTGACGGCTTCGTAGTGTGGCAAGATTCCTGAAGGAGGGCTGGCCTGAGCGAGGCCTAGTTGGCTCTACCCCTTCCGGGACCTAGCAGGGTAAAGGAGGAATTGTGCTCTTTACTCAGCTTGGACCTCAAATCGAGGTCCTACTAAACCAACGCGCCAGTCGGTGTGAACTCCTGGATGGAAGGCTGAGCAGAGTGTTTTTCTGAGTGCAGGTAGGGCCCTTGTCCTCACTGAGACCACGTTACCCAGCACATGAGACCGACTCTGACTGTCTTCGTGAGCTGGGACAAGCTGCGGCAACCTAGGTTTCCAAAGGAAGAGAGAGAGCAGTGTGCCGCCTTGGGCTTTGCATGCAAGAAGTGTTTCGAAGGGCCTACACTGCTGCTTGTTGCTCAGCAGGCAGAGAGGAGACGTGGGGGGATCCGTGTGGTAGCATGGGAAACGGTGCGGAGGACAGTGTGCTTGGAGTCCTGAAAGCTATCCTCGCGTTCCATTGAAGCACAACAACGGTGGAGACCTCATGGAAAACAGGGGACGCAGAGCTTGCCTGGTGGAAACTTAGGCGCTACCCTGAGGCTCAGGGTGGCCTTGCACTTTCCCAGGAGGAACGAGGTCTGCGGGCTTAACTCTCCTCCAGCGTGGCAGGAACCCGGTTTCTCGGGGGAAAGTGCTCGTTTGCTACGCAGGCGTACCTGCGGAGGCTAGAACCTGGGCAACTTCAAGGTTTGGCAAGCAGCCCCTGAGACACTAGAATCCAAGCTTCCAAAGGGAAAAGGCTGCTCTTGTCCGCAGAGCCACCTACACTTCTTCGCACCCAACCTAAGGACCTGCAGGATGGGAGCTGCGAAGGGAAACAAACGGACACACTGGGCACCTGAGAAGCTCCCCTCGACACTTGCAAGCAGCCTGATTCTCTGGGGAACATACTCGTTTCCTCCCCGGGCGTGCCTGCAGTGAGTTAAAGCTGGGCCTTCCTAGGGAATCGCAAACACCTCCGGGGCTACAACAATCCAGGTTTCCAAAGGGGAAAAGACTGCTTTTCGAAGCAGGGCCAGCTATCCTAGTTCACAGCAAACATGAGTCCCTGCAGTAGTGGAGCTGCCGAGGGAGAGCATGGCGAAAATCTGAGAACTTCGATAAGTACCTTTTACTGTGTAGGCTTCGAAGTGTGGCAAGATCCCTGAAGGAGGGCTGCCCTGAGCGAGGCCTATTTGGCTCTACCTCTTCCGGGGCCTAGCACGGTAAAGGAGGAATTGTGCTCTTTGCTCAGCTTGGACCTCACATCGACGTCCTGCTTAAGCAAAGAGCCACTCGGTGTGAGCTCCTGGATGGAAGGTTGAGCAGAGTGTTTTTCTGAGTGCAGGTAAGGCCCTTGTCCTCACTGAGTCCACGTTACCCAGCACATGAGACTGGCTCTGACTGTCTTCGTGAGCTGGGACAAGCTGCAGCAACCTAGGTTTCCAAAGGAAGAGAGAGAGCAGTGTGCCCCCTTGGGCTGTGCATGAAGAAGTGTTCCGAAGAACCTACACTGCTGCTTGTTGCTCAGCAGGCAGAGAGGAGACGTGGGGGGAATCCGTGTGGTAGCATGGGAAACGGTGCGATGGCCAGAGTGCTTGGAGTCCTGAAAGCTATCCTCGCGTTCCATTGAAGCACAACAACGGTGGAGACCTCATGGAAACCGAGGCACGCAGAGCTTGCCCGGTGGAAACTTAGGCGCTACCCTGAGGCTCAGGGTGGCCTTGCGCTTTCCCAGGATGAAAGAGTACTGCGGGCTTAACTCTCTTCCAGCGTGGCAGGAACACGTTTTCTCGGGGGAAAGTGCTCGTTTACTACGCAAGTGTACCTGCGGAGGCTAGAAGCTGGGCAACATCAAGGTTTGGCAAGCAGCCCCTGAGACACTAGAAACCAAACTTCCAAAGGGAAAAGGCTGCTTTTTCCGAAAGCCCCCTACCCTTATTAAAACCCAGCAAAAGTACCTGAGGATGGGAGCTGCGAAGGGAAACAAACGGGACACACTGGGCACCTGAGAAGCTCCCCTCGACACTTGCAAGCAGCCTGTTTCTCTGGGGGAACATACTCGTTTCTTCCCCGGGCGTGCCTGCAGTAAGTCAAAGCTGGGCCTTCCTAGGGTTTCGCAAACAGCTCCGAGGCTACAAGAATCCAGATTTCCAGAGGGGAAAAGACTGCTTTTCGAAGCAGGGCCACCTATCCTAGTTCACAGCAAACATGAGTCCCTGCAGTAGTGGAGCTGCCGAGGGAGAGCATGGCGAAAATCTGAGAACTTCGATAAGTACCTTTACTGTGTAGGCTTCGAAGTGTGGCAAGATCCCTGAAGGAGGGCTGCCCTGAGCGAGGCCTAGTTGGCTCTACCTCTTCCGGGGCCTAGCAGGGTAAAGAAGGAATTGTGCTCTTTGCTCAGCTTGGACCTCACATCGACGTCCTGCTTAAGCAAAGAGCCACTCGGTGTGAGCTCCTGGATGGAAGGCTGAGCAGAGAGTTTTTCTGAGTGCAGGTAGGGCCCTTGTCCTCACTGAGTCCACGTTACCCAGCACATGAGACCGTCTCTGACTGTCTTCGTGAGTTGGGACAAGCTGCGGCAACCTAGGTTTCCAAAGGAAGAGAGAGAGCAGTGTGCCCCCTTGGGCTGTGCATGAAGAAGTGTTCCGAAGAACCTACACGGCTGCTTTTTGCTCAGCAGGCAGAGAGGAGACGTGGGGGGAATCCGTGTGGTAGCATGGGAAACGGTGCGATGGCCAGAGTGCTTGGAGTCCTGAAAGCTATCCTCGCGTTCCATTGAAGCACAACAACGGTGGAGACCTCATGGAAACCGAGGCACGCAGAGCTTGCCCGGTGGAAACTTAGGCACTACCCTGAGGCTCAGGGTGGCCTTGCGCTTTCCCAGGATGAAAGAGTACTGCGGGCTTAACTCTCTTCCAGCGTGGCAGGAACCCGGTTTCTCTGGGGAAAGTGCTCGTTTACTACGCAAGTGTACCTGCGGAGGCTAGAACCTGGGCAACATCAAGATTTGGCAAGCAGCCCCTGAGACACTAGAATCCAAACTTCCAAAGGGAAAAGGCTGCTTTTTCCGCAAAGCCCCCTACCCTTATTAGAACCCAGCAAAAGTACCTGAGCATGGGAGCTGCGAAGGGAAACAAACGGGACACCCTGGGCACCTGAGAAGCTCCCCTCGACACTTGCAAGCAGCCTGTTCTTCTGGGGGAACATACTCGTTTCCTCCCCGGGCGTGCCTGCAGTGAGTAAAAGCTGGGCCTTCCTAGGGTTTCGCAAACACCTCCGAGGCTACAAGAATCCAGGTTTCCAAAGGGGAAAAGACTGCTTTTCGAAGCAGGGCCACCTATCCTAGTTCATAGCAAACATGAGTCCCTGCAGTAGTGGAGCTGCCGAGGGAGAGCATGGCGAAACCCTGGGAACTTCGCTAAGTACCTTTTACTGTGACGGCTTCGTAGTGTGGCAAGATCTTGAAGGAGGGCTGGCCTGAGCGAGGCCTAGTTGGCTCTACCCCTTCCGGGACCTAGCAGGGTAAAGGAGGAATTGTGCTCTTTGCTCAGCTTGGACCTCAAATCGAGGTCCTACTAAACCAACGCGCCAGTCGGTGTGAACTCCTGGATGGAAGGCTGAGCAGAGTGTTTTTCTGAGTGCAGGTAGGGCCCTTGTCCTCACTGAGACCACGTTACCCAGCACATGAGACCGACTCTGACTGTCTTCGTGAGCTGGGACAAGCTGCGGCAACCTAGGTTTCCAAAGGAAGAGAGAGAGCAGTGTGCCGCCTTGGGCTTTGCATGCAAGAAGTGTTTCGAAGGGCCTACACTGCTGCTTGTTGCTCAGCAGGCAGAGAGGAGACGTGGGGGGGATCCGTGTGGTAGCATGGGAAACGGTGCGGAGGACAGTGTGCTTGGAGTCCTGAAAGCTATCCTCGAGTTCCATTGAAGCACAACAACGGTGGAGACCTCATGGAAAACAGGGGACGCAGAGCTTGCCTGGTGGAAACTTAGGCGCTACCCTGAGGCTCAGGGTGGCCTTGCACTTTCCCAGGAGGAACGAGGTCTGCGGGCTTAACTCTCCTCCAGCGTGGCAGGAACCCGGTTTCTCGGGGGAAAGTGCTCGTTTGCTACGCAGGCGTACCTGCGGAGGCTAGAACCTGGGCAACTTCAAGGTTTGGCAAGCAGCCCCTGAGACACTAGAATCCAAGCTTCCAAAGGGAAAAGGCTGCTCTTGTCCGCAGAGCCACCTACACTTCTTCGCACCCAACCTAAGGACCTGCAGGATGGGAGCTGCGAAGGGAAACAAACGGGACACACTGGGCACCTGAGAAGCTCCCCTCGACACTTGCAAGCAGCCTGTTTCTCTGGGGAACATACTCGTTTCCTCCCCGGGCGTGCCTGCAGTGAGTTAAAGCTGGGCCTTCCTAGGGTATCGCAAACACCTCCGGGGCTACAACAATCCAGGTTTCCAAAGGGGAAAAGACTGCTTTTCGAAGCAGGGCCACCTATCCTAGTTCACAGCAAACATGAGTCCCTGCAGTAGTGGAGCTGCCGAGGGAGAGCATGGCGAAAATCTGAGAACTTCGATAAGTACCTTTTACTGTGTAGGCTTCGAAGTGTGGCAAGATCCCTGAAGGAGGGCTGCCCTGAGCGAGGCCTAGTTGGCTCTACCTCTTCCGGGGCCTAGCAGGGTAAAGGAGGAATTGTGCTCTTTGCTCAGCTTGGACCTCACATCGACGTCCTGCTTAAGCAAAGAGCCACTCGGTGTGAGCTCCTGGATGGAAGGCTGAGCAGAGAGTTTTTCTGAGTGCAGGTAGGGCCCTTGTACTCACTGAGTCCACGTTACCCAGCACATGAGACCGTCTCTGACTGTCTTCGTGAGTTGGGACAAGCTGCGGCAACCTAGGTTTCCAAAGGAAGAGAGAGAGCAGTGTGCCCCCTTGGGCTGTGCATGAAGAAGTGTTCCGAAGAACCTACACTGCTGCTTGTTGCTCAGCAGGCAGAGAGGAGACGTGGGGGGAATCCGTGTGGTAGCATGGGAAACGGTGCGATGGCCAGAGTGCTTGGAGTCCTGAAAGCTATCCTCGCGTTCCATTGAAGCACAACAACGGTGGAGACCTCATGGAAACCGAGGCACGCAGAGCTTGCCCGGTGGAAACTTAGGCGCTACCCTGAGGCTCAGGGTGGCCTTGCGCTTTCCCAGGATGAAAGAGTACTGCGGGCTTAACTCTCTTCCAGCGTGGCAGGAACACGGTTTCTCGGGGGAAAGTGCTCGTTTACTACGCAAGTGTACCTGCGGAGGCTAGAAGCTGGGCAACATCAAGGTTTGGCAAGCAGCCCCTGAGACACTAGAAACCAAACTTCCAAAGGGAAAAGGATGCTTTTTCCGAAAGCCCCCTACCCTTATTAAAACCCAGCAAAAGTACCTGAGGATGGGAGCTGCGAAGGGAAACAAACGGGACACACTGGGCACCTGAGAAGCTCCCCTCGACACTTGCAAGCAGCCTGTTTCTCTGGGGGAACATACTCGTTTCTTCCCCGGGCGTGCCTGCAGTAAGTCAAAGCTGGGCCTTCCTAGGGTTTCGCAAACAGCTCCGAGGCTACAAGAATCCAGATTTCCAGAGGGGAAAAGACTGCTTTTCGAAGCAGGGCCACCTATCCTAGTTCACAGCAAACATGAGTCCCTGCAGTAGTGGAGCTGCCGAGGGAGAGCATGGCGAAAATCTGAGAACTTCGATAAGTACCTTTTACTGTGTAGGCTTCGAAGTGTGGCAAGATCCCTGAAGGAGGGCTGCCCTGAGCGAGGCCTAGTTGGCTCTACCTCTTCCGGGGCCTAGCAGGGTAAAGGAGGAATTGTGCTCTTTGCTCAGCTTGGACCTCACATCGACGTCCTGCTTAAGCAAAGAGCCACTCGGTGTGAGCTCCTGGATGGAAGGCTGAGCAGAGAGTTTTTCTGAGTGCAGGTAGGGCCCTTGTCCTCACTGAGTCCACGTTACCCAGCACATGAGACCGTCTCTGACTGTCTTCGTGAGTTGGGACAAGCTGCGGCAACCTAGGTTTCCAAAGGAAGAGAGAGAGCAGTGTGCCCCCTTGGGCTGTGCATGAAGAAGTGTTCCGAAGAACCTACACGGCTGCTTTTTGCTCAGCAGGCAGAGAGGAGACGTGGGGGGAATCCGTGTGGTAGCATGGGAAACGGTGCGATGGCCAGAGTGCTTGGAGTCCTGAAAGCTATCCTCGCGTTCCATTGAAGCACAACAACGGTGGAGACCTCATGGAAACCGAGGCACGCAGAGCTTGCCCGGTGGAAACTTAGGCTCTACCCTGAGGCTCAGGGTGGCCTTGCGCTTTCCCAGGATGAAAGAATACTGCGGGCTTAACTCTCTTCCAGCGTGGCAGGAACACCGTTTCTCGGGGGAAAGTGCTCGTTTACTACGCAAGTGTACCTGCGGAGGCTAGAAGCTGGGCAACATCAAGGTTTGGCAAGCAGCCCCTGAGACACTAGAATCCAAACTTCCAAAGGGAAAAGGCTGCTTTTTCCGCAAAGCCCCCTACCCTTATTAGAACCCAGCAAAAGTACCTGAGGATGGGAGCTGCGAAGGGAAACAAACGGGACACACTGGGCACCTGAGAAGCTCCCCTCGACACTTGCAAGCAGCCTGTTCTTCTGGGGGAACATACTCGTTTCCTCCCCGGGCGTGCCTGCAGTGAGTAAAAGCTGGGCCTTCCTAGGGTTTCGCAAACACCTCCGAGGCTACAAGAATCCAGGTTTCCAAAGGGGAAATGACTGCTTTTCGAAGCAGGGCCACCTATCCTAGTTCATAGCAAACATGAGTCCCTGCAGTAGTGGAGCTGCCGAGGGAGAGCATGGCGAAACCCTGAGAACTTCGCTAAGTACCTTTTCCTGTGACGGCTTCGTAGTGTGGCAAGATTCCTGAAGGAGGGCTGGCCTGAGCGAGGCCTAGTTGGCTCTACCCCTTCCGGGACCTAGCAGGGTAAAGGAGGAATTGTGCTCTTTGCTCAGCTTGGACCTCAAATCGAGGTCCTACTAAACCAACGCGCCAGTCGGTGTGAACTCCTGGATGGAAGGCTGAGCAGAGTGTTTTTCTGAGTGCAGGTAGGGCCCTTGTCCTCACTGAGACCACGTTACCCAGCACATGAGACCGACTCTGACTGTCTTCGTGAGCTGGGACAAGCTGCGGCAACCTAGGTTTCCAAAGGAAGAGAGAGAGCAGTGTGCCGCCTTGGGCTTTGCATGCAAGAAGTGTTTCGAAGGGCCTACACTGCTGCTTGTTGCTCAGCAGGCAGAGAGGAGACGTGGGGGGGATCCGTGTGGTAGCATGGGAAACGGTGCGGAGGACAGTGTGCTTGGAGTCCTGAAAGCTATCCTCGAGTTCCATTGAAGCACAACAACGGTGGAGACCTCATGGAAAACAGGGGACGCAGAGCTTGCCTGGTGGAAACTTAGGCGCTACCCTGAGGCTCAGGGTGGCCTTGCACTTTCCCAGGAGGAACGAGGTCTGCGGGCTTAACTCTCCTCCAGCGTGGCAGGAACCCGGTTTCTCGGGGGAAAGTGCTCGTTTGCTACGCAGGCGTACCTGCGGAGGCTAGAACCTGGGCAACTTCAAGGTTTGGCAAGCAGCCCCTGAGACACTAGAATCCAAGCTTCCAAAGGGAAAAGGCTGCTCTTGTCCGCAGAGCCACCTACACTTCTTCGCACCCAACCTAAGGACCTGCAGGATGGGAGCTGCCAAGGGAAACAAACGGGACACACTGGGCAACTGAGAAGCTCCCCTCGACACTTGCAAGCAGCCTGTTTCTCTGGGGAACATACTCGTTTCCTCCCCGGGCGTGCCTGCAGTGAGTTAAAGCTGGGCCTTCCTAGGGAATCGAAAACACCTCCGGGGCTACAACAATCCAGGTTTCCAAAGGGGAAAAGACTGCTTTTCGAAGCAGGGCCACCTATCCTAGTTCACAGCAAACATGAGTCCCTGCAGTAGTGGAGCTGCCGAGGGAGAGCATGGCGAAAATCTGAGAACTTCGATAAGTACCTTTTACTGTGTAGGCTTCGAAGTGTGGCAAGATCCCTGAAGGAGGGCTGCCCTGAGCGAGGCCTATTTGGCTCTACCTCTTCCGGGGCCTAGCAGGGTAAAGGAGGAATTGTGCTCTTTGCTCAGCTTGGACCTCACATCGACGTCCTGCTTAAGCAAAGAGCCACTCGGTGTGAGCTCCTGGATGGAAGGCTGAGCAGAGAGTTTTTCTGAGTGCAGGTAGGGCCCTTGTCCTCACTGAGTCCACGTTACCCAGCACATGAGACCGTCTCTGACTGTCTTCGTGAGTTGGGACAAGCTGCGGCAACCTAGGTTTCCAAAGGAAGAGAGAGAGCAGTGTACCCCCTTGGGCTGTGCATGAAGAAGTGTTCCGAAGAACCTACACGGCTGCTTTTTGCTCAGCAGGCAGAGAGGAGACGTGGGGGGAATCCGTGTGGTAGCATGGGAAACGGTGCGATGGCCAGAGTGCTTGGAGTCCTGAAAGCTATCCTCGCGTTCCATTGAAGCACAACAACGGTGGAGACCTCATGGAAACCGAGGCACGCAGAGCTTGCCCGGTGGAAACTTAGGCACTACCCTGAGGCTCAGGGTGGCCTTGCGCTTTCCCAGGATGAAAGAGTACTGCGGGCTTAACTCTCTTCCAGCGTGGCAGGAACACCGTTTCTCGGGGGAAAGTGCTCGTTTACTACGCAAGTGTACCTGCGGAGGCTAGAACCTGGGCAACATCAAGGTTTGGCAAGCAGCCCCTGAGACACTAGAATCCAAACTTCCAAAGGGAAAAGGCTGCTTTTTCCGCAAAGCCCCCTACCCTTATTAGAACCCAGCAAAAGTACCTGAGGATGGGAGCTGCGAAGGGAAACAAACGGGACACACTGGGCACCTGAGAAGCTCCCCTCGACACTTGCAAGCAGCCTGTTCTTCTGGGGGAACATACTCGTTTCCTCCCCGGGCGTGCCTGCAGTGAGTAAAAGCTGGGCCTTCCTAGGGTTTCGCAAACAGCTCCGAGGCTACAAGAATCCAGGTTTCCAAAGGGGAAAAGACTGCTTTTCGAAGCAGGGCCACCTATCCTAGTTCATAGCAAACATGAGTCCCTGCAGTAGTGGAGCTGCCGAGGGAGAGCATGGCGAAACCCTGAGAACTTCGCTAAGTACCTTTTACTGTGACGGCTTCGTAGTGTGGCAAGATTCCTGAAGGAGGGCCGGCCTGAGCGAGGCCTAGTTGGCTCTAAATCTTCCGGGGCCTAGCAGGGTAAAGGAGGAATTGTGCTTTTTGCTTAGCTTGGACCTCACATCGACGTCCTGCTAAACCAACGCGCCAGTTGGTGTGAGCTCCTGGATGGAAGGTTGAGCAGAGTGTTTTTCTGAGTGCAGTTAAGGCCCTTGTCCTCACTGAGTCCACGATACCCAGCACATGAGACCGGCTCTGACTGTCTTCGTGAGTTGGGACAAGCTGCGGCAACCTAGGTTTCCAAAGGAAGAGAGAGAGCAGTGTGCCGCCTTGGGCTGTGCATGAAGAAGTGTTCCGAAGAACCTACACTGCTGCTTGTTGCTCAGCAGGCAGAGAGGAGACGTGGGGGGAATCCGTGTGGTAGCATGGGAAACGGTGCGATGGCCAGAGTGCTTGGAGTCCTGAAAGCTATCCTCGCGTTCCATTGAAGCACAACAACGGTGGAGACCTCATGGAAACCGAGGCACGCAGAGCTTGCCCGGTGGAAACTTAGGCACTACCCTGAGGCTCAGGGTGGCCTTGCGCTTTCCCAGGATGAAAGAGTACTGCGGGCTTAACTCTCTTCCAGCGTGGCAGGAACCCGGTTTCTCTGGGGAAAGTGCTCGTTTACTACGCAAGTGTACCTGCGGAGGCTAGAACCTGGGCAACATCAAGATTTGGCAAGCAGCCCCTGAGACACTAGAATCCAAACTTCCAAAGGGAAAAGGCTGCTTTTTCCGCAAAGCCCCCTACCCTTATTAGAACCCAGCAAAAGTACCTGAGGATGGGAGCTGCGAAGGGAAACAAACGGGACACACTGGGCACCTGAGAAGCTCCCCTCGACACTTGCAAGCAGCCTGTTCTTCTGGGGGAACATACTCGTTTCCTCCCCGGGCGTGCCTGCAGTGAGTAAAAGCTGGGCCTTCCTAGGGTTTCGCAAACACCTCCGAGGCTACAAGAATCCAGGTTTCCAAAGGGGAAATGACTGCTTTTCGAAGCAGGGCCACCTATCCTAGTTCATAGCAAACATGAGTCCCTGCAGTAGTGGAGCTGCCGAGGGAGAGCATGGCGAAACCCTGAGAACTTCGCTAAGTACCTTTTCCTGTGACGGCTTCGTAGTGTGGCAAGATTCCTGAAGGAGGGCTGGCCTGAGCGAGGCCTAGTTGGCTCTACCCCTTCCGGGACCTAGCAGGGTAAAGGAGGAATTGTGCTCTTTGCTCAGCTTGGACCTCAAATCGAGGTCCTACTAAACCAACGCGCCAGTCGGTGTGAACTCCTGGATGGAAGGCTGAGCAGAGTGTTTTTCTGAGTGCAGGTAGGGCCCTTGTCCTCACTGAGACCACGTTACCCAGCACATGAGACCGACTCTGACTGTCTTCGTGAGCTGGGACAAGCTGCGGCAACCTAGGTTTCCAAAGGAAGAGAGAGAGCAGTGTGCCGCCTTGGGCTTTGCATGCAAGAAGTGTTTCGAAGGGCCTACACTGCTGCTTGTTGCTCAGCAGGCAGAGAGGAGACGTGGGGGGGACCCGTGTGGTAGCATGGGAAACGGTGCGGAGGACAGTGTGCTTGGAGTCCTGAAAGCTATCCTCGAGTTCCATTGAAGCACAACAACGGTGGAGACCTCATGGAAAACAGGGGACGCAGAGCTTGCCTGGTGGAAACTTAGGCGCTACCCTGAGGCTCAGGGTGGCCTTGCACTTTCCCAGGAGGAACGAGGTCTGCGGGCTTAACTCTCCTCCAGCGTGGCAGGAACCCGGTTTCTCGGGGGAAAGTGCTCGTTTGCTACGCAGGCGTACCTGCGGAGGCTAGAACCTGGGCAACTTCAAGGTTTGGCAAGCAGCCCCTGAGACACTAGAATCCAAGCTTCCAAAGGGAAAAGGCTGCTCTTGTCCGCAGAGCCACCTACACTTCTTCGCACCCAACCTAAGGACCTGCAGGATGGGAGCTGCGAAGGGAAACAAACGGGACACACTGGGCACCTGAGAAGCTCCCCTCGACACTTGCAAGCAGCCTGTTTCTCTGGGGAACATACTCGTTTCCTCCCCGGGCGTGCCTGCAGTGAGTTAAAGCTGGGCCTTCCTAGGGTATCGCAAACACCTCCGGGGCTACAACAATCCAGGTTTCCAAAGGGGAAAAGACTGCTTTTCGAAGCAGGGCCACCTATCCTAGTTCACAGCAAACATGAGTCCCTGCAGTAGTGGAGCTGCCGAGGGAGAGCATGGCGAAAATCTGAGAACTTCGATAAGTACCTTTTACTGTGTAGGCTTCGAAGTGTGGCAAGATCCCTGAAGGAGGGCTGCCCTGAGCGAGGCCTATTTGGCTCTACCTCTTCCGGGGCCTAGCAGGGTAAAGGAGGAATTGTGCTCTTTGCTCAGCTTGGACCTCACATCGACGTCCTGCTTAAGCAAAGAGCCACTCGGTGTGAGCTCCTGGATGGAAGGCTGAGCAGAGAGTTTTTCTGAGTGCAGGTAGGGCCCTTGTACTCACTGAGTCCACGTTACCCAGCACATGAGACCGTCTCTGACTGTCTTCGTGAGTTGGGACAAGCTGCGGCAACCTAGGTTTCCAAAGGAAGAGAGAGAGCAGTGTGCCCCCTTGGGCTGTGCATGAAGAAGTGTTCCGAAGAACCTACACTGCTGCTTGTTGCTCAGCAGGCAGAGAGGAGACGTGGGGGGAATCCGTGTGGTAGCATGGGAAACGGTGCGATGGCCAGAGTGCTTGGAGTCCTGAAAGCTATCCTCGCGTTCCATTGAAGCACAACAACGGTGGAGACCTCATGGAAACCGAGGCACGCAGAGCTTGCCCGGTGGAAACTTAGGCGCTACCCTGAGGCTCAGGGTGGCCTTGCGCTTTCCCAGGATGAAAGAGTACTGCGGGCTTAACTCTCTTCCAGCGTGGCAGGAACACGGTTTCTCGGGGGAAAGTGCTCGTTTACTACGCAAGTGTACCTGCGGAGGCTAGAAGCTGGGCAACATCAAGGTTTGGCAAGCAGCCCCTGAGACACTAGAAACCAAACTTCCAAAGGGAAAAGGATGCTTTTTCCGAAAGCCCCCTACCCTTATTAAAACCCAGCAAAAGTACCTGAGGATGGGAGCTGCGAAGGGAAACAAACGGGACACACTGGGCACCTGAGAAGCTCCCCTCGACACTTGCAAGCAGCCTGTTTCTCTGGGGGAACATACTCGTTTCTTCCCCGGGCGTGCCTGCAGTAAGTCAAAGCTGGGCCTTCCTAGGGTTTCGCAAACAGCTCCGAGGCTACAAGAATCCAGATTTCCAGAGGGGAAAAGACTGCTTTTCGAAGCAGGGCCACCTATCCTAGTTCACAGCAAACATGAGTCCCTGCAGTAGTGGAGCTGCCGAGGGAGAGCATGGCGAAAATCTGAGAACTTCGATAAGTACCTTTTACTGTGTAGGCTTCGAAGTGTGGCAAGATCCCTGAAGGAGGGCTGCCCTGAGCGAGGCCTAGTTGGCTCTACCTCTTCCGGGGCCTAGCAGGGTAAAGGAGGAATTGTGCTCTTTGCTCAGCTTGGACCTCACATCGACGTCCTGCTTAAGCAAAGAGCCACTCGGTGTGAGCTCCTGGATGGAAGGCTGAGCAGAGAGTTTTTCTGAGTGCAGGTAGGGCCCTTGTCCTCACTGAGTCCACGTTACCCAGCACATGAGACCGTCTCTGACTGTCTTCGTGAGTTGGGACAAGCTGCGGCAACCTAGGTTTCCAAAGGAAGAGAGAGAGCAGTGTGCCCCCTTGGGCTGTGCATGAAGAAGTGTTCCGAAGAACCTACACGGCTGCTTTTTGCTCAGCAGGCAGAGAGGAGACGTGGGGGGAATCCGTGTGGTAGCATGGGAAACGGTGCGATGGCCAGAGTGCTTGGAGTCCTGAAAGCTATCCTCGCGTTCCATTGAAGCACAACAACGGTGGAGACCTCATGGAAACCGAGGCACGCAGAGCTTGCCCGGTGGAAACTTAGGCTCTACCCTGAGGCTCAGGGTGGCCTTGCGCTTTCCCAGGATGAAAGAATACTGCGGGCTTAACTCTCTTCCAGCGTGGCAGGAACACCGTTTCTCGGGGGAAAGTGCTCGTTTACTACGCAAGTGTACCTGCGGAGGCTAGAAGCTGGGCAACATCAAGGTTTGGCAAGCAGCCCCTGAGACACTAGAATCCAAACTTCCAAAGGGAAAAGGCTGCTTTTTCCGCAAAGCCCCCTACCCTTATTAGAACCCAGCAAAAGTACCTGAGGATGGGAGCTGCGAAGGGAAACAAACGGGACACACTGGGCACCTGAGAAGCTCCCCTCGACACTTGCAAGCAGCCTGTTCTTCTGGGGGAACATACTCGTTTCCTCCCCGGGCGTGCCTGCAGTGAGTAAAAGCTGGGCCTTCCTAGGGTTTCGCAAACACCTCCGAGGCTACAAGAATCCAGGTTTCCAAAGGGGAAATGACTGCTTTTCGAAGCAGGGCCACCTATCCTAGTTCATAGCAAACATGAGTCCCTGCAGTAGTGGAGCTGCCGAGGGAGAGCATGGCGAAACCCTGAGAACTTCGCTAAGTACCTTTTACTGTGACGGCTTCGTAGTGTGGCAAGATTCCTGAAGGAGGGCTGGCCTGAGCGAGGCCTAGTTGGCTCTACCCCTTCCGGGACCTAGCAGGGTAAAGGAGGAATTGTGCTCTTTGCTCAGCTTGGACCTCAAATCGAGGTCCTACTAAACCAACGCGCCAGTCGGTGTGAACTCCTGGATGGAAGGCTGAGCAGAGTGTTTTTCTGAGTGCAGGTAGGGCCCTTGTCCTCACTGAGACCACGTTACCCAGCACATGAGACCGACTCTGACTGTCTTCGTGAGCTGGGACAAGCTGCGGCAACCTAGGTTTCCAAAGGAAGAGAGAGAGCAGTGTGCCGCCTTGGGCTTTGCATGCAAGAAGTGTTTCGAAGGGCCTACACTGCTGCTTGTTGCTCAGCAGGCAGAGAGGAGACGTGGGGGGGATCCGTGTGGTAGCATGGGAAACGGTGCGGAGGACAGTGTGCTTGGAGTCCTGAAAGCTATCCTCGAGTTCCATTGAAGCACAACAACGGTGGAGACCTCATGGAAAACAGGGGACGCAGAGCTTGCCTGGTGGAAACTTAGGCGCTACCCTGAGGCTCAGGGTGGCCTTGCACTTTCCCAGGAGGAACGAGGTCTGCGGGCTTAACTCTCCTCCAGCGTGGCAGGAACCCGGTTTCTCGGGGGAAAGTGCTCGTTTGCTACGCAGGCGTACCTGCGGAGGCTAGAACCTGGGCAACTTCAAGGTTTGGCAAGCAGCCCCTGAGACACTAGAATCCAAGCTTCCAAAGGGAAAAGGCTGCTCTTGTCCACAGAGCCACCTACACTTCTTCGCACCCAACCTAAGGACCTGCAGGATGGGAGCTGCCAAGGGAAACAAACGGGACACACTGGGCAACTGAGAAGCTCCCCTCGACACTTGCAAGCAGCCTGTTTCTCTGGGGAACATACTCGTTTCCTCCCCGGGCGTGCCTGCAGTGAGTTAAAGCTGGGCCTTCCTAGGGAATCGCAAACACCTCCGGGGCTACAACAATCCAGGTTTCCAAAGGGGAAAAGACTGCTTTTCGAAGCAGGGCCACCTATCCTAGTTCACAGCAAACATGAGTCCCTGCAGTAGTGGAGCTGCCGAGGGAGAGCATGGCGAAAATCTGAGAACTTCGATAAGTACCTTTTACTGTGTAGGCTTCGAAGTGTGGCAAGATCCCTGAAGGAGGGCTGCCCTGAGCGAGGCCTATTTGGCTCTACCTCTTCCGGGGCCTAGCAGGGTAAAGGAGGAATTGTGCTCTTTGCTCAGCTTGGACCTCACATCGACGTCCTGCTTAAGCAAAGAGCCACTCGGTGTGAGCTCCTGGATGGAAGGCTGAGCAGAGAGTTTTTCTGAGTGCAGGTAGGGCCCTTGTCCTCACTGAGTCCACGTTACCCAGCACATGAGACCGTCTCTGACTGTCTTCGTGAGCTGGGACAAGCTGCGGCAACCTAGGTTTCCAAAGGAAGAGAGAGAGCAGTGTACCCCCTTGGGCTGTGCATGAAGAAGTGTTCCGAAGAACCTACACGGCTGCTTGTTGCTCAGCAGGCAGAGAGGAGACGTGGGGGGAATCCGTGTGGTAGCATGGGAAACGGTGCGATGGCCAGAGTGCTTGGAGTCCTGAAAGCTATCCTCGCGTTCCATTGAAGCACAACAACGGTGGAGACCTCATGGAAACCGAGGCACGCAGAGCTTGCCCGGTGGAAACTTAGGCACTACCCTGAGGCTCAGGGTGGCCTTGCGCTTTCCCAGGATGAAAGAGTACTGCGGGCTTAACTCTCTTCCAGCGTGGCAGGAACCCGGTTTCTCTGGGGAAAGTGCTCGTTTACTACGCAAGTGTACCTGCGGAGGCTAGAACCTGGGCAACATCAAGATTTGGCAAGCAGCCCCTGAGACACTAGAATCCAAACTTCCAAAGGGAAAAGGCTGCTTTTTCCGCAAAGCCCCCTACCCTTATTAGAACCCAGCAAAAGTACCTGAGGATGGGAGCTGCGAAGGGAAACAAACGGGACACACTGGGCACCTGAGAAGCTCCCCTCGACACTTGCAAGCAGCCTGTTTCTCTGGGGGAACATACTCGTTTCTTCCCCGGGCGTGCCTGCAGTAAGTCAAAGCTGGGCCTTCCTAGGGTTTCGCAAACAGCTCCGAGGCTACAAGAATCCAGATTTCCAGAGGGGAAAAGACTGCTTTTCGAAGCAGGGCCACCTATCCTAGTTCACAGCAAACATGAGTCCCTGCAGTAGTGGAGCTGCCGAGGGAGAGCATGGCGAAAATCTGAGAACTTCGATAAGTACCTTTTACTGTGTAGGCTTCGAAGTGTGGCAAGATCCCTGAAGGAGGGCTGCCCTGAGCGAGGCCTAGTTGGCTCTACCTCTTCCGGGGCCTAGCAGGGTAAAGGAGGAATTGTGCTCTTTGCTCAGCTTGGACCTCACATCGACGTCCTGCTTAAGCAAAGAGCCACTCGGTGTGAGCTCCTGGATGGAAGGCTGAGCAGAGTGTTTTTCTGAGTGCAGGTAGGGCCCTTGTCCTCACTGAGACCACGTTACCCAGCACATGAGACCGACTCTGACTGTCTTCGTGAGCTGGGACAAGCTGCGGCAACCTAGGTTTCCAAAGGAAGAGAGAGAGCAGTGTGCCGCCTTGGGCTTTGCATGCAAGAAGTGTTTCGAAGGGCCTACACTGCTGCTTGTTGCTCAGCAGGCAGAGAGGAGACGTGGGGGGGATCCGTGTGGTAGCATGGGAAACGGTGCGGAGGACAGTGTGCTTGGAGTCCTGAAAGCTATCCTCGAGTTCCATTGAAGCACAACAACGGTGGAGACCTCATGGAAAACAGGGGACGCAGAGCTTGCCTGGTGGAAACTTAGGCGCTACCCTGAGGCTCAGGGTGGCCTTGCACTTTCCCAGGAGGAACGAGGTCTGCGGGCTTAACTCTCCTCCAGCGTGGCAGGAACCCGGTTTCTCGGGGGAAAGTGCTCGTTTGCTACGCAGGCGTACCTGCGGAGGCTAGAACCTGGGCAACTTCAAGGTTTGGCAAGCAGCCCCTGAGACACTAGAATCCAAGCTTCCAAAGGGAAAAGGCTGCTCTTGTCCGCAGAGCCACCTACACTTCTTCGCACCCAACCTAAGGACCTGCAGGATGGGAGCTGCCAAGGGAAACAAACGGGACACACTGGGCAACTGAGAAGCTCCCCTCGACACTTGCAAGCAGCCTGTTTCTCTGGGGAACATACTCGTTTCCTCCCCGGGCGTGCCTGCAGTGAGTTAAAGCTGGGCCTTCCTAGGGAATCGCAAACACCTCCGGGGCTACAACAATCCAGGTTTCCAAAGGGGAAAAGACTGCTTTTCGAAGCAGGGCCACCTATCCTAGTTCACAGCAAACATGAGTCCCTGCAGTAGTGGAGCTGCCGAGGGAGAGCATGGCGAAAATCTGAGAACTTCGATAAGTACCTTTTACTGTGTAGGCTTCGAAGTGTGGCAAGATCCCTGAAGGAGGGCTGCCCTGAGCGAGGCCTATTTGGCTCTACCTCTTCCGGGGCCTAGCAGGGTAAAGGAGGAATTGTGCTCTTTGCTCAGCTTGGACCTCACATCGACGTCCTGCTTAAGCAAAGAGCCACTCGGTGTGAGCTCCTGGATGGAAGGCTGAGCAGAGAGTTTTTCTGAGTGCAGGTAGGGCCCTTGTCCTCACTGAGTCCACGTTACCCAGCACATGAGACCGTCTCTGACTGTCTTCGTGAGCTGGGACAAGCTGCGGCAACCTAGGTTTCCAAAGGAAGAGAGAGAGCAGTGTACCCCCTTGGGCTGTGCATGAAGAAGTGTTCCGAAGAACCTACACGGCTGCTTTTTGCTCAGCAGGCAGAGAGGAGACGTGGGGGGAATCCGTGTGGTAGCATGGGAAACGGTGCGATGGCCAGAGTGCTTGGAGTCCTGAAAGCTATCCTCGCGTTCCATTGAAGCACAACAACGGTGGAGACCTCATGGAAACCGAGGCACGCAGAGCTTGCCCGGTGGAAACTTAGGCGCTACCCTGAGGCTCAGGGTGGCCTTGCGCTTTCCCAGGATGAAAGAGTACTGCGGGCTTAACTCTCTTCCAGCGTGGCAGGAACACGGTTTCTCGGGGGAAAGTGCTCATTTACTACGCAAGTGTACCTGCGGAGGCTAGAAGCTGGGCAACATCAAAGTTTGGCAAGCAGCCCCTGAGACACTAGAATCCAAACTTCCAAAGGGAAAAGGCTGCTTTTTCCGCAAAGCCCCCTACCCTTATTAGAACCCAGCAAAAGTACCTGAGGATGGGAGCTGCGAAGGGAAACAAACGGGACACACTGGGCACCTGAGAAGCTCCCCTCGACACTTGCAAGCAGCCTGTTCTTCTGGGGGAACATACTCGTTTCCTCCCCGGGCGTGCCTGCAGTGAGTAAAAGCTGGGCCTTCCTAGGGTTTCGCAAACACCTCCGAGGCTACAAGAATCCAGGTTTCCAAAGGGGAAAAGACTGCTTTTCGAAGCAGGGCCACCTATCCTAGTTCATAGCAAACATGAGTCCCTGCAGTAGTGGAGCTGCCGAGGGAGAGCATGGCGAAACCCTGGGAACTTCGCTAAGTACCTTTTACTGTGACGGCTTCGTAGTGTGGCAAGATTCCTGAAGGAGGGCTGGCCTGAGCGAGGCCTAGTTGGCTCTACCCCTTCCGGGACCTAGCAGGGTAAAGGAGGAATTGTGCTCTTTGCTCAGCTTGGACCTCAAATCGAGGTCCTACTAAACCAACGCGCCAGTCGGTGTGAACTCCTGGATGGAAGGCTGAGCAGAGTGTTTTTCTGAGTGCAGGTAGGGCCCTTGTCCTCACTGAGACCACGTTACCCAGCACATGAGACCGACTCTGACTGTCTTCGTGAGCTGGGACAAGCTGCGGCAACCTAGGTTTCCAAAGGAAGAGAGAGAGCAGTGTGCCGCCTTGGGCTTTGCATGCAAGAAGTGTTTCGAAGGGCCTACACTGCTGCTTGTTGCTCAGCAGGCAGAGAGGAGACGTGGGGGGGATCCGTGTGGTAGCATGGGAAACGGTGCGGAGGACAGTGTGCTTGGAGTCCTGAAAGCTATCCTCGAGTTCCATTGAAGCACAACAACGGTGGAGACCTCATGGAAAACAGGGGACGCAGAGCTTGCCTGGTGGAAACTTAGGCGCTACCCTGAGGCTCAGGGTGGCCTTGCACTTTCCCAGGAGGAACGAGGTCTGCGGGCTTAAGTCTCCTCCAGCGTGGCAGGAACCCGGTTTCTCGGGGGAAAGTGCTCGTTTGCTACGCAGGCGTACCTGCGGAGGCTAGAACCTGGGCAACTTCAAGGTTTGGCAAGCAGCCCCTGAGACACTAGAATCCAAGCTTCCAAAGGGAAAAGGCTGCTCTTGTCCGCAGAGCCACCTACACTTCTTCGCACCCAACCTAAGGACCTGCAGGATGGGAGCTGCCAAGGGAAACAAACGGGACACACTGGGCAACTGAGAAGCTCCCCTCGACACTTGCAAGCAGCCTGTTTCTCTGGGGAACATACTCGTTTCCTCCCCGGGCGTGCCTGCAGTGAGTTAAAGCTGGGCCTTCCTAGGGAATCGCAAACACCTCCGGGGCTACAACAATCCAGGTTTCCAAAGGGGAAAAGACTGCTTTTCGAAGCAGGGCCACCTATCCTAGTTCACAGCAAACATGAGTCCCTGCAGTAGTGGAGCTGCCGAGGGAGAGCATGGCGAAAATCTGAGAACTTCGATAAGTACCTTTTACTGTGTAGGCTTCGAAGTGTGGCAAGATCCCTGAAGGAGGGCTGCCCTGAGCGAGGCCTATTTGGCTCTACCTCTTCCGGGGCCTAGCAGGGTAAAGGAGGAATTGTGCTCTTTGCTCAGCTTGGACCTCACATCGACGTCCTGCTTAAGCAAAGAGCCACTCGGTGTGAGCTCCTGGATGGAAGGCTGAGCAGAGAGTTTTTCTGAGTGCAGGTAGGGCCCTTGTCCTCACTGAGTCCACGTTACCCAGCACATGAGACCGTCTCTGACTGTCTTCGTGAGCTGGGACAAGCTGCGGCAACCTAGGTTTCCAAAGGAAGAGAGAGAGCAGTGTACCCCCTTGGGCTGTGCATGAAGAAGTGTTCCGAAGAACCTACACGGCTGCTTTTTGCTCAGCAGGCAGAGAGGAGACGTGGGGGGAATCCGTGTGGTAGCATGGGAAACGGTGCAATGGCCAGAGTGCTTGGAGTCCTGAAAGCTATCCTCGCGTTCCATTGAAGCACAACAACGGTGGAGACCTCATGGAAACCGAGGCACGCAGAGCTTGCCCGGTGGAAACTTAGGCGCTACCCTGAGGCTCAGGGTGGCCTTGCGCTTTCCCAGGATGAAAGAGTACTGCGGGCTTAACTCTCTTCCAGCGTGGCAGGAACACGGTTTCTCGGGGGAAAGTGCTCATTTACTACGCAAGTGTACCTGCGGAGGCTAGAAGCTGGGCAACATCAAAGTTTGGCAAGCAGCCCCTGAGACACTAGAATCCAAACTTCCAAAGGGAAAAGGCTGCTTTTTCCGCAAAGCCCCCTACCCTTATTAGAACCCAGCAAAAGTACCTGAGGATGGGAGCTGCGAAGGGAAACAAACGGGACACACTGGGCACCTGAGAAGCTCCCCTCGACACTTGCAAGCAGCCTGTTCTTCTGGGGGAACATACTCGTTTCCTCCCCGGGCGTGCCTGCAGTGAGTAAAAGCTGGGCCTTCCTAGGGTTTCGCAAACACCTCCGAGGCTACAAGAATCCAGGTTTCCAAAGGGGAAAAGACTGCTTTTCGAAGCAGGGCCACCTATCCTAGTTCATAGCAAACATGAGTCCCTGCAGTAGTGGAGCTGCCGAGGGAGAGCATGGCGAAACCCTGGGAACTTCGCTAAGTACCTTTTACTGTGACGGCTTCGTAGTGTGGCAAGATTCCTGAAGGAGGGCTGGCCTGAGCGAGGCCTAGTTGGCTCTACCCCTTCCGGGACCTAGCAGGGTAAAGGAGGAATTGTGCTCTTTGCTCAGCTTGGACCTCAAATCGAGGTCCTACTAAACCAACGCGCCAGTCGGTGTGAACTCCTGGATGGAAGGCTGAGCAGAGTGTTTTTCTGAGTGCAGGTAGGGCCCTTGTCCTCACTGAGACCACGTTACCCAGCACATGAGACCGACTCTGACTGTCTTCGTGAGCTGGGACAAGCTGCGGCAACCTAGGTTTCCAAAGGAAGAGAGAGAGCAGTGTGCCGCCTTGGGCTTTGCATGCAAGAAGTGTTTCGAAGGGCCTACACTGCTGCTTGTTGCTCAGCAGGCAGAGAGGAGACGTGGGGGGGATCCGTGTGGTAGCATGGGAAACGGTGCGGAGGACAGTGTGCTTGGAGTCCTGAAAGCTATCCTCGAGTTCCATTGAAGCACAACAACGGTGGAGACCTCATGGAAAACAGGGGACGCAGAGCTTGCCTGGTGGAAACTTAGGCGCTACCCTGAGGCTCAGGGTGGCCTTGCACTTTCCCAGGAGGAACGAGGTCTGCGGGCTTAACTCTCCTCCAGCGTGGCAGGAACCCGGTTTCTCGGGGGAAAGTGCTCGTTTGCTACGCAGGCGTACCTGCGGAGGCTAGAACCTGGGCAACTTCAAGGTTTGGCAAGCAGCCCCTGAGACACTAGAATCCAAGCTTCCAAAGGGAAAAGGCTGCTCTTGTCCGCAGAGCCACCTACACTTCTTCGCACCCAACCTAAGGACCTGCAGGATGGGAGCTGCCAAGGGAAACAAACGGGACACACTGGGCAACTGAGAAGCTCCCCTCGACACTTGCAAGCAGCCTGTTTCTCTGGGGAACATACTCGTTTCCTCCCCGGGCGTGCCTGCAGTGAGTTAAAGCTGGGCCTTCCTAGGGAATCGAAAACACCTCCGGGGCTACAACAATCCAGGTTTCCAAAGGGGAAAAGACTGCTTTTCGAAGCAGGGCCACCTATCCTAGTTCACAGCAAACATGAGTCCCTGCAGTAGTGGAGCTGCCGAGGGAGAGCATGGCGAAAATCTGAGAACTTCGATAAGTACCTTTTACTGTGTAGGCTTCGAAGTGTGGCAAGATCCCTGAAGGAGGGCTGCCCTGAGCGAGGCCTATTTGGCTCTACCTCTTCCGGGGCCTAGCAGGGTAAAGGAGGAATTGTGCTCTTTGCTCAGCTTGGACCTCACATCGACGTCCTGCTTAAGCAAAGAGCCACTCGGTGTGAGCTCCTGGATGGAAGGCTGAGCAGAGAGTTTTTCTGAGTGCAGGTAGGGCCCTTGTCCTCACTGAGTCCACGTTACCCAGCACATGAGACCGTCTCTGACTGTCTTCGTGAGTTGGGACAAGCTGCGGCAACCTAGGTTTCCAAAGGAAGAGAGAGAGCAGTGTACCCCCTTGGGCTGTGCATGAAGAAGTGTTCCGAAGAACCTACACGGCTGCTTTTTGCTCAGCAGGCAGAGAGGAGACGTGGGGGGAATCCGTGTGGTAGCATGGGAAACGGTGCGATGGCCAGAGTGCTTGGAGTCCTGAAAGCTATCCTCGCGTTCCATTGAAGCACAACAACGGTGGAGACCTCATGGAAACCGAGGCACGCAGAGCTTGCCCGGTGGAAACTTAGGCACTACCCTGAGGCTCAGGGTGGCCTTGCGCTTTCCCAGGATGAAAGAGTACTGCGGGCTTAACTCTCTTCCAGCGTGGCAGGAACACCGTTTCTCGGGGGAAAGTGCTCGTTTACTACGCAAGTGTACCTGCGGAGGCTAGAACCTGGGCAACATCAAGGTTTGGCAAGCAGCCCCTGAGACACTAGAATCCAAACTTCCAAAGGGAAAAGGCTGCTTTTTCCGCAAAGCCCCCTACCCTTATTAGAACCCAGCAAAAGTACCTGAGGATGGGAGCTGCGAAGGGAAACAAACGGGACACACTGGGCACCTGAGAAGCTCCCCTCGACACTTGCAAGCAGCCTGTTCTTCTGGGGGAACATACTCGTTTCCTCCCCGGGCGTGCCTGCAGTGAGTAAAAGCTGGGCCTTCCTAGGGTTTCGCAAACAGCTCCGAGGCTACAAGAATCCAGGTTTCCAAAGGGGAAAAGACTGCTTTTCGAAGCAGGGCCACCTATCCTAGTTCATAGCAAACATGAGTCCCTGCAGTAGTGGAGCTGCCGAGGGAGAGCATGGCGAAACCCTGAGAACTTCGCTAAGTACCTTTTACTGTGACGGCTTCGTAGTGTGGCAAGATTCCTGAAGGAGGGCCGGCCTGAGCGAGGCCTAGTTGGCTCTAAATCTTCCGGGGCCTAGCAGGGTAAAGGAGGAATTGTGCTTTTTGCTTAGCTTGGACCTCACATCGACGTCCTGCTAAACCAACGCGCCAGTTGGTGTGAGCTCCTGGATGGAAGGTTGAGCAGAGTGTTTTTCTGAGTGCAGTTAAGGCCCTTGTCCTCACTGAGTCCACGATACCCAGCACATGAGACCGGCTCTGACTGTCTTCGTGAGTTGGGACAAGCTGCGGCAACCTAGGTTTCCAAAGGAAGAGAGAGAGCAGTGTGCCGCCTTGGGCTGTGCATGAAGAAGTGTTCCGAAGAACCTACACTGCTGCTTGTTGCTCAGCAGGCAGAGAGGAGACGTGGGGGGAATCCGTGTGGTAGCATGGGAAACGGTGCGATGGCCAGAGTGCTTGGAGTCCTGAAAGCTATCCTCGCGTTCCATTGAAGCACAACAACGGTGGAGACCTCATGGAAACCGAGGCACGCAGAGCTTGCCCGGTGGAAACTTAGGCACTACCCTGAGGCTCAGGGTGGCCTTGCGCTTTCCCAGGATGAAAGAGTACTGCGGGCTTAACTCTCTTCCAGCGTGGCAGGAACCCGGTTTCTCTGGGGAAAGTGCTCGTTTACTACGCAAGTGTACCTGCGGAGGCTAGAACCTGGGCAACATCAAGATTTGGCAAGCAGCCCCTGAGACACTAGAATCCAAACTTCCAAAGGGAAAAGGCTGCTTTTTCCGCAAAGCCCCCTACCCTTATTAGAACCCAGCAAAAGTACCTGAGGATGGGAGCTGCGAAGGGAAACAAACGGGACACACTGGGCACCTGAGAAGCTCCCCTCGACACTTGCAAGCAGCCTGTTCTTCTGGGGGAACATACTCGTTTCCTCCCCGGGCGTGCCTGCAGTGAGTAAAAGCTGGGCCTTCCTAGGGTTTCGCAAACACCTCCGAGGCTACAAGAATCCAGGTTTCCAAAGGGGAAATGACTGCTTTTCGAAGCAGGGCCACCTATCCTAGTTCATAGCAAACATGAGTCCCTGCAGTAGTGGAGCTGCCGAGGGAGAGCATGGCGAAACCCTGAGAACTTCGCTAAGTACCTTTTCCTGTGACGGCTTCGTAGTGTGGCAAGATTCCTGAAGGAGGGCTGGCCTGAGCGAGGCCTAGTTGGCTCTACCCCTTCCGGGACCTAGCAGGGTAAAGGAGGAATTGTGCTCTTTGCTCAGCTTGGACCTCAAATCGAGGTCCTACTAAACCAACGCGCCAGTCGGTGTGAACTCCTGGATGGAAGGCTGAGCAGAGTGTTTTTCTGAGTGCAGGTAGGGCCCTTGTCCTCACTGAGACCACGTTACCCAGCACATGAGACCGACTCTGACTGTCTTCGTGAGCTGGGACAAGCTGCGGCAACCTAGGTTTCCAAAGGAAGAGAGAGAGCAGTGTGCCGCCTTGGGCTTTGCATGCAAGAAGTGTTTCGAAGGGCCTACACTGCTGCTTGTTGCTCAGCAGGCAGAGAGGAGACGTGGGGGGGACCCGTGTGGTAGCATGGGAAACGGTGCGGAGGACAGTGTGCTTGGAGTCCTGAAAGCTATCCTCGAGTTCCATTGAAGCACAACAACGGTGGAGACCTCATGGAAAACAGGGGACGCAGAGCTTGCCTGGTGGAAACTTAGGCGCTACCCTGAGGCTCAGGGTGGCCTTGCACTTTCCCAGGAGGAACGAGGTCTGCGGGCTTAACTCTCCTCCAGCGTGGCAGGAACCCGGTTTCTCGGGGGAAAGTGCTCGTTTGCTACGCAGGCGTACCTGCGGAGGCTAGAACCTGGGCAACTTCAAGGTTTGGCAAGCAGCCCCTGAGACACTAGAATCCAAGCTTCCAAAGGGAAAAGGCTGCTCTTGTCCGCAGAGCCACCTACACTTCTTCGCACCCAACCTAAGGACCTGCAGGATGGGAGCTGCGAAGGGAAACAAACGGGACACACTGGGCACCTGAGAAGCTCCCCTCGACACTTGCAAGCAGCCTGTTTCTCTGGGGAACATACTCGTTTCCTCCCCGGGCGTGCCTGCAGTGAGTTAAAGCTGGGCCTTCCTAGGGTATCGCAAACACCTCCGGGGCTACAACAATCCAGGTTTCCAAAGGGGAAAAGACTGCTTTTCGAAGCAGGGCCACCTATCCTAGTTCACAGCAAACATGAGTCCCTGCAGTAGTGGAGCTGCCGAGGGAGAGCATGGCGAAAATCTGAGAACTTCGATAAGTACCTTTTACTGTGTAGGCTTCGAAGTGTGGCAAGATCCCTGAAGGAGGGCTGCCCTGAGCGAGGCCTATTTGGCTCTACCTCTTCCGGGGCCTAGCAGGGTAAAGGAGGAATTGTGCTCTTTGCTCAGCTTGGACCTCACATCGACGTCCTGCTTAAGCAAAGAGCCACTCGGTGTGAGCTCCTGGATGGAAGGCTGAGCAGAGAGTTTTTCTGAGTGCAGGTAGGGCCCTTGTACTCACTGAGTCCACGTTACCCAGCACATGAGACCGTCTCTGACTGTCTTCGTGAGTTGGGACAAGCTGCGGCAACCTAGGTTTCCAAAGGAAGAGAGAGAGCAGTGTGCCCCCTTGGGCTGTGCATGAAGAAGTGTTCCGAAGAACCTACACTGCTGCTTGTTGCTCAGCAGGCAGAGAGGAGACGTGGGGGGAATCCGTGTGGTAGCATGGGAAACGGTGCGATGGCCAGAGTGCTTGGAGTCCTGAAAGCTATCCTCGCGTTCCATTGAAGCACAACAACGGTGGAGACCTCATGGAAACCGAGGCACGCAGAGCTTGCCCGGTGGAAACTTAGGCGCTACCCTGAGGCTCAGGGTGGCCTTGCGCTTTCCCAGGATGAAAGAGTACTGCGGGCTTAACTCTCTTCCAGCGTGGCAGGAACACGGTTTCTCGGGGGAAAGTGCTCGTTTACTACGCAAGTGTACCTGCGGAGGCTAGAAGCTGGGCAACATCAAGGTTTGGCAAGCAGCCCCTGAGACACTAGAAACCAAACTTCCAAAGGGAAAAGGATGCTTTTTCCGAAAGCCCCCTACCCTTATTAAAACCCAGCAAAAGTACCTGAGGATGGGAGCTGCGAAGGGAAACAAACGGGACACACTGGGCACCTGAGAAGCTCCCCTCGACACTTGCAAGCAGCCTGTTTCTCTGGGGGAACATACTCGTTTCTTCCCCGGGCGTGCCTGCAGTAAGTCAAAGCTGGGCCTTCCTAGGGTTTCGCAAACAGCTCCGAGGCTACAAGAATCCAGATTTCCAGAGGGGAAAAGACTGCTTTTCGAAGCAGGGCCACCTATCCTAGTTCACAGCAAACATGAGTCCCTGCAGTAGTGGAGCTGCCGAGGGAGAGCATGGCGAAAATCTGAGAACTTCGATAAGTACCTTTTACTGTGTAGGCTTCGAAGTGTGGCAAGATCCCTGAAGGAGGGCTGCCCTGAGCGAGGCCTAGTTGGCTCTACCTCTTCCGGGGCCTAGCAGGGTAAAGGAGGAATTGTGCTCTTTGCTCAGCTTGGACCTCACATCGACGTCCTGCTTAAGCAAAGAGCCACTCGGTGTGAGCTCCTGGATGGAAGGCTGAGCAGAGAGTTTTTCTGAGTGCAGGTAGGGCCCTTGTCCTCACTGAGTCCACGTTACCCAGCACATGAGACCGTCTCTGACTGTCTTCGTGAGTTGGGACAAGCTGCGGCAACCTAGGTTTCCAAAGGAAGAGAGAGAGCAGTGTGCCCCCTTGGGCTGTGCATGAAGAAGTGTTCCGAAGAACCTACACGGCTGCTTTTTGCTCAGCAGGCAGAGAGGAGACGTGGGGGGAATCCGTGTGGTAGCATGGGAAACGGTGCGATGGCCAGAGTGCTTGGAGTCCTGAAAGCTATCCTCGCGTTCCATTGAAGCACAACAACGGTGGAGACCTCATGGAAACCGAGGCACGCAGAGCTTGCCCGGTGGAAACTTAGGCTCTACCCTGAGGCTCAGGGTGGCCTTGCGCTTTCCCAGGATGAAAGAATACTGCGGGCTTAACTCTCTTCCAGCGTGGCAGGAACACCGTTTCTCGGGGGAAAGTGCTCGTTTACTACGCAAGTGTACCTGCGGAGGCTAGAAGCTGGGCAACATCAAGGTTTGGCAAGCAGCCCCTGAGACACTAGAATCCAAACTTCCAAAGGGAAAAGGCTGCTTTTTCCGCAAAGCCCCCTACCCTTATTAGAACCCAGCAAAAGTACCTGAGGATGGGAGCTGCGAAGGGAAACAAACGGGACACACTGGGCACCTGAGAAGCTCCCCTCGACACTTGCAAGCAGCCTGTTCTTCTGGGGGAACATACTCGTTTCCTCCCCGGGCGTGCCTGCAGTGAGTAAAAGCTGGGCCTTCCTAGGGTTTCGCAAACACCTCCGAGGCTACAAGAATCCAGGTTTCCAAAGGGGAAATGACTGCTTTTCGAAGCAGGGCCACCTATCCTAGTTCATAGCAAACATGAGTCCCTGCAGTAGTGGAGCTGCCGAGGGAGAGCATGGCGAAACCCTGAGAACTTCGCTAAGTACCTTTTACTGTGACGGCTTCGTAGTGTGGCAAGATTCCTGAAGGAGGGCTGGCCTGAGCGAGGCCTAGTTGGCTCTACCCCTTCCGGGACCTAGCAGGGTAAAGGAGGAATTGTGCTCTTTGCTCAGCTTGGACCTCAAATCGAGGTCCTACTAAACCAACGCGCCAGTCGGTGTGAACTCCTGGATGGAAGGCTGAGCAGAGTGTTTTTCTGAGTGCAGGTAGGGCCCTTGTCCTCACTGAGACCACGTTACCCAGCACATGAGACCGACTCTGACTGTCTTCGTGAGCTGGGACAAGCTGCGGCAACCTAGGTTTCCAAAGGAAGAGAGAGAGCAGTGTGCCGCCTTGGGCTTTGCATGCAAGAAGTGTTTCGAAGGGCCTACACTGCTGCTTGTTGCTCAGCAGGCAGAGAGGAGACGTGGGGGGGATCCGTGTGGTAGCATGGGAAACGGTGCGGAGGACAGTGTGCTTGGAGTCCTGAAAGCTATCCTCGAGTTCCATTGAAGCACAACAACGGTGGAGACCTCATGGAAAACAGGGGACGCAGAGCTTGCCTGGTGGAAACTTAGGCGCTACCCTGAGGCTCAGGGTGGCCTTGCACTTTCCCAGGAGGAACGAGGTCTGCGGGCTTAACTCTCCTCCAGCGTGGCAGGAACCCGGTTTCTCGGGGGAGAGTGCTCGTTTGCTACGCAGGCGTACCTGCGGAGGCTAGAACCTGGGCAACTTCAAGGTTTGGCAAGCAGCCCCTGAGACACTAGAATCCAAGCTTCCAAAGGGAAAAGGCTGCTCTTGTCCACAGAGCCACCTACACTTCTTCGCACCCAACCTAAGGACCTGCAGGATGGGAGCTGCCAAGGGAAACAAACGGGACACACTGGGCAACTGAGAAGCTCCCCTCGACACTTGCAAGCAGCCTGTTTCTCTGGGGAACATACTCGTTTCCTCCCCGGGCGTGCCTGCAGTGAGTTAAAGCTGGGCCTTCCTAGGGAATCGCAAACACCTCCGGGGCTACAACAATCCAGGTTTCCAAAGGGGAAAAGACTGCTTTTCGAAGCAGGGCCACCTATCCTAGTTCACAGCAAACATGAGTCCCTGCAGTAGTGGAGCTGCCGAGGGAGAGCATGGCGAAAATCTGAGAACTTCGATAAGTACCTTTTACTGTGTAGGCTTCGAAGTGTGGCAAGATCCCTGAAGGAGGGCTGCCCTGAGCGAGGCCTATTTGGCTCTACCTCTTCCGGGGCCTAGCAGGGTAAAGGAGGAATTGTGCTCTTTGCTCAGCTTGGACCTCACATCGACGTCCTGCTTAAGCAAAGAGCCACTCGGTGTGAGCTCCTGGATGGAAGGCTGAGCAGAGAGTTTTTCTGAGTGCAGGTAGGGCCCTTGTCCTCACTGAGTCCACGTTACCCAGCACATGAGACCGTCTCTGACTGTCTTCGTGAGCTGGGACAAGCTGCGGCAACCTAGGTTTCCAAAGGAAGAGAGAGAGCAGTGTACCCCCTTGGGCTGTGCATGAAGAAGTGTTCCGAAGAACCTACACGGCTGCTTGTTGCTCAGCAGGCAGAGAGGAGACGTGGGGGGAATCCGTGTGGTAGCATGGGAAACGGTGCGATGGCCAGAGTGCTTGGAGTCCTGAAAGCTATCCTCGCGTTCCATTGAAGCACAACAACGGTGGAGACCTCATGGAAACCGAGGCACGCAGAGCTTGCCCGGTGGAAACTTAGGCACTACCCTGAGGCTCAGGGTGGCCTTGCGCTTTCCCAGGATGAAAGAGTACTGCGGGCTTAACTCTCTTCCAGCGTGGCAGGAACCCGGTTTCTCTGGGGAAAGTGCTCGTTTACTACGCAAGTGTACCTGCGGAGGCTAGAACCTGGGCAACATCAAGATTTGGCAAGCAGCCCCTGAGACACTAGAATCCAAACTTCCAAAGGGAAAAGGCTGCTTTTTCCGCAAAGCCCCCTACCCTTATTAGAACCCAGCAAAAGTACCTGAGGATGGGAGCTGCGAAGGGAAACAAACGGGACACACTGGGCACCTGAGAAGCTCCCCTCGACACTTGCAAGCAGCCTGTTTCTCTGGGGGAACATACTCGTTTCTTCCCCGGGCGTGCCTGCAGTAAGTCAAAGCTGGGCCTTCCTAGGGTTTCGCAAACAGCTCCGAGGCTACAAGAATCCAGATTTCCAGAGGGGAAAAGACTGCTTTTCGAAGCAGGGCCACCTATCCTAGTTCACAGCAAACATGAGTCCCTGCAGTAGTGGAGCTGCCGAGGGAGAGCATGGCGAAAATCTGAGAACTTCGATAAGTACCTTTTACTGTGTAGGCTTCGAAGTGTGGCAAGATCCCTGAAGGAGGGCTGCCCTGAGCGAGGCCTAGTTGGCTCTACCTCTTCCGGGGCCTAGCAGGGTAAAGGAGGAATTGTGCTCTTTGCTCAGCTTGGACCTCACATCGACGTCCTGCTTAAGCAAAGAGCCACTCGGTGTGAGCTCCTGGATGGAAGGCTGAGCAGAGTGTTTTTCTGAGTGCAGGTAGGGCCCTTGTCCTCACTGAGACCACGTTACCCAGCACATGAGACCGACTCTGACTGTCTTCGTGAGCTGGGACAAGCTGCGGCAACCTAGGTTTCCAAAGGAAGAGAGAGAGCAGTGTGCCGCCTTGGGCTTTGCATGCAAGAAGTGTTTCGAAGGGCCTACACTGCTGCTTGTTGCTCAGCAGGCAGAGAGGAGACGTGGGGGGGATCCGTGTGGTAGCATGGGAAACGGTGCGGAGGACAGTGTGCTTGGAGTCCTGAAAGCTATCCTCGAGTTCCATTGAAGCACAACAACGGTGGAGACCTCATGGAAAACAGGGGACGCAGAGCTTGCCTGGTGGAAACTTAGGCGCTACCCTGAGGCTCAGGGTGGCCTTGCACTTTCCCAGGAGGAACGAGGTCTGCGGGCTTAACTCTCCTCCAGCGTGGCAGGAACCCGGTTTCTCGGGGGAAAGTGCTCGTTTGCTACGCAGGCGTACCTGCGGAGGCTAGAACCTGGGCAACTTCAAGGTTTGGCAAGCAGCCCCTGAGACACTAGAATCCAAGCTTCCAAAGGGAAAAGGCTGCTCTTGTCCGCAGAGCCACCTACACTTCTTCGCACCCAACCTAAGGACCTGCAGGATGGGAGCTGCCAAGGGAAACAAACGGGACACACTGGGCAACTGAGAAGCTCCCCTCGACACTTGCAAGCAGCCTGTTTCTCTGGGGAACATACTCGTTTCCTCCCCGGGCGTGCCTGCAGTGAGTTAAAGCTGGGCCTTCCTAGGGAATCGCAAACACCTCCGGGGCTACAACAATCCAGGTTTCCAAAGGGGAAAAGACTGCTTTTCGAAGCAGGGCCACCTATCCTAGTTCACAGCAAACATGAGTCCCTGCAGTAGTGGAGCTGCCGAGGGAGAGCATGGCGAAAATCTGAGAACTTCGATAAGTACCTTTTACTGTGTAGGCTTCGAAGTGTGGCAAGATCCCTGAAGGAGGGCTGCCCTGAGCGAGGCCTATTTGGCTCTACCTCTTCCGGGGCCTAGCAGGGTAAAGGAGGAATTGTGCTCTTTGCTCAGCTTGGACCTCACATCGACGTCCTGCTTAAGCAAAGAGCCACTCGGTGTGAGCTCCTGGATGGAAGGCTGAGCAGAGAGTTTTTCTGAGTGCAGGTAGGGCCCTTGTCCTCACTGAGTCCACGTTACCCAGCACATGAGACCGTCTCTGACTGTCTTCGTGAGCTGGGACAAGCTGCGGCAACCTAGGTTTCCAAAGGAAGAGAGAGAGCAGTGTACCCCCTTGGGCTGTGCATGAAGAAGTGTTCCGAAGAACCTACACGGCTGCTTTTTGCTCAGCAGGCAGAGAGGAGACGTGGGGGGAATCCGTGTGGTAGCATGGGAAACGGTGCGATGGCCAGAGTGCTTGGAGTCCTGAAAGCTATCCTCGCGTTCCATTGAAGCACAACAACGGTGGAGACCTCATGGAAACCGAGGCACGCAGAGCTTGCCCGGTGGAAACTTAGGCGCTACCCTGAGGCTCAGGGTGGCCTTGCGCTTTCCCAGGATGAAAGAGTACTGCGGGCTTAACTCTCTTCCAGCGTGGCAGGAACACGGTTTCTCGGGGGAAAGTGCTCATTTACTACGCAAGTGTACCTGCGGAGGCTAGAAGCTGGGCAACATCAAAGTTTGGCAAGCAGCCCCTGAGACACTAGAATCCAAACTTCCAAAGGGAAAAGGCTGCTTTTTCCGCAAAGCCCCCTACCCTTATTAGAACCCAGCAAAAGTACCTGAGGATGGGAGCTGCGAAGGGAAACAAACGGGACACACTGGGCACCTGAGAAGCTCCCCTCGACACTTGCAAGCAGCCTGTTCTTCTGGGGGAACATACTCGTTTCCTCCCCGGGCGTGCCTGCAGTGAGTAAAAGCTGGGCCTTCCTAGGGTTTCGCAAACACCTCCGAGGCTACAAGAATCCAGGTTTCCAAAGGGGAAAAGACTGCTTTTCGAAGCAGGGCCACCTATCCTAGTTCATAGCAAACATGAGTCCCTGCAGTAGTGGAGCTGCCGAGGGAGAGCATGGCGAAACCCTGGGAACTTCGCTAAGTACCTTTTACTGTGACGGCTTCGTAGTGTGGCAAGATTCCTGAAGGAGGGCTGGCCTGAGCGAGGCCTAGTTGGCTCTACCCCTTCCGGGACCTAGCAGGGTAAAGGAGGAATTGTGCTCTTTGCTCAGCTTGGACCTCAAATCGAGGTCCTACTAAACCAACGCGCCAGTCGGTGTGAACTCCTGGATGGAAGGCTGAGCAGAGTGTTTTTCTGAGTGCAGGTAGGGCCCTTGTCCTCACTGAGACCACGTTACCCAGCACATGAGACCGACTCTGACTGTCTTCGTGAGCTGGGACAAGCTGCGGCAACCTAGGTTTCCAAAGGAAGAGAGAGAGCAGTGTGCCGCCTTGGGCTTTGCATGCAAGAAGTGTTTCGAAGGGCCTACACTGCTGCTTGTTGCTCAGCAGGCAGAGAGGAGACGTGGGGGGGATCCGTGTGGTAGCATGGGAAACGGTGCGGAGGACAGTGTGCTTGGAGTCCTGAAAGCTATCCTCGAGTTCCATTGAAGCACAACAACGGTGGAGACCTCATGGAAAACAGGGGACGCAGAGCTTGCCTGGTGGAAACTTAGGCGCTACCCTGAGGCTCAGGGTGGCCTTGCACTTTCCCAGGAGGAACGAGGTCTGCGGGCTTAAGTCTCCTCCAGCGTGGCAGGAACCCGGTTTCTCGGGGGAAAGTGCTCGTTTGCTACGCAGGCGTACCTGCGGAGGCTAGAACCTGGGCAACTTCAAGGTTTGGCAAGCAGCCCCTGAGACACTAGAATCCAAGCTTCCAAAGGGAAAAGGCTGCTCTTGTCCGCAGAGCCACCTACACTTCTTCGCACCCAACCTAAGGACCTGCAGGATGGGAGCTGCCAAGGGAAACAAACGGGACACACTGGGCAACTGAGAAGCTCCCCTCGACACTTGCAAGCAGCCTGTTTCTCTGGGGAACATACTCGTTTCCTCCCCGGGCGTGCCTGCAGTGAGTTAAAGCTGGGCCTTCCTAGGGAATCGCAAACACCTCCGGGGCTACAACAATCCAGGTTTCCAAAGGGGAAAAGACTGCTTTTCGAAGCAGGGCCACCTATCCTAGTTCACAGCAAACATGAGTCCCTGCAGTAGTGGAGCTGCCGAGGGAGAGCATGGCGAAAATCTGAGAACTTCGATAAGTACCTTTTACTGTGTAGGCTTCGAAGTGTGGCAAGATCCCTGAAGGAGGGCTGCCCTGAGCGAGGCCTATTTGGCTCTACCTCTTCCGGGGCCTAGCAGGGTAAAGGAGGAATTGTGCTCTTTGCTCAGCTTGGACCTCACATCGACGTCCTGCTTAAGCAAAGAGCCACTCGGTGTGAGCTCCTGGATGGAAGGCTGAGCAGAGAGTTTTTCTGAGTGCAGGTAGGGCCCTTGTCCTCACTGAGTCCACGTTACCCAGCACATGAGACCGTCTCTGACTGTCTTCGTGAGCTGGGACAAGCTGCGGCAACCTAGGTTTCCAAAGGAAGAGAGAGAGCAGTGTACCCCCTTGGGCTGTGCATGAAGAAGTGTTCCGAAGAACCTACACGGCTGCTTTTTGCTCAGCAGGCAGAGAGGAGACGTGGGGGGAATCCGTGTGGTAGCATGGGAAACGGTGCAATGGCCAGAGTGCTTGGAGTCCTGAAAGCTATCCTCGCGTTCCATTGAAGCACAACAACGGTGGAGACCTCATGGAAACCGAGGCACGCAGAGCTTGCCCGGTGGAAACTTAGGCGCTACCCTGAGGCTCAGGGTGGCCTTGCGCTTTCCCAGGATGAAAGAGTACTGCGGGCTTAACTCTCTTCCAGCGTGGCAGGAACACGGTTTCTCGGGGGAAAGTGCTCATTTACTACGCAAGTGTACCTGCGGAGGCTAGAAGCTGGGCAACATCAAAGTTTGGCAAGCAGCCCCTGAGACACTAGAATCCAAACTTCCAAAGGGAAAAGGCTGCTTTTTCCGCAAAGCCCCCTACCCTTATTAGAACCCAGCAAAAGTACCTGAGGATGGGAGCTGCGAAGGGAAACAAACGGGACACACTGGGCACCTGAGAAGCTCCCCTCGACACTTGCAAGCAGCCTGTTCTTCTGGGGGAACATACTCGTTTCCTCCCCGGGCGTGCCTGCAGTGAGTAAAAGCTGGGCCTTCCTAGGGTTTCGCAAACACCTCCGAGGCTACAAGAATCCAGGTTTCCAAAGGGGAAAAGACTGCTTTTCGAAGCAGGGCCACCTATCCTAGTTCATAGCAAACATGAGTCCCTGCAGTAGTGGAGCTGCCGAGGGAGAGCATGGCGAAACCCTGGGAACTTCGCTAAGTACCTTTTACTGTGACGGCTTCGTAGTGTGGCAAGATTCCTGAAGGAGGGCTGGCCTGAGCGAGGCCTAGTTGGCTCTACCCCTTCCGGGACCTAGCAGGGTAAAGGAGGAATTGTGCTCTTTGCTCAGCTTGGACCTCAAATCGAGGTCCTACTAAACCAACGCGCCAGTCGGTGTGAACTCCTGGATGGAAGGCTGAGCAGAGTGTTTTTCTGAGTGCAGGTAGGGCCCTTGTCCTCACTGAGACCACGTTACCCAGCACATGAGACCGACTCTGACTGTCTTCGTGAGCTGGGACAAGCTGCGGCAACCTAGGTTTCCAAAGGAAGAGAGAGAGCAGTGTGCCGCCTTGGGCTTTGCATGCAAGAAGTGTTTCGAAGGGCCTACACTGCTGCTTGTTGCTCAGCAGGCAGAGAGGAGACGTGGGGGGGATCCGTGTGGTAGCATGGGAAACGGTGCGGAGGCCAGTGTGCTTGGAGTCCTGAAAGCTATCCTCGAGTTCCATTGAAGCACAACAACGGTGGAGACCTCATGGAAAACAGGGGACGCAGAGCTTGCCTGGTGGAAACTTAGGCGCTACCCTGAGGCTCAGGGTGGCCTTGCACTTTCCCAGGAGGAACGAGGTCTGCGGGCTTAACTCTCCTCCAGCGTGGCAGGAACCCGGTTTCTCGGGGGAAAGTGCTCGTTTGCTACGCAGGCGTACCTGCGGAGGCTAGAACCTGGGCAACTTCAAGGTTTGGCAAGCAGCCCCTGAGACACTAGAATCCAGGCTTCCAAAGGGAAAAGGCTGCTCTTGTCCGCAGAGCCACCTACACTTCTTCGCACCCAACCTAAGGACCTGCAGGATGGGAGCTGCCAAGGGAAACAAACGGGACACACTGGGCAACTGAGAAGCTCCCCTCGACACTTGCAAGCAGCCTGTTTCTCTGGGGAACATACTCGTTTCCTCCCCGGGCGTGCCTGCAGTGAGTTAAAGCTGGGCCTTCCTAGGGTATCGCAAACACCTCCGGGGCTACAACAATCCAGGTTTCCAAAGGGGAAAAGACTGCTTTTCGAAGCAGGGCCACCTATCCTAGTTCACAGCAAACATGAGTCCCTGCAGTAGTGGAGCTGCCGAGGGAGAGCATGGCGAAAATCTGAGAACTTCGATAAGTACCTTTTACTGTGTAGGCTTCGAAGTGTGGCAAGATCCCTGAAGGAGGGCTGCCCTGAGCGAGGCCTATTTGGCTCTACCTCTTCCGGGGCCTAGCAGGGTAAAGGAGGAATTGTGCTCTTTGCTCAGCTTGGACCTCACATCGACGTCCTGCTTAAGCAAAGAGCCACTCGGTGTGAGCTCGTGGATGGAAGGCTGAGCAGAGAGTTTTTCTGAGTGCAGGTAGGGCCCTTGTCCTCACTGAGTCCACGTTACCCAGCACATGAGACCGTCTCTGACTGTCTTCGTGAGTTGGGACAAGCTGCGGCAACCTAGGATTCCAAAGGAAGAGAGAGAGCAGTGTGCCCCCTTGGGCTGTGCATGAAGAAGTGTTCCGAAGAACCTACACGGCTGCTTTTTGCTCAGCAGGCAGAGAGGAGACGTGGGGGGAATCCGAGTGGTAGCATGGAAAACGGTGCGATGGCCAGAGTGCTTGGAGTCCTGAAAGCTATCCTCGCGTTCCATTGAAGCACAACAACGGTGGAGACCTCATGGAAACCGAGGCACGCAGAGCTTCCCCGGTGGAAACTTAGGCACTACCCTGAGGCTCAGGGTGGCCTTGCGCTTTCCCAGGATGAAAGAGTACTGCGGGCTTAACTCTCTTCCAGCGTGGCAGGAACACCGTTTCTCGGGGGAAAGTGCTCGTTTACTACGCAAGTGTACCTGCGGAGGCTAGAAGCTGGGCAACATCAAGGTTTGGCAAGCAGCCCCTGAGACACTAGAATCCAAACTTCCAAAGGGAAAAGGCTGCTTTTTCCGCAAAGCCCCCTACCCTTATTAGAACCCAGCAAAAGTACCTGAGGATGGGAGCTGCGAAGGGAAACAAACGGGACACACTGGGCACCTGAGAAGCTCCCCTCGAAACTTGCAAGCAGCCTGTTCTTCTGGGGGAACATACTCGTTTCCTCCCCGGGCGTGCCTGCAGTGAGTAAAAGCTGGGCCTTCCTAGGGTTTCGCAAACACCTCCGAGGCTACAAGAATCCAGGTTTCCAAAGGGGAAATGACTGCTTTTCGAAGCAGGGCCACCTATCCTAGTTCATAGCAAACATGAGTCCCTGCAGTAGTGGAGCTGCCGAGGGAGAGCATGGCGAAACCCTGAGAACTTCGCTAAGTACCTTTTCCTGTGACGGCTTCGTAGTGTGGCAAGATTCCTGAAGGAGGGCTGGCCTGAGCGAGGCCTAGTTGGCTCTACCCCTTCTGGGACCTAGCAGGGTAAAGGAGGAATTGTGCTCTTTGCTCAGCTTGGACCTCAAATCGAGGTCCTACTAAACCAACGCGCCAGTCGGTGTGAACTCCTGGATGGAAGGCTGAGCAGAGTGTTTTTCTGAGTGCAGGTAGGGCCCTTGTCCTCACTGAGACCACGTTACCCAGCACATGAGACCGACTCTGACTGTCTTCGTGAGCTGGGACAAGCTGCGGCAACCTAGGTTTCCAAAGGAAGAGAGAGAGCAGTGTGCCGCCTTGGGCTTTGCATGCAAGAAGTGTTTCGAAGGGCCTACACTGCTGCTTGTTGCTCAGCAGGCAGAGAGGAGACGTGGGGGGAATCCGTGTGGTAGCATGGGAAACGGTGCGGAGGCCAGTGTGCTTGGAGTCCTGAAAGCTATCCTCGAGTTCCATTGAAGCACAACAACGGTGGAGACCTCATGGAAAACAGGGGACGCAGAGCTTGCCTGGTGGAAACTTAGGCGCTACCCTGAGGCTCAGGGTGGCCTTGCACTTTCCCAGGAGGAACGAGGTCTGCGGGCTTAACTCTCCTCCAGCGTGGCAGGAACCCGGTTTCTCGGGGGAAAGTGCTCGTTTGCTACGCAGGCGTACCTGCGGAGGCTAGAACCTGGGCAACTTCAAGGTTTGGCAAGCAGCCCCTGAGACACTAGAATCCAAGCTTCCAAAGGGAAAAGGCTGCTCTTGTCCGCAGAGCCACCTACACTTCTTCGCACCCAACCTAAGGACCTGCAGGATGGGAGCTGCGAAGGGAAACAAACGGGACACACTGGGCACCTGAGAAGCTCCCCTCGACACTTGCAAGCAGCCTGTTTCTCTGGGGAACATACTCGTTTCCTCCCCGGGCGTGCCTGCAGTGAGTTAAAGCTGGGCCTTCCTAGGGTATCGCAAACACCTCCGGGGCTACAACAATCCAGGTTTCCAAAGGGGAAAAGACTGCTTTTCGAAGCAGGGCCACCTATCCTAGTTCACAGCAAACATGAGTCCCTGCAGTAGTGGAGCTGCCGAGGGAGAGCATGGCGAAAATCTGAGAACTTCGATAAGTACCTTTTACTGTGTAGGCTTCGAAGTGTGGCAAGATCCCTGAAGGAGGGCTGCCCTGAGCGAGGCCTATTTGGCTCTACCTCTTCCGGGGCCTAGCACGGTAAAGGAGGAATTGTGCTCTTTGCTCAGCTTGGACCTCACATCGACGTCCTGCTTAAGCAAAGAGCCACTCGGTGTGAGCTCCTGGATGGAAGGCTGAGCAGAGAGTTTTTCTGAGTGCAGGTAGGGCCCTTGTCCTCACTGAGTCCACGTTACCCAGCACATGAGACCGGCTCTGACTGTCTTCGTGAGTTGGGACAAGCTGCGGCAACCTAGGTTTCCAAAGGAAGAGAGAGAGCAGTGTGCCCCCTTGGGCTGTGCATGAAGAAGTGTTCCGAAGAACCTACACGGCTGCTTTTTGCTCAGCAGGCAGAGAGGAGACGTGGGGGGAATCCGTGTGGTAGCATGGGAAACGGTGCGATGGCCAGAGTGCTTGGAGTCCTGAAAGCTATCCTCGCGTTCCATTGAAGCACAACAACGGTGGAGACCTCATGGAAACCGAGGCACGCAGAGCTTGCCCGGTGGAAACTTAGGCACTACCCTGAGGCTCAGGGTGGCCTTGCGCTTTCCCAGGATCAGGATAAAAGAGTACTGCGGGCTTAACTCTCTTCCAGCGTGGCAGGAACACCGTTTCTCGGGGGAAAGTGCTCGTTTACTACGCAAGTGTACCTGCGGAGGCTAGAACCTGGGCAACATCAAGGTTTGGCAAGCAGCCCCTGAGACACTAGAATCCAAACTTCCAAAGGGAAAAGGCTGCTTTTTCCGCAAAGCCCCCTACCCTTATTAGAACCCAGCAAAAGTACCTGAGGATGGGAGCTGCGAAGGGAAACAAACGGGACACACTGGGCACCTGAGAAGCTCCCCTCGACACTTGCAAGCAGCCTGTTTCTCTGGGGGAACATACTCGTTTCCTCCCCGGGCGTGCCTGCAGTGAGTAAAAGCTGGGCCTTCCTAGGGTTTCGCAAACAGCTCCGAGGCTACAAGAATCCAGGTTTCCAAAGGGGAAAAGACTGCTTTCCGAAGCAGGGCCACCTATCCTAGTTCACAGCAAACATGAGTCCCTGCAGTAGTGGAGTTGCCGAGGGAGAGCATGGCGAAACCCTGAGAACTTCGCTAAGTACCTTTTACTCTGTAGGCTTCGAAGTGTGGCAAGATCCCTGAAGGAGAGCTGGCCTGAGCGAGGCCTAGTTGGCTCTAAATCTTCCGGGGCCTAGCAGGGTAAAGGAGGAATTGTGCTCTTTGCTTAGCTTGGACCTCACATCGACGTCCTGCTAAACCAACGCGCCAGTTGGTGTGAGCTCCTGGATGGAAGGTTGAGCAGAGTGTTTTTCTGAGTGCAGGTAAGGCCCTTGTCCTCACTGAGTCCACGTTACCCAGCACATGAGACCGGCTCTGACTGTCTTCGTGAGCTGGGACAAGCTGCAGCAACCTAGGTTTCCAAAGGAAGAGAGAGAGCAGTGTGCCCCCTTGGGCTGTGCATGAAGAAGTGTTCCGAAGAACCTACACTGCTGCTTGTTGCTCAGCAGGCAGAGAGGAGACGTGGGGGGAATCCGTGTGGTAGCATGGGAAACGGTGCGATGGCCAGAGTGCTTGGAGTCCTGAAAGCTATCCTCGCGTTCCATTGAAGCACAACAACGGTGGAGACCTCATGGAAACCGAGGCACGCAGAGCTTGCCCGGTGGAAACTTAGGCGCTACCCTGAGGCTCAGGGTGGCCTTGCGCTTTCCCAGGATGAAAGAGTACTGCGGGCTTAACTCTCTTCCAGCGTGGCAGGAACACGGTTTCTCGGGGGAAAGTGCTCATTTACTACGCAAGTGTACCTGCGGAGGCTAGAAGCTGGGCAACATCAAAGTTTGGCAAGCAGCCCCTGAGACACTAGAATCCAAACTTCCAAAGGGAAAAGGCTGCTTTTTCCGCAAAGCCCCCTACCCTTATTAGAACCCAGCAAAAGTACCTGAGGATGGGAGCTGCGAAGGGAAACAAACGGGACACACTGGGCACCTGAGAAGCTCCCCTCGACACTTGCAAGCAGCCTGTTCTTCTGGGGGAACATACTCGTTTCCTCCCCGGGCGTGCCTGCAGTGAGTAAAAGCTGGGCCTTCCTAGGGTTTCGCAAACACCTCCGAGGCTACAAGAATCCAGGTTTCCAAAGGGGAAAAGACTGCTTTTCGAAGCAGGGCCACCTATCCTAGTTCATAGCAAACATGAGTCCCTGCAGTAGTGGAGCTGCCGAGGGAGAGCATGGCGAAACCCTGGGAACTTCGCTAAGTACCTTTTACTGTGACGGCTTCGTAGTGTGGCAAGATTCCTGAAGGAGGGCTGGCCTGAGCGAGGCCTAGTTGGCTCTACCCCTTCCGGGACCTAGCAGGGTAAAGGAGGAATTGTGCTCTTTGCTCAGCTTGGACCTCAAATCGAGGTCCTACTAAACCAACGCGCCAGTCGGTGTGAACTCCTGGATGGAAGGCTGAGCAGAGTGTTTTTCTGAGTGCAGGTAGGGCCCTTGTCCTCACTGAGACCACGTTACCCAGCACATGAGACCGACTCTGACTGTCTTCGTGAGCTGGGACAAGCTGCGGCAACCTAGGTTTCCAAAGGAAGAGAGAGAGCAGTGTGCCGCCTTGGGCTTTGCATGCAAGAAGTGTTTCGAAGGGCCTACACTGCTGCTTGTTGCTCAGCAGGCAGAGAGGAGACGTGGGGGGGATCCGTGTGGTAGCATGGGAAACGGTGCGGAGGCCAGTGTGCTTGGAGTCCTGAAAGCTATCCTCGAGTTCCATTGAAGCACAACAACGGTGGAGACCTCATGGAAAACAGGGGACGCAGAGCTTGCCTGGTGGAAACTTAGGCGCTACCCTGAGGCTCAGGGTGGCCTTGCACTTTCCCAGGAGGAACGAGGTCTGCGGGCTTAACTCTCCTCCAGCGTGGCAGGAACCCGGTTTCTCGGGGGAAAGTGCTCGTTTGCTACGCAGGCGTACCTGCGGAGGCTAGAACCTGGGCAACTTCAAGGTTTGGCAAGCAGCCCCTGAGACACTAGAATCCAGGCTTCCAAAGGGAAAAGGCTGCTCTTGTCCGCAGAGCCACCTACACTTCTTCGCACCCAACCTAAGGACCTGCAGGATGGGAGCTGCCAAGGGAAACAAACGGGACACACTGGGCAACTGAGAAGCTCCCCTCGACACTTGCAAGCAGCCTGTTTCTCTGGGGAACATACTCGTTTCCTCCCCGGGCGTGCCTGCAGTGAGTTAAAGCTGGGCCTTCCTAGGGTATCGCAAACACCTCCGGGGCTACAACAATCCAGGTTTCCAAAGGGGAAAAGACTGCTTTTCGAAGCAGGGCCACCTATCCTAGTTCACAGCAAACATGAGTCCCTGCAGTAGTGGAGCTGCCGAGGGAGAGCATGGCGAAAATCTGAGAACTTCGATAAGTACCTTTTACTGTGTAGGCTTCGAAGTGTGGCAAGATCCCTGAAGGAGGGCTGCCCTGAGCGAGGCCTATTTGGCTCTACCTCTTCCGGGGCCTAGCAGGGTAAAGGAGGAATTGTGCTCTTTGCTCAGCTTGGACCTCACATCGACGTCCTGCTTAAGCAAAGAGCCACTCGGTGTGAGCTCGTGGATGGAAGGCTGAGCAGAGAGTTTTTCTGAGTGCAGGTAGGGCCCTTGTCCTCACTGAGTCCACGTTACCCAGCACATGAGACCGTCTCTGACTGTCTTCGTGAGTTGGGACAAGCTGCGGCAACCTAGGATTCCAAAGGAAGAGAGAGAGCAGTGTGCCCCCTTGGGCTGTGCATGAAGAAGTGTTCCGAAGAACCTACACGGCTGCTTTTTGCTCAGCAGGCAGAGAGGAGACGTGGGGGGAATCCGAGTGGTAGCATGGAAAACGGTGCGATGGCCAGAGTGCTTGGAGTCCTGAAAGCTATCCTCGCGTTCCATTGAAGCACAACAACGGTGGAGACCTCATGGAAACCGAGGCACGCAGAGCTTCCCCGGTGGAAACTTAGGCACTACCCTGAGGCTCAGGGTGGCCTTGCGCTTTCCCAGGATGAAAGAGTACTGCGGGCTTAACTCTCTTCCAGCGTGGCAGGAACACCGTTTCTCGGGGGAAAGTGCTCGTTTACTACGCAAGTGTACCTGCGGAGGCTAGAAGCTGGGCAACATCAAGGTTTGGCAAGCAGCCCCTGAGACACTAGAATCCAAACTTCCAAAGGGAAAAGGCTGCTTTTTCCGCAAAGCCCCCTACCCTTATTAGAACCCAGCAAAAGTACCTGAGGATGGGAGCTGCGAAGGGAAACAAACGGGACACACTGGGCACCTGAGAAGCTCCCCTCGACACTTGCAAGCAGCCTGTTCTTCTGGGGGAACATACTCGTTTCCTCCCCGGGCGTGCCTGCAGTGAGTAAAAGCTGGGCCTTCCTAGGGTTTCGCAAACACCTCCGAGGCTACAAGAATCCAGGTTTCCAAAGGGGAAAAGACTGCTTTTCGAAGCAGGGCCACCTATCCTAGTTCATAGCAAACATGAGTCCCTGCAGTAGTGGAGCTGCCGAGGGAGAGCATGGCGAAACCCTGAGAACTTCGCTAAGTACCTTTTCCTGTGACGGCTTCGTAGTGTGGCAAGATTCCTGAAGGAGGGCTGGCCTGAGCGAGGCCTAGTTGGCTCTACCCCTTCCGGGACCTAGCAGGGTAAAGGAGGAATTGTGCTCTTTGCTCAGCTTGGACCTCAAATCGAGGTCCTACTAAACCAACGCGCCAGTCGGTGTGAACTCCTGGATGGAAGGCTGAGCAGAGTGTTTTTCTGAGTGCAGGTAGGGCCCTTGTCCTCACTGAGACCACGTTACCCAGCACATGAGACCGACTCTGACTGTCTTCGTGAGCTGGGACAAGCTGCGGCAACCTAGGTTTCCAAAGGAAGAGAGAGAGCAGTGTGCCGCCTTGGGCTTTGCATGCAAGAAGTGTTTCGAAGGGCCTACACTGCTGCTTGTTGCTCAGCAGGCAGAGAGGAGACGTGGGGGGAATCCGTGTGGTAGCATGGGAAACGGTGCGGAGGCCAGTGTGCTTGGAGTCCTGAAAGCTATCCTCGAGTTCCATTGAAGCACAACAACGGTGGAGACCTCATGGAAAACAGGGGACGCAGAGCTTGCCTGGTGGAAACTTAGGCGCTACCCTGAGGCTCAGGGTGGCCTTGCACTTTCCCAGGAGGAACGAGGTCTGCGGGCTTAACTCTCCTCCAGCGTGGCAGGAACCCGGTTTCTCGGGGGAAAGTGCTCGTTTGCTACGCAGGCGTACCTGCGGAGGCTAGAACCTGGGCAACTTCAAGGTTTGGCAAGCAGCCCCTGAGACACTAGAATCCAAGCTTCCAAAGGGAAAAGGCTGCTCTTGTCCGCAGAGCCACCTACACTTCTTCGCACCCAACCTAAGGACCTGCAGGATGGGAGCTGCGAAGGGAAACAAACGGGACACACTGGGCACCTGAGAAGCTCCCCTCGACACTTGCAAGCAGCCTGTTTCTCTGGGGAACATACTCGTTTCCTCCCCGGGCGTGCCTGCAGTGAGTTAAAGCTGGGCCTTCCTAGGGTATCGCAAACACCTCCGGGGCTACAACAATCCAGGTTTCCAAAGGGGAAAAGACTGCTTTTCGAAGCAGGGCCACCTATCCTAGTTCACAGCAAACATGAGTCCCTGCAGTAGTGGAGCTGCCGAGGGAGAGCATGGCGAAAATCTGAGAACTTCGATAAGTACCTTTTACTGTGTAGGCTTCGAAGTGTGGCAAGATCCCTGAAGGAGGGCTGCCCTGAGCGAGGCCTATTTGGCTCTACCTCTTCCGGGGCCTAGCACGGTAAAGGAGGAATTGTGCTCTTTGCTCAGCTTGGACCTCACATCGACGTCCTGCTTAAGCAAAGAGCCACTCGGTGTGAGCTCCTGGATGGAAGGCTGAGCAGAGAGTTTTTCTGAGTGCAGGTAGGGCCCTTGTCCTCACTGAGTCCACGTTACCCAGCACATGAGACCGGCTCTGACTGTCTTCGTGAGTTGGGACAAGCTGCGGCAACCTAGGTTTCCAAAGGAAGAGAGAGAGCAGTGTGCCCCCTTGGGCTGTGCATGAAGAAGTGTTCCGAAGAACCTACACGGCTGCTTTTTGCTCAGCAGGCAGAGAGGAGACGTGGGGGGAATCCGTGTGGTAGCATGGGAAACGGTGCGATGGCCAGAGTGCTTGGAGTCCTGAAAGCTATCCTCGCGTTCCATTGAAGCACAACAACGGTGGAGACCTCATGGAAACCGAGGCACGCAGAGCTTGCCCGGTGGAAACTTAGGCACTACCCTGAGGCTCAGGGTGGCCTTGCGCTTTCCCAGGATCAGGATAAAAGAGTACTGCGGGCTTAACTCTCTTCCAGCGTGGCAGGAACACCGTTTCTCGGGGGAAAGTGCTCGTTTACTACGCAAGTGTACCTGCGGAGGCTAGAACCTGGGCAACATCAAGGTTTGGCAAGCAGCCCCTGAGACACTAGAATCCAAACTTCCAAAGGGAAAAGGCTGCTTTTTCCGCAAAGCCCCCTACCCTTATTAGAACCCAGCAAAAGTACCTGAGGATGGGAGCTGCGAAGGGAAACAAACGGGACACACTGGGCACCTGAGAAGCTCCCCTCGACACTTGCAAGCAGCCTGTTTCTCTGGGGGAACATACTCGTTTCCTCCCCGGGCGTGCCTGCAGTGAGTAAAAGCTGGGCCTTCCTAGGGTTTCGCAAACAGCTCCGAGGCTACAAGAATCCAGGTTTCCAAAGGGGAAAAGACTGCTTTCCGAAGCAGGGCCACCTATCCTAGTTCACAGCAAACATGAGTCCCTGCAGTAGTGGAGTTGCCGAGGGAGAGCATGGCGAAACCCTGAGAACTTCGCTAAGTACCTTTTACTCTGTAGGCTTCGAAGTGTGGCAAGATCCCTGAAGGAGAGCTGGCCTGAGCGAGGCCTAGTTGGCTCTAAATCTTCCGGGGCCTAGCAGGGTAAAGGAGGAATTGTGCTCTTTGCTTAGCTTGGACCTCACATCGACGTCCTGCTAAACCAACGCGCCAGTTGGTGTGAGCTCCTGGATGGAAGGTTGAGCAGAGTGTTTTTCTGAGTGCAGGTAAGGCCCTTGTCCTCACTGAGTCCACGTTACCCAGCACATGAGACCGGCTCTGACTGTCTTCGTGAGCTGGGAGAAGCTGCAGCAACCTAGGTTTCCAAAGGAAGAGAGAGAGCAGTGTGCCCCCTTGGGCTGTGCATGAAGAAGTGTTCCGAAGAACCTACACTGCTGCTTGTTGCTCAGCAGGCAGAGAGGAGACGTGGGGGGAATCCGTGTGGTAGCATGGGAAACGGTGCGATGGCCAGAGTGCTTGGAGTCCTGAAAGCTATCCTCGCGTTCCATTGAAGCACAACAACGGTGGAGACCTCATGGAAACCGAGGCACGCAGAGCTTGCCCGGTGGAAACTTAGGCGCTACCCTGAGGCTCAGGGTGGCCTTGCGCTTTCCCAGGATGAAAGAGTACTGCGGGCTTAACTCTCTTCCAGCGTGGCAGGAACACGGTTTCTCGGGGGAAAGTGCTCATTTACTACGCAAGTGTACCTGCGGAGGCTAGAAGCTGGGCAACATCAAGGTTTGGCAAGCAGCCCCTGAGACACTAGAATCCAAACTTCCAAAGGGAAAAGGCTGCTTTTTCCGCAAAGCCCCCTACCCTTATTAGAACCCAGCAAAAGTACCTGAGGATGGGAGCTGCGAAGGGAAACAAACGGGACACACTGGGCACCTGAGAAGCTCCCCTCGACACTTGCAAGCAGCCTGTTTCTCTGGGGGAACATACTCGTTTCCTCCCCGGGCGTGCCTGCAGTGAGTAAAAGCTGGGCCTTCCTAGGGTTTCGCAAACAGCTCCGAGGCTACAAGAATCCAGGTTTCCAAAGGGGAAAAGACTGCTTTCCGAAGCAGGGCCACCTATCCTAGTTCACAGCAAACATGAGTCCCTGCAGTAGTGGAGTTGCCGAGGGAGAGCATGGCGAAACCCTGAGAACTTCGCTAAGTACCTTTTACTCTGTAGGCTTCGAAGTGTGGCAAGATCCCTGAAGGAGAGCTGGCCTGAGCGAGGCCTAGTTGGCTCTAAATCTTCCGGGGCCTAGCAGGGTAAAGGAGGAATTGTGCTCTTTGCTTAGCTTGGACCTCACATCGACGTCCTGCTAAACCAACGCGCCAGTTGGTGTGAGCTCCTGGATGGAAGGTTGAGCAGAGTGTTTTTCTGAGTGCAGGTAAGGCCCTTGTCCTCACTGAGTCCACGTTACCCAGCACATGAGACCGGCTCTGACTGTCTTCGTGAGCTGGGACAAGCTGCAGCAACCTAGGTTTCCAAAGGAAGAGAGAGAGCAGTGTGCCCCCTTGGGCTGTGCATGAAGAAGTGTTCCGAAGAACCTACACTGCTGCTTGTTGCTCAGCAGGCAGAGAGGAGACGTGGGGGGAATCCGTGTGGTAGCATGGGAAACGGTGCGATGGCCAGAGTGCTTGGAGTCCTGAAAGCTATCCTCGCGTTCCATTGAAGCACAACAACGGTGGAGACCTCATGGAAACCGAGGCACGCAGAGCTTGCCCGGTGGAAACTTAGGCGCTACCCTGAGGCTCAGGGTGGCCTTGCGCTTTCCCAGGATGAAAGAGTACTGCGGGCTTAACTCTCTTCCAGCGTGGCAGGAACACGGTTTCTCGGGGGAAAGTGCTCATTTACTACGCAAGTGTACCTGCGGAGGCTAGAAGCTGGGCAACATCAAAGTTTGGCAAGCAGCCCCTGAGACACTAGAATCCAAACTTCCAAAGGGAAAAGGCTGCTTTTTCCGCAAAGCCCCCTACCCTTATTAGAACCCAGCAAAAGTACCTGAGGATGGGAGCTGCGAAGGGAAACAAACGGGACACACTGGGCACCTGAGAAGCTCCCCTCGACACTTGCAAGCAGCCTGTTCTTCTGGGGGAACATACTCGTTTCCTCCCCGGGCGTGCCTGCAGTGAGTAAAAGCTGGGCCTTCCTAGGGTTTCGCAAACACCTCCGAGGCTACAAGAATCCAGGTTTCCAAAGGGGAAAAGACTGCTTTTCGAAGCAGGGCCACCTATCCTAGTTCATAGCAAACATGAGTCCCTGCAGTAGTGGAGCTGCCGAGGGAGAGCATGGCGAAACCCTGGGAACTTCGCTAAGTACCTTTTACTGTGACGGCTTCGTAGTGTGGCAAGATTCCTGAAGGAGGGCTGGCCTGAGCGAGGCCTAGTTGGCTCTACCCCTTCTGGGACCTAGCAGGGTAAAGGAGGAATTGTGCTCTTTGCTCAGCTTGGACCTCAAATCGAGGTCCTACTAAACCAACGCGCCAGTCGGTGTGAACTCCTGGATGGAAGGCTGAGCAGAGTGTTTTTCTGAGTGCAGGTAGGGCCCTTGTCCTCACTGAGACCACGTTACCCAGCACATGAGACCGACTCTGACTGTCTTCGTGAGCTGGGACAAGCTGCGGCAACCTAGGTTTCCAAAGGAAGAGAGAGAGCAGTGTGCCGCCTTGGGCTTTGCATGCAAGAAGTGTTTCGAAGGGCCTACACTGCTGCTTGTTGCTCAGCAGGCAGAGAGGAGACGTGGGGGGAATCCGTGTGGTAGCATGGGAAACGGTGCGGAGGCCAGTGTGCTTGGAGTCCTGAAAGCTATCCTCGAGTTCCATTGAAGCACAACAACGGTGGAGACCTCATGGAAAACAGGGGACGCAGAGCTTGCCTGGTGGAAACTTAGGCGCTACCCTGAGGCTCAGGGTGGCCTTGCACTTTCCCAGGAGGAACGAGGTCTGCGGGCTTAACTCTCCTCCAGCGTGGCAGGAACCCGGTTTCTCGGGGGAAAGTGCTCGTTTGCTACGCAGGCGTACCTGCGGAGGCTAGAACCTGGGCAACTTCAAGGTTTGGCAAGCAGCCCCTGAGACACTAGAATCCAAGCTTCCAAAGGGAAAAGGCTGCTCTTGTCCGCAGAGCCACCTACACTTCTTCGCACCCAACCTAAGGACCTGCAGGATGGGAGCTGCGAAGGGAAACAAACGGGACACACTGGGCACCTGAGAAGCTCCCCTCGACACTTGCAAGCAGCCTGTTTCTCTGGGGAACATACTCGTTTCCTCCCCGGGCGTGCCTGCAGTGAGTTAAAGCTGGGCCTTCCTAGGGTATCGCAAACACCTCCGGGGCTACAACAATCCAGGTTTCCAAAGGGGAAAAGACTGCTTTTCGAAGCAGGGCCACCTATCCTAGTTCACAGCAAACATGAGTCCCTGCAGTAGTGGAGCTGCCGAGGGAGAGCATGGCGAAAATCTGAGAACTTCGATAAGTACCTTTTACTGTGTAGGCTTCGAAGTGTGGCAAGATCCCTGAAGGAGGGCTGCCCTGAGCGAGGCCTATTTGGCTCTACCTCTTCCGGGGCCTAGCACGGTAAAGGAGGAATTGTGCTCTTTGCTCAGCTTGGACCTCACATCGACGTCCTGCTTAAGCAAAGAGCCACTCGGTGTGAGCTCCTGGATGGAAGGCTGAGCAGAGAGTTTTTCTGAGTGCAGGTAGGGCCCTTGTCCTCACTGAGTCCACGTTACCCAGCACATGAGACCGGCTCTGACTGTCTTCGTGAGTTGGGACAAGCTGCGGCAACCTAGGTTTCCAAAGGAAGAGAGAGAGCAGTGTGCCCCCTTGGGCTGTGCATGAAGAAGTGTTCCGAAGAACCTACACGGCTGCTTTTTGCTCAGCAGGCAGAGAGGAGACGTGGGGGGAATCCGTGTGGTAGCATGGGAAACGGTGCGATGGCCAGAGTGCTTGGAGTCCTGAAAGCTATCCTCGCGTTCCATTGAAGCACAACAACGGTGGAGACCTCATGGAAACCGAGGCACGCAGAGCTTGCCCGGTGGAAACTTAGGCACTACCCTGAGGCTCAGGGTGGCCTTGCGCTTTCCCAGGATCAGGATAAAAGAGTACTGCGGGCTTAACTCTCTTCCAGCGTGGCAGGAACACCGTTTCTCGGGGGAAAGTGCTCGTTTACTACGCAAGTGTACCTGCGGAGGCTAGAACCTGGGCAACATCAAGGTTTGGCAAGCAGCCCCTGAGACACTAGAATCCAAACTTCCAAAGGGAAAAGGCTGCTTTTTCCGCAAAGCCCCCTACCCTTATTAGAACCCAGCAAAAGTACCTGAGGATGGGAGCTGCGAAGGGAAACAAACGGGACACACTGGGCACCTGAGAAGCTCCCCTCGACACTTGCAAGCAGCCTGTTTCTCTGGGGGAACATACTCGTTTCCTCCCCGGGCGTGCCTGCAGTGAGTAAAAGCTGGGCCTTCCTAGGGTTTCGCAAACAGCTCCGAGGCTACAAGAATCCAGGTTTCCAAAGGGGAAAAGACTGCTTTCCGAAGCAGGGCCACCTATCCTAGTTCACAGCAAACATGAGTCCCTGCAGTAGTGGAGTTGCCGAGGGAGAGCATGGCGAAACCCTGAGAACTTCGCTAAGTACCTTTTACTCTGTAGGCTTCGAAGTGTGGCAAGATCCCTGAAGGAGAGCTGGCCTGAGCGAGGCCTAGTTGGCTCTAAATCTTCCGGGGCCTAGCAGGGTAAAGGAGGAATTGTGCTCTTTGCTTAGCTTGGACCTCACATCGACGTCCTGCTAAACCAACGCGCCAGTTGGTGTGAGCTCCTGGATGGAAGGTTGAGCAGAGTGTTTTTCTGAGTGCAGGTAAGGCCCTTGTCCTCACTGAGTCCACGTTACCCAGCACATGAGACCGGCTCTGACTGTCTTCGTGAGCTGGGACAAGCTGCAGCAACCTAGGTTTCCAAAGGAAGAGAGAGAGCAGTGTGCCCCCTTGGGCTGTGCATGAAGAAGTGTTCCGAAGAACCTACACTGCTGCTTGTTGCTCAGCAGGCAGAGAGGAGACGTGGGGGGAATCCGTGTGGTAGCATGGGAAACGGTGCGATGGCCAGAGTGCTTGGAGTCCTGAAAGCTATCCTCGCGTTCCATTGAAGCACAACAACGGTGGAGACCTCATGGAAACCGAGGCACGCAGAGCTTGCCCGGTGGAAACTTAGGCGCTACCCTGAGGCTCAGGGTGGCCTTGCGCTTTCCCAGGATGAAAGAGTACTGCGGGCTTAACTCTCTTCCAGCGTGGCAGGAACACGGTTTCTCGGGGGAAAGTGCTCATTTACTACGCAAGTGTACCTGCGGAGGCTAGAAGCTGGGCAACATCAAAGTTTGGCAAGCAGCCCCTGAGACACTAGAATCCAAACTTCCAAAGGGAAAAGGCTGCTTTTTCCGCAAAGCCCCCTACCCTTATTAGAACCCAGCAAAAGTACCTGAGGATGGGAGCTGCGAAGGGAAACAAACGGGACACACTGGGCACCTGAGAAGCTCCCCTCGACACTTGCAAGCAGCCTGTTCTTCTGGGGGAACATACTCGTTTCCTCCCCGGGCGTGCCTGCAGTGAGTAAAAGCTGGGCCTTCCTAGGGTTTCGCAAACACCTCCGAGGCTACAAGAATCCAGGTTTCCAAAGGGGAAAAGACTGCTTTTCGAAGCAGGGCCACCTATCCTAGTTCATAGCAAACATGAGTCCCTGCAGTAGTGGAGCTGCCGAGGGAGAGCATGGCGAAACCCTGGGAACTTCGCTAAGTACCTTTTACTGTGACGGCTTCGTAGTGTGGCAAGATTCCTGAAGGAGGGCTGGCCTGAGCGAGGCCTAGTTGGCTCTACCCCTTCCGGGACCTAGCAGGGTAAAGGAGGAATTGTGCTCTTTGCTCAGCTTGGACCTCAAATCGAGGTCCTACTAAACCAACGCGCCAGTCGGTGTGAACTCCTGGATGGAAGGCTGAGCAGAGTGTTTTTCTGAGTGCAGGTAGGGCCCTTGTCCTCACTGAGACCACGTTACCCAGCACATGAGACCGACTCTGACTGTCTTCGTGAGCTGGGACAAGCTGCGGCAACCTAGGTTTCCAAAGGAAGAGAGAGAGCAGTGTGCCGCCTTGGGCTTTGCATGCAAGAAGTGTTTCGAAGGGCCTACACTGCTGCTTGTTGCTCAGCAGGCAGAGAGGAGACGTGGGGGGGATCCGTGTGGTAGCATGGGAAACGGTGCGGAGGCCAGTGTGCTTGGAGTCCTGAAAGCTATCCTCGAGTTCCATTGAAGCACAACAACGGTGGAGACCTCATGGAAAACAGGGGACGCAGAGCTTGCCTGGTGGAAACTTAGGCGCTACCCTGAGGCTCAGGGTGGCCTTGCACTTTCCCAGGAGGAACGAGGTCTGCGGGCTTAACTCTCCTCCAGCGTGGCAGGAACCCGGTTTCTCGGGGGAAAGTGCTCGTTTGCTACGCAGGCGTACCTGCGGAGGCTAGAACCTGGGCAACTTCAAGGTTTGGCAAGCAGCCCCTGAGACACTAGAATCCAGGCTTCCAAAGGGAAAAGGCTGCTCTTGTCCGCAGAGCCACCTACACTTCTTCGCACCCAACCTAAGGACCTGCAGGATGGGAGCTGCCAAGGGAAACAAACGGGACACACTGGGCAACTGAGAAGCTCCCCTCGACACTTGCAAGCAGCCTGTTTCTCTGGGGAACATACTCGTTTCCTCCCCGGGCGTGCCTGCAGTGAGTTAAAGCTGGGCCTTCCTAGGGTATCGCAAACACCTCCGGGGCTACAACAATCCAGGTTTCCAAAGGGGAAAAGACTGCTTTTCGAAGCAGGGCCACCTATCCTAGTTCACAGCAAACATGAGTCCCTGCAGTAGTGGAGCTGCCGAGGGAGAGCATGGCGAAAATCTGAGAACTTCGATAAGTACCTTTTACTGTGTAGGCTTCGAAGTGTGGCAAGATCCCTGAAGGAGGGCTGCCCTGAGCGAGGCCTATTTGGCTCTACCTCTTCCGGGGCCTAGCAGGGTAAAGGAGGAATTGTGCTCTTTGCTCAGCTTGGACCTCACATCGACGTCCTGCTTAAGCAAAGAGCCACTCGGTGTGAGCTCGTGGATGGAAGGCTGAGCAGAGAGTTTTTCTGAGTGCAGGTAGGGCCCTTGTCCTCACTGAGTCCACGTTACCCAGCACATGAGACCGTCTCTGACTGTCTTCGTGAGTTGGGACAAGCTGCGGCAACCTAGGATTCCAAAGGAAGAGAGAGAGCAGTGTGCCCCCTTGGGCTGTGCATGAAGAAGTGTTCCGAAGAACCTACACGGCTGCTTTTTGCTCAGCAGGCAGAGAGGAGACGTGGGGGGAATCCGAGTGGTAGCATGGAAAACGGTGCGATGGCCAGAGTGCTTGGAGTCCTGAAAGCTATCCTCGCGTTCCATTGAAGCACAACAACGGTGGAGACCTCATGGAAACCGAGGCACGCAGAGCTTCCCCGGTGGAAACTTAGGCACTACCCTGAGGCTCAGGGTGGCCTTGCGCTTTCCCAGGATGAAAGAGTACTGCGGGCTTAACTCTCTTCCAGCGTGGCAGGAACACCGTTTCTCGGGGGAAAGTGCTCGTTTACTACGCAAGTGTACCTGCGGAGGCTAGAAGCTGGGCAACATCAAGGTTTGGCAAGCAGCCCCTGAGACACTAGAATCCAAACTTCCAAAGGGAAAAGGCTGCTTTTTCCGCAAAGCCCCCTACCCTTATTAGAACCCAGCAAAAGTACCTGAGGATGGGAGCTGCGAAGGGAAACAAACGGGACACACTGGGCACCTGAGAAGCTCCCCTCGAAACTTGCAAGCAGCCTGTTCTTCTGGGGGAACATACTCGTTTCCTCCCCGGGCGTGCCTGCAGTGAGTAAAAGCTGGGCCTTCCTAGGGTTTCGCAAACACCTCCGAGGCTACAAGAATCCAGGTTTCCAAAGGGGAAATGACTGCTTTTCGAAGCAGGGCCACCTATCCTAGTTCATAGCAAACATGAGTCCCTGCAGTAGTGGAGCTGCCGAGGGAGAGCATGGCGAAACCCTGAGAACTTCGCTAAGTACCTTTTCCTGTGACGGCTTCGTAGTGTGGCAAGATTCCTGAAGGAGGGCTGGCCTGAGCGAGGCCTAGTTGGCTCTACCCCTTCCGGGACCTAGCAGGGTAAAGGAGGAATTGTGCTCTTTGCTCAGCTTGGACCTCAAATCGAGGTCCTACTAAACCAACGCGCCAGTCGGTGTGAACTCCTGGATGGAAGGCTGAGCAGAGTGTTTTTCTGAGTGCAGGTAGGGCCCTTGTCCTCACTGAGACCACGTTACCCAGCACATGAGACCGACTCTGACTGTCTTCGTGAGCTGGGACAAGCTGCGGCAACCTAGGTTTCCAAAGGAAGAGAGAGAGCAGTGTGCCGCCTTGGGCTTTGCATGCAAGAAGTGTTTCGAAGGGCCTACACTGCTGCTTGTTGCTCAGCAGGCAGAGAGGAGACGTGGGGGGAATCCGTGTGGTAGCATGGGAAACGGTGCGGAGGCCAGTGTGCTTGGAGTCCTGAAAGCTATCCTCGAGTTCCATTGAAGCACAACAACGGTGGAGACCTCATGGAAAACAGGGGACGCAGAGCTTGCCTGGTGGAAACTTAGGCGCTACCCTGAGGCTCAGGGTGGCCTTGCACTTTCCCAGGAGGAACGAGGTCTGCGGGCTTAACTCTCCTCCAGCGTGGCAGGAACCCGGTTTCTCGGGGGAAAGTGCTCGTTTGCTACGCAGGCGTACCTGCGGAGGCTAGAACCTGGGCAACTTCAAGGTTTGGCAAGCAGCCCCTGAGACACTAGAATCCAAGCTTCCAAAGGGAAAAGGCTGCTCTTGTCCGCAGAGCCACCTACACTTCTTCGCACCCAACCTAAGGACCTGCAGGATGGGAGCTGCGAAGGGAAACAAACGGGACACACTGGGCACCTGAGAAGCTCCCCTCGACACTTGCAAGCAGCCTGTTTCTCTGGGGAACATACTCGTTTCCTCCCCGGGCGTGCCTGCAGTGAGTTAAAGCTGGGCCTTCCTAGGGTATCGCAAACACCTCCGGGGCTACAACAATCCAGGTTTCCAAAGGGGAAAAGACTGCTTTTCGAAGCAGGGCCACCTATCCTAGTTCACAGCAAACATGAGTCCCTGCAGTAGTGGAGCTGCCGAGGGAGAGCATGGCGAAAATCTGAGAACTTCGATAAGTACCTTTTACTGTGTAGGCTTCGAAGTGTGGCAAGATCCCTGAAGGAGGGCTGCCCTGAGCGAGGCCTATTTGGCTCTACCTCTTCCGGGGCCTAGCACGGTAAAGGAGGAATTGTGCTCTTTGCTCAGCTTGGACCTCACATCGACGTCCTGCTTAAGCAAAGAGCCACTCGGTGTGAGCTCCTGGATGGAAGGCTGAGCAGAGAGTTTTTCTGAGTGCAGGTAGGGCCCTTGTCCTCACTGAGTCCACGTTACCCAGCACATGAGACCGGCTCTGACTGTCTTCGTGAGTTGGGACAAGCTGCGGCAACCTAGGTTTCCAAAGGAAGAGAGAGAGCAGTGTGCCCCCTTGGGCTGTGCATGAAGAAGTGTTCCGAAGAACCTACACGGCTGCTTTTTGCTCAGCAGGCAGAGAGGAGACGTGGGGGGAATCCGTGTGGTAGCATGGGAAACGGTGCGATGGCCAGAGTGCTTGGAGTCCTGAAAGCTATCCTCGCGTTCCATTGAAGCACAACAACGGTGGAGACCTCATGGAAACCGAGGCACGCAGAGCTTGCCCGGTGGAAACTTAGGCACTACCCTGAGGCTCAGGGTGGCCTTGCGCTTTCCCAGGATCAGGATAAAAGAGTACTGCGGGCTTAACTCTCTTCCAGCGTGGCAGGAACACCGTTTCTCGGGGGAAAGTGCTCGTTTACTACGCAAGTGTACCTGCGGAGGCTAGAACCTGGGCAACATCAAGGTTTGGCAAGCAGCCCCTGAGACACTAGAATCCAAACTTCCAAAGGGAAAAGGCTGCTTTTTCCGCAAAGCCCCCTACCCTTATTAGAACCCAGCAAAAGTACCTGAGGATGGGAGCTGCGAAGGGAAACAAACGGGACACACTGGGCACCTGAGAAGCTCCCCTCGACACTTGCAAGCAGCCTGTTTCTCTGGGGGAACATACTCGTTTCCTCCCCGGGCGTGCCTGCAGTGAGTAAAAGCTGGGCCTTCCTAGGGTTTCGCAAACAGCTCCGAGGCTACAAGAATCCAGGTTTCCAAAGGGGAAAAGACTGCTTTCCGAAGCAGGGCCACCTATCCTAGTTCACAGCAAACATGAGTCCCTGCAGTAGTGGAGTTGCCGAGGGAGAGCATGGCGAAACCCTGAGAACTTCGCTAAGTACCTTTTACTCTGTAGGCTTCGAAGTGTGGCAAGATCCCTGAAGGAGAGCTGGCCTGAGCGAGGCCTAGTTGGCTCTAAATCTTCCGGGGCCTAGCAGGGTAAAGGAGGAATTGTGCTCTTTGCTTAGCTTGGACCTCACATCGACGTCCTGCTAAACCAACGCGCCAGTTGGTGTGAGCTCCTGGATGGAAGGTTGAGCAGAGTGTTTTTCTGAGTGCAGGTAAGGCCCTTGTCCTCACTGAGTCCACGTTACCCAGCACATGAGACCGGCTCTGACTGTCTTCGTGAGCTGGGAGAAGCTGCAGCAACCTAGGTTTCCAAAGGAAGAGAGAGAGCAGTGTGCCCCCTTGGGCTGTGCATGAAGAAGTGTTCCGAAGAACCTACACTGCTGCTTGTTGCTCAGCAGGCAGAGAGGAGACGTGGGGGGAATCCGTGTGGTAGCATGGGAAACGGTGCGATGGCCAGAGTGCTTGGAGTCCTGAAAGCTATCCTCGCGTTCCATTGAAGCACAACAACGGTGGAGACCTCATGGAAACCGAGGCACGCAGAGCTTGCCCGGTGGAAACTTAGGCGCTACCCTGAGGCTCAGGGTGGCCTTGCGCTTTCCCAGGATGAAAGAGTACTGCGGGCTTAACTCTCTTCCAGCGTGGCAGGAACACGGTTTCTCGGGGGAAAGTGCTCATTTACTACGCAAGTGTACCTGCGGAGGCTAGAAGCTGGGCAACATCAAGGTTTGGCAAGCAGCCCCTGAGACACTAGAATCCAAACTTCCAAAGGGAAAAGGCTGCTTTTTCCGCAAAGCCCCCTACCCTTATTAGAACCCAGCAAAAGTACCTGAGGATGGGAGCTGCGAAGGGAAACAAACGGGACACACTGGGCACCTGAGAAGCTCCCCTCGACACTTGCAAGCAGCCTGTTTCTCTGGGGGAACATACTCGTTTCCTCCCCGGGCGTGCCTGCAGTGAGTAAAAGCTGGGCCTTCCTAGGGTTTCGCAAACAGCTCCGAGGCTACAAGAATCCAGGTTTCCAAAGGGGAAAAGACTGCTTTCCGAAGCAGGGCCACCTATCCTAGTTCACAGCAAACATGAGTCCCTGCAGTAGTGGAGTTGCCGAGGGAGAGCATGGCGAAACCCTGAGAACTTCGCTAAGTACCTTTTACTCTGTAGGCTTCGAAGTGTGGCAAGATCCCTGAAGGAGAGCTGGCCTGAGCGAGGCCTAGTTGGCTCTAAATCTTCCGGGGCCTAGCAGGGTAAAGGAGGAATTGTGCTCTTTGCTTAGCTTGGACCTCACATCGACGTCCTGCTAAACCAACGCGCCAGTTGGTGTGAGCTCCTGGATGGAAGGTTGAGCAGAGTGTTTTTCTGAGTGCAGGTAAGGCCCTTGTCCTCACTGAGTCCACGTTACCCAGCACATGAGACCGGCTCTGACTGTCTTCGTGAGCTGGGACAAGCTGCAGCAACCTAGGTTTCCAAAGGAAGAGAGAGAGCAGTGTGCCCCCTTGGGCTGTGCATGAAGAAGTGTTCCGAAGAACCTACACTGCTGCTTGTTGCTCAGCAGGCAGAGAGGAGACGTGGGGGGAATCCGTGTGGTAGCATGGGAAACGGTGCGATGGCCAGAGTGCTTGGAGTCCTGAAAGCTATCCTCGCGTTCCATTGAAGCACAACAACGGTGGAGACCTCATGGAAACCGAGGCACGCAGAGCTTGCCCGGTGGAAACTTAGGCGCTACCCTGAGGCTCAGGGTGGCCTTGCGCTTTCCCAGGATGAAAGAGTACTGCGGGCTTAACTCTCTTCCAGCGTGGCAGGAACACGGTTTCTCGGGGGAAAGTGCTCATTTACTACGCAAGTGTACCTGCGGAGGCTAGAAGCTGGGCAACATCAAAGTTTGGCAAGCAGCCCCTGAGACACTAGAATCCAAACTTCCAAAGGGAAAAGGCTGCTTTTTCCGCAAAGCCCCCTACCCTTATTAGAACCCAGCAAAAGTACCTGAGGATGGGAGCTGCGAAGGGAAACAAACGGGACACACTGGGCACCTGAGAAGCTCCCCTCGACACTTGCAAGCAGCCTGTTCTTCTGGGGGAACATACTCGTTTCCTCCCCGGGCGTGCCTGCAGTGAGTAAAAGCTGGGCCTTCCTAGGGTTTCGCAAACACCTCCGAGGCTACAAGAATCCAGGTTTCCAAAGGGGAAAAGACTGCTTTTCGAAGCAGGGCCACCTATCCTAGTTCATAGCAAACATGAGTCCCTGCAGTAGTGGAGCTGCCGAGGGAGAGCATGGCGAAACCCTGGGAACTTCGCTAAGTACCTTTTACTGTGACGGCTTCGTAGTGTGGCAAGATTCCTGAAGGAGGGCTGGCCTGAGCGAGGCCTAGTTGGCTCTACCCCTTCCGGGACCTAGCAGGGTAAAGGAGGAATTGTGCTCTTTGCTCAGCTTGGACCTCAAATCGAGGTCCTACTAAACCAACGCGCCAGTCGGTGTGAACTCCTGGATGGAAGGCTGAGCAGAGTGTTTTTCTGAGTGCAGGTAGGGCCCTTGTCCTCACTGAGACCACGTTACCCAGCACATGAGACCGACTCTGACTGTCTTCGTGAGCTGGGACAAGCTGCGGCAACCTAGGTTTCCAAAGGAAGAGAGAGAGCAGTGTGCCGCCTTGGGCTTTGCATGCAAGAAGTGTTTCGAAGGGCCTACACTGCTGCTTGTTGCTCAGCAGGCAGAGAGGAGACGTGGGGGGGATCCGTGTGGTAGCATGGGAAACGGTGCGGAGGCCAGTGTGCTTGGAGTCCTGAAAGCTATCCTCGAGTTCCATTGAAGCACAACAACGGTGGAGACCTCATGGAAAACAGGGGACGCAGAGCTTGCCTGGTGGAAACTTAGGCGCTACCCTGAGGCTCAGGGTGGCCTTGCACTTTCCCAGGAGGAACGAGGTCTGCGGGCTTAACTCTCCTCCAGCGTGGCAGGAACCCGGTTTCTCGGGGGAAAGTGCTCGTTTGCTACGCAGGCGTACCTGCGGAGGCTAGAACCTGGGCAACTTCAAGGTTTGGCAAGCAGCCCCTGAGACACTAGAATCCAGGCTTCCAAAGGGAAAAGGCTGCTCTTGTCCGCAGAGCCACCTACACTTCTTCGCACCCAACCTAAGGACCTGCAGGATGGGAGCTGCCAAGGGAAACAAACGGGACACACTGGGCAACTGAGAAGCTCCCCTCGACACTTGCAAGCAGCCTGTTTCTCTGGGGAACATACTCGTTTCCTCCCCGGGCGTGCCTGCAGTGAGTTAAAGCTGGGCCTTCCTAGGGTATCGCAAACACCTCCGGGGCTACAACAATCCAGGTTTCCAAAGGGGAAAAGACTGCTTTTCGAAGCAGGGCCACCTATCCTAGTTCACAGCAAACATGAGTCCCTGCAGTAGTGGAGCTGCCGAGGGAGAGCATGGCGAAAATCTGAGAACTTCGATAAGTACCTTTTACTGTGTAGGCTTCGAAGTGTGGCAAGATCCCTGAAGGAGGGCTGCCCTGAGCGAGGCCTATTTGGCTCTACCTCTTCCGGGGCCTAGCAGGGTAAAGGAGGAATTGTGCTCTTTGCTCAGCTTGGACCTCACATCGACGTCCTGCTTAAGCAAAGAGCCACTCGGTGTGAGCTCGTGGATGGAAGGCTGAGCAGAGAGTTTTTCTGAGTGCAGGTAGGGCCCTTGTCCTCACTGAGTCCACGTTACCCAGCACATGAGACCGTCTCTGACTGTCTTCGTGAGTTGGGACAAGCTGCGGCAACCTAGGATTCCAAAGGAAGAGAGAGAGCAGTGTGCCCCCTTGGGCTGTGCATGAAGAAGTGTTCCGAAGAACCTACACGGCTGCTTTTTGCTCAGCAGGCAGAGAGGAGACGTGGGGGGAATCCGAGTGGTAGCATGGAAAACGGTGCGATGGCCAGAGTGCTTGGAGTCCTGAAAGCTATCCTCGCGTTCCATTGAAGCACAACAACGGTGGAGACCTCATGGAAACCGAGGCACGCAGAGCTTCCCCGGTGGAAACTTAGGCACTACCCTGAGGCTCAGGGTGGCCTTGCGCTTTCCCAGGATGAAAGAGTACTGCGGGCTTAACTCTCTTCCAGCGTGGCAGGAACACCGTTTCTCGGGGGAAAGTGCTCGTTTACTACGCAAGTGTACCTGCGGAGGCTAGAAGCTGGGCAACATCAAGGTTTGGCAAGCAGCCCCTGAGACACTAGAATCCAAACTTCCAAAGGGAAAAGGCTGCTTTTTCCGCAAAGCCCCCTACCCTTATTAGAACCCAGCAAAAGTACCTGAGGATGGGAGCTGCGAAGGGAAACAAACGGGACACACTGGGCACCTGAGAAGCTCCCCTCGAAACTTGCAAGCAGCCTGTTCTTCTGGGGGAACATACTCGTTTCCTCCCCGGGCGTGCCTGCAGTGAGTAAAAGCTGGGCCTTCCTAGGGTTTCGCAAACACCTCCGAGGCTACAAGAATCCAGGTTTCCAAAGGGGAAATGACTGCTTTTCGAAGCAGGGCCACCTATCCTAGTTCATAGCAAACATGAGTCCCTGCAGTAGTGGAGCTGCCGAGGGAGAGCATGGCGAAACCCTGAGAACTTCGCTAAGTACCTTTTCCTGTGACGGCTTCGTAGTGTGGCAAGATTCCTGAAGGAGGGCTGGCCTGAGCGAGGCCTAGTTGGCTCTACCCCTTCCGGGACCTAGCAGGGTAAAGGAGGAATTGTGCTCTTTGCTCAGCTTGGACCTCAAATCGAGGTCCTACTAAACCAACGCGCCAGTCGGTGTGAACTCCTGGATGGAAGGCTGAGCAGAGTGTTTTTCTGAGTGCAGGTAGGGCCCTTGTCCTCACTGAGACCACGTTACCCAGCACATGAGACCGACTCTGACTGTCTTCGTGAGCTGGGACAAGCTGCGGCAACCTAGGTTTCCAAAGGAAGAGAGAGAGCAGTGTGCCGCCTTGGGCTTTGCATGCAAGAAGTGTTTCGAAGGGCCTACACTGCTGCTTGTTGCTCAGCAGGCAGAGAGGAGACATGGGGGGAATCCGTGTGGTAGCATGGGAAACGGTGCGGAGGCCAGTGTGCTTGGAGTCCTGAAAGCTATCCTCGAGTTCCATTGAAGCACAACAACGGTGGAGACCTCATGGAAAACAGGGGACGCAGAGCTTGCCTGGTGGAAACTTAGGCGCTACCCTGAGGCTCAGGGTGGCCTTGCACTTTCCCAGGAGGAACGAGGTCTGCGGGCTTAACTCTCCTCCAGCGTGGCAGGAACCCGGTTTCTCGGGGGAAAGTGCTCGTTTGCTACGCAGGCGTACCTGCGGAGGCTAGAACCTGGGCAACTTCAAGGTTTGGCAAGCAGCCCCTGAGACACTAGAATCCAAGCTTCCAAAGGGAAAAGGCTGCTCTTGTCCGCAGAGCCACCTACACTTCTTCGCACCCAACCTAAGGACCTGCAGGATGGGAGCTGCGAAGGGAAACAAACGGGACACACTGGGCACCTGAGAAGCTCCCCTCGACACTTGCAAGCAGCCTGTTTCTCTGGGGAACATACTCGTTTCCTCCCCGGGCGTGCCTGCAGTGAGTTAAAGCTGGGCCTTCCTAGGGTATCGCAAACACCTCCGGGGCTACAACAATCCAGGTTTCCAAAGGGGAAAAGACTGCTTTTCGAAGCAGGGCCACCTATCCTAGTTCACAGCAAACATGAGTCCCTGCAGTAGTGGAGCTGCCGAGGGAGAGCATGGCGAAAATCTGAGAACTTCGATAAGTACCTTTTACTGTGTAGGCTTCGAAGTGTGGCAAGATCCCTGAAGGAGGGCTGCCCTGAGCGAGGCCTATTTGGCTCTACCTCTTCCGGGGCCTAGCACGGTAAAGGAGGAATTGTGCTCTTTGCTCAGCTTGGACCTCACATCGACGTCCTGCTTAAGCAAAGAGCCACTCGGTGTGAGCTCCTGGATGGAAGGCTGAGCAGAGAGTTTTTCTGAGTGCAGGTAGGGCCCTTGTCCTCACTGAGTCCACGTTACCCAGCACATGAGACCGGCTCTGACTGTCTTCGTGAGTTGGGACAAGCTGCGGCAACCTAGGTTTCCAAAGGAAGAGAGAGAGCAGTGTGCCCCCTTGGGCTGTGCATGAAGAAGTGTTCCGAAGAACCTACACGGCTGCTTTTTGCTCAGCAGGCAGAGAGGAGACGTGGGGGGAATCCGTGTGGTAGCATGGGAAACGGTGCGATGGCCAGAGTGCTTGGAGTCCTGAAAGCTATCCTCGCGTTCCATTGAAGCACAACAACGGTGGAGACCTCATGGAAACCGAGGCACGCAGAGCTTGCCCGGTGGAAACTTAGGCACTACCCTGAGGCTCAGGGTGGCCTTGCGCTTTCCCAGGATCAGGATAAAAGAGTACTGCGGGCTTAACTCTCTTCCAGCGTGGCAGGAACACCGTTTCTCGGGGGAAAGTGCTCGTTTACTACGCAAGTGTACCTGCGGAGGCTAGAACCTGGGCAACATCAAGGTTTGGCAAGCAGCCCCTGAGACACTAGAATCCAAACTTCCAAAGGGAAAAGGCTGCTTTTTCCGCAAAGCCCCCTACCCTTATTAGAACCCAGCAAAAGTACCTGAGGATGGGAGCTGCGAAGGGAAACAAACGGGACACACTGGGCACCTGAGAAGCTCCCCTCGACACTTGCAAGCAGCCTGTTTCTCTGGGGGAACATACTCGTTTCCTCCCCGGGCGTGCCTGCAGTGAGTAAAAGCTGGGCCTTCCTAGGGTTTCGCAAACAGCTCCGAGGCTACAAGAATCCAGGTTTCCAAAGGGGAAAAGACTGCTTTCCGAAGCAGGGCCACCTATCCTAGTTCACAGCAAACATGAGTCCCTGCAGTAGTGGAGTTGCCGAGGGAGAGCATGGCGAAACCCTGAGAACTTCGCTAAGTACCTTTTACTCTGTAGGCTTCGAAGTGTGGCAAGATCCCTGAAGGAGAGCTGGCCTGAGCGAGGCCTAGTTGGCTCTAAATCTTCCGGGGCCTAGCAGGGTAAAGGAGGAATTGTGCTCTTTGCTTAGCTTGGACCTCACATCGACGTCCTGCTAAACCAACGCGCCAGTTGGTGTGAGCTCCTGGATGGAAGGTTGAGCAGAGTGTTTTTCTGAGTGCAGGTAAGGCCCTTGTCCTCACTGAGTCCACGTTACCCAGCACATGAGACCGGCTCTGACTGTCTTCGTGAGCTGGGAGAAGCTGCAGCAACCTAGGTTTCCAAAGGAAGAGAGAGAGCAGTGTGCCCCCTTGGGCTGTGCATGAAGAAGTGTTCCGAAGAACCTACACTGCTGCTTGTTGCTCAGCAGGCAGAGAGGAGACGTGGGGGGAATCCGTGTGGTAGCATGGGAAACGGTGCGATGGCCAGAGTGCTTGGAGTCCTGAAAGCTATCCTCGCGTTCCATTGAAGCACAACAACGGTGGAGACCTCATGGAAACCGAGGCACGCAGAGCTTGCCCGGTGGAAACTTAGGCGCTACCCTGAGGCTCAGGGTGGCCTTGCGCTTTCCCAGGATGAAAGAGTACTGCGGGCTTAACTCTCTTCCAGCGTGGCAGGAACACGGTTTCTCGGGGGAAAGTGCTCATTTACTACGCAAGTGTACCTGCGGAGGCTAGAAGCTGGGCAACATCAAGGTTTGGCAAGCAGCCCCTGAGACACTAGAATCCAAACTTCCAAAGGGAAAAGGCTGCTTTTTCCGCAAAGCCCCCTACCCTTATTAGAACCCAGCAAAAGTACCTGAGGATGGGAGCTGCGAAGGGAAACAAACGGGACACACTGGGCACCTGAGAAGCTCCCCTCGACACTTGCAAGCAGCCTGTTTCTCTGGGGGAACATACTCGTTTCCTCCCCGGGCGTGCCTGCAGTGAGTAAAAGCTGGGCCTTCCTAGGGTTTCGCAAACAGCTCCGAGGCTACAAGAATCCAGGTTTCCAAAGGGGAAAAGACTGCTTTCCGAAGCAGGGCCACCTATCCTAGTTCACAGCAAACATGAGTCCCTGCAGTAGTGGAGTTGCCGAGGGAGAGCATGGCGAAACCCTGAGAACTTCGCTAAGTACCTTTTACTCTGTAGGCTTCGAAGTGTGGCAAGATCCCTGAAGGAGAGCTGGCCTGAGCGAGGCCTAGTTGGCTCTAAATCTTCCGGGGCCTAGCAGGGTAAAGGAGGAATTGTGCTCTTTGCTTAGCTTGGACCTCACATCGACGTCCTGCTAAACCAACGCGCCAGTTGGTGTGAGCTCCTGGATGGAAGGTTGAGCAGAGTGTTTTTCTGAGTGCAGGTAAGGCCCTTGTCCTCACTGAGTCCACGTTACCCAGCACATGAGACCGGCTCTGACTGTCTTCGTGAGCTGGGACAAGCTGCAGCAACCTAGGTTTCCAAAGGAAGAGAGAGAGCAGTGTGCCCCCTTGGGCTGTGCATGAAGAAGTGTTCCGAAGAACCTACACTGCTGCTTGTTGCTCAGCAGGCAGAGAGGAGACGTGGGGGGAATCCGTGTGGTAGCATGGGAAACGGTGCGATGGCCAGAGTGCTTGGAGTCCTGAAAGCTATCCTCGCGTTCCATTGAAGCACAACAACGGTGGAGACCTCATGGAAACCGAGGCACGCAGAGCTTGCCCGGTGGAAACTTAGGCGCTACCCTGAGGCTCAGGGTGGCCTTGCGCTTTCCCAGGATGAAAGAGTACTGCGGGCTTAACTCTCTTCCAGCGTGGCAGGAACACGGTTTCTCGGGGGAAAGTGCTCATTTACTACGCAAGTGTACCTGCGGAGGCTAGAAGCTGGGCAACATCAAAGTTTGGCAAGCAGCCCCTGAGACACTAGAATCCAAACTTCCAAAGGGAAAAGGCTGCTTTTTCCGCAAAGCCCCCTACCCTTATTAGAACCCAGCAAAAGTACCTGAGGATGGGAGCTGCGAAGGGAAACAAACGGGACACACTGGGCACCTGAGAAGCTCCCCTCGACACTTGCAAGCAGCCTGTTCTTCTGGGGGAACATACTCGTTTCCTCCCCGGGCGTGCCTGCAGTGAGTAAAAGCTGGGCCTTCCTAGGGTTTCGCAAACACCTCCGAGGCTACAAGAATCCAGGTTTCCAAAGGGGAAAAGACTGCTTTTCGAAGCAGGGCCACCTATCCTAGTTCATAGCAAACATGAGTCCCTGCAGTAGTGGAGCTGCCGAGGGAGAGCATGGCGAAACCCTGGGAACTTCGCTAAGTACCTTTTACTGTGACGGCTTCGTAGTGTGGCAAGATTCCTGAAGGAGGGCTGGCCTGAGCGAGGCCTAGTTGGCTCTACCCCTTCCGGGACCTAGCAGGGTAAAGGAGGAATTGTGCTCTTTGCTCAGCTTGGACCTCAAATCGAGGTCCTACTAAACCAACGCGCCAGTCGGTGTGAACTCCTGGATGGAAGGCTGAGCAGAGTGTTTTTCTGAGTGCAGGTAGGGCCCTTGTCCTCACTGAGACCACGTTACCCAGCACATGAGACCGACTCTGACTGTCTTCGTGAGCTGGGACAAGCTGCGGCAACCTAGGTTTCCAAAGGAAGAGAGAGAGCAGTGTGCCGCCTTGGGCTTTGCATGCAAGAAGTGTTTCGAAGGGCCTACACTGCTGCTTGTTGCTCAGCAGGCAGAGAGGAGACGTGGGGGGGATCCGTGTGGTAGCATGGGAAACGGTGCGGAGGCCAGTGTGCTTGGAGTCCTGAAAGCTATCCTCGAGTTCCATTGAAGCACAACAACGGTGGAGACCTCATGGAAAACAGGGGACGCAGAGCTTGCCTGGTGGAAACTTAGGCGCTACCCTGAGGCTCAGGGTGGCCTTGCACTTTCCCAGGAGGAACGAGGTCTGCGGGCTTAACTCTCCTCCAGCGTGGCAGGAACCCGGTTTCTCGGGGGAAAGTGCTCGTTTGCTACGCAGGCGTACCTGCGGAGGCTAGAACCTGGGCAACTTCAAGGTTTGGCAAGCAGCCCCTGAGACACTAGAATCCAGGCTTCCAAAGGGAAAAGGCTGCTCTTGTCCGCAGAGCCACCTACACTTCTTCGCACCCAACCTAAGGACCTGCAGGATGGGAGCTGCCAAGGGAAACAAACGGGACACACTGGGCAACTGAGAAGCTCCCCTCGACACTTGCAAGCAGCCTGTTTCTCTGGGGAACATACTCGTTTCCTCCCCGGGCGTGCCTGCAGTGAGTTAAAGCTGGGCCTTCCTAGGGTATCGCAAACACCTCCGGGGCTACAACAATCCAGGTTTCCAAAGGGGAAAAGACTGCTTTTCGAAGCAGGGCCACCTATCCTAGTTCACAGCAAACATGAGTCCCTGCAGTAGTGGAGCTGCCGAGGGAGAGCATGGCGAAAATCTGAGAACTTCGATAAGTACCTTTTACTGTGTAGGCTTCGAAGTGTGGCAAGATCCCTGAAGGAGGGCTGCCCTGAGCGAGGCCTATTTGGCTCTACCTCTTCCGGGGCCTAGCAGGGTAAAGGAGGAATTGTGCTCTTTGCTCAGCTTGGACCTCACATCGACGTCCTGCTTAAGCAAAGAGCCACTCGGTGTGAGCTCGTGGATGGAAGGCTGAGCAGAGAGTTTTTCTGAGTGCAGGTAGGGCCCTTGTCCTCACTGAGTCCACGTTACCCAGCACATGAGACCGTCTCTGACTGTCTTCGTGAGTTGGGACAAGCTGCGGCAACCTAGGATTCCAAAGGAAGAGAGAGAGCAGTGTGCCCCCTTGGGCTGTGCATGAAGAAGTGTTCCGAAGAACCTACACGGCTGCTTTTTGCTCAGCAGGCAGAGAGGAGACGTGGGGGGAATCCGAGTGGTAGCATGGAAAACGGTGCGATGGCCAGAGTGCTTGGAGTCCTGAAAGCTATCCTCGCGTTCCATTGAAGCACAACAACGGTGGAGACCTCATGGAAACCGAGGCACGCAGAGCTTCCCCGGTGGAAACTTAGGCACTACCCTGAGGCTCAGGGTGGCCTTGCGCTTTCCCAGGATGAAAGAGTACTGCGGGCTTAACTCTCTTCCAGCGTGGCAGGAACACCGTTTCTCGGGGGAAAGTGCTCGTTTACTACGCAAGTGTACCTGCGGAGGCTAGAAGCTGGGCAACATCAAGGTTTGGCAAGCAGCCCCTGAGACACTAGAATCCAAACTTCCAAAGGGAAAAGGCTGCTTTTTCCGCAAAGCCCCCTACCCTTATTAGAACCCAGCAAAAGTACCTGAGGATGGGAGCTGCGAAGGGAAACAAACGGGACACACTGGGCACCTGAGAAGCTCCCCTCGAAACTTGCAAGCAGCCTGTTCTTCTGGGGGAACATACTCGTTTCCTCCCCGGGCGTGCCTGCAGTGAGTAAAAGCTGGGCCTTCCTAGGGTTTCGCAAACACCTCCGAGGCTACAAGAATCCAGGTTTCCAAAGGGGAAATGACTGCTTTTCGAAGCAGGGCCACCTATCCTAGTTCATAGCAAACATGAGTCCCTGCAGTAGTGGAGCTGCCGAGGGAGAGCATGGCGAAACCCTGAGAACTTCGCTAAGTACCTTTTCCTGTGACGGCTTCGTAGTGTGGCAAGATTCCTGAAGGAGGGCTGGCCTGAGCGAGGCCTAGTTGGCTCTACCCCTTCCGGGACCTAGCAGGGTAAAGGAGGAATTGTGCTCTTTGCTCAGCTTGGACCTCAAATCGAGGTCCTACTAAACCAACGCGCCAGTCGGTGTGAACTCCTGGATGGAAGGCTGAGCAGAGTGTTTTTCTGAGTGCAGGTAGGGCCCTTGTCCTCACTGAGACCACGTTACCCAGCACATGAGACCGACTCTGACTGTCTTCGTGAGCTGGGACAAGCTGCGGCAACCTAGGTTTCCAAAGGAAGAGAGAGAGCAGTGTGCCGCCTTGGGCTTTGCATGCAAGAAGTGTTTCGAAGGGCCTACACTGCTGCTTGTTGCTCAGCAGGCAGAGAGGAGACATGGGGGGAATCCGTGTGGTAGCATGGGAAACGGTGCGGAGGCCAGTGTGCTTGGAGTCCTGAAAGCTATCCTCGAGTTCCATTGAAGCACAACAACGGTGGAGACCTCATGGAAAACAGGGGACGCAGAGCTTGCCTGGTGGAAACTTAGGCGCTACCCTGAGGCTCAGGGTGGCCTTGCACTTTCCCAGGAGGAACGAGGTCTGCGGGCTTAACTCTCCTCCAGCGTGGCAGGAACCCGGTTTCTCGGGGGAAAGTGCTCGTTTGCTACGCAGGCGTACCTGCGGAGGCTAGAACCTGGGCAACTTCAAGGTTTGGCAAGCAGCCCCTGAGACACTAGAATCCAAGCTTCCAAAGGGAAAAGGCTGCTCTTGTCCGCAGAGCCACCTACACTTCTTCGCACCCAACCTAAGGACCTGCAGGATGGGAGCTGCGAAGGGAAACAAACGGGACACACTGGGCACCTGAGAAGCTCCCCTCGACACTTGCAAGCAGCCTGTTTCTCTGGGGAACATACTCGTTTCCTCCCCGGGCGTGCCTGCAGTGAGTTAAAGCTGGGCCTTCCTAGGGTATCGCAAACACCTCCGGGGCTACAACAATCCAGGTTTCCAAAGGGGAAAAGACTGCTTTTCGAAGCAGGGCCACCTATCCTAGTTCACAGCAAACATGAGTCCCTGCAGTAGTGGAGCTGCCGAGGGAGAGCATGGCGAAAATCTGAGAACTTCGATAAGTACCTTTTACTGTGTAGGCTTCGAAGTGTGGCAAGATCCCTGAAGGAGGGCTGCCCTGAGCGAGGCCTATTTGGCTCTACCTCTTCCGGGGCCTAGCACGGTAAAGGAGGAATTGTGCTCTTTGCTCAGCTTGGACCTCACATCGACGTCCTGCTTAAGCAAAGAGCCACTCGGTGTGAGCTCCTGGATGGAAGGCTGAGCAGAGAGTTTTTCTGAGTGCAGGTAGGGCCCTTGTCCTCACTGAGTCCACGTTACCCAGCACATGAGACCGGCTCTGACTGTCTTCGTGAGTTGGGACAAGCTGCGGCAACCTAGGTTTCCAAAGGAAGAGAGAGAGCAGTGTGCCCCCTTGGGCTGTGCATGAAGAAGTGTTCCGAAGAACCTACACGGCTGCTTTTTGCTCAGCAGGCAGAGAGGAGACGTGGGGGGAATCCGTGTGGTAGCATGGGAAACGGTGCGATGGCCAGAGTGCTTGGAGTCCTGAAAGCTATCCTCGCGTTCCATTGAAGCACAACAACGGTGGAGACCTCATGGAAACCGAGGCACGCAGAGCTTGCCCGGTGGAAACTTAGGCACTACCCTGAGGCTCAGGGTGGCCTTGCGCTTTCCCAGGATCAGGATAAAAGAGTACTGCGGGCTTAACTCTCTTCCAGCGTGGCAGGAACACCGTTTCTCGGGGGAAAGTGCTCGTTTACTACGCAAGTGTACCTGCGGAGGCTAGAACCTGGGCAACATCAAGGTTTGGCAAGCAGCCCCTGAGACACTAGAATCCAAACTTCCAAAGGGAAAAGGCTGCTTTTTCCGCAAAGCCCCCTACCCTTATTAGAACCCAGCAAAAGTACCTGAGGATGGGAGCTGCGAAGGGAAACAAACGGGACACACTGGGCACCTGAGAAGCTCCCCTCGACACTTGCAAGCAGCCTGTTTCTCTGGGGGAACATACTCGTTTCCTCCCCGGGCGTGCCTGCAGTGAGTAAAAGCTGGGCCTTCCTAGGGTTTCGCAAACAGCTCCGAGGCTACAAGAATCCAGGTTTCCAAAGGGGAAAAGACTGCTTTCCGAAGCAGGGCCACCTATCCTAGTTCACAGCAAACATGAGTCCCTGCAGTAGTGGAGTTGCCGAGGGAGAGCATGGCGAAACCCTGAGAACTTCGCTAAGTACCTTTTACTCTGTAGGCTTCGAAGTGTGGCAAGATCCCTGAAGGAGAGCTGGCCTGAGCGAGGCCTAGTTGGCTCTAAATCTTCCGGGGCCTAGCAGGGTAAAGGAGGAATTGTGCTCTTTGCTTAGCTTGGACCTCACATCGACGTCCTGCTAAACCAACGCGCCAGTTGGTGTGAGCTCCTGGATGGAAGGTTGAGCAGAGTGTTTTTCTGAGTGCAGGTAAGGCCCTTGTCCTCACTGAGTCCACGTTACCCAGCACATGAGACCGGCTCTGACTGTCTTCGTGAGCTGGGAGAAGCTGCAGCAACCTAGGTTTCCAAAGGAAGAGAGAGAGCAGTGTGCCCCCTTGGGCTGTGCATGAAGAAGTGTTCCGAAGAACCTACACTGCTGCTTGTTGCTCAGCAGGCAGAGAGGAGACGTGGGGGGAATCCGTGTGGTAGCATGGGAAACGGTGCGATGGCCAGAGTGCTTGGAGTCCTGAAAGCTATCCTCGCGTTCCATTGAAGCACAACAACGGTGGAGACCTCATGGAAACCGAGGCACGCAGAGCTTGCCCGGTGGAAACTTAGGCGCTACCCTGAGGCTCAGGGTGGCCTTGCGCTTTCCCAGGATGAAAGAGTACTGCGGGCTTAACTCTCTTCCAGCGTGGCAGGAACACGGTTTCTCGGGGGAAAGTGCTCATTTACTACGCAAGTGTACCTGCGGAGGCTAGAAGCTGGGCAACATCAAGGTTTGGCAAGCAGCCCCTGAGACACTAGAATCCAAACTTCCAAAGGGAAAAGGCTGCTTTTTCCGCAAAGCCCCCTACCCTTATTAGAACCCAGCAAAAGTACCTGAGGATGGGAGCTGCGAAGGGAAACAAACGGGACACACTGGGCACCTGAGAAGCTCCCCTCGACACTTGCAAGCAGCCTGTTCTTCTGGGGGAACATACTCGTTTCCTCCCCGGGCGTGCCTGCAGTGAGTAAAAGCTGGGCCTTCCTAGGGTTTCGCAAACACCTCCGAGGCTACAAGAATCCAGGTTTCCAAAGGGGAAAAGACTGCTTTTCGAAGCAGGGCCACCTATCCTAGTTCATAGCAAACATGAGTCCCTGCAGTAGTGGAGCTGCCGAGGGAGAGCATGGCGAAACCCTGGGAACTTCGCTAAGTACCTTTTACTGTGACGGCTTCGTAGTGTGGCAAGATTCCTGAAGGAGGGCTGGCCTGAGCGAGGCCTAGTTGGCTCTACCCCTTCCGGGACCTAGCAGGGTAAAGGAGGAATTGTGCTCTTTGCTCAGCTTGGACCTCAAATCGAGGTCCTACTAAACCAACGCGCCAGTCGGTGTGAACTCCTGGATGGAAGGCTGAGCAGAGTGTTTTTCTGAGTGCAGGTAGGGCCCTTGTCCTCACTGAGACCACGTTACCCAGCACATGAGACCGACTCTGACTGTCTTCGTGAGCTGGGACAAGCTGCGGCAACCTAGGTTTCCAAAGGAAGAGAGAGAGCAGTGTGCCGCCTTGGGCTTTGCATGCAAGAAGTGTTTCGAAGGGCCTACACTGCTGCTTGTTGCTCAGCAGGCAGAGAGGAGACGTGGGGGGGATCCGTGTGGTAGCATGGGAAACGGTGCGGAGGCCAGTGTGCTTGGAGTCCTGAAAGCTATCCTCGAGTTCCATTGAAGCACAACAACGGTGGAGACCTCATGGAAAACAGGGGACGCAGAGCTTGCCTGGTGGAAACTTAGGCGCTACCCTGAGGCTCAGGGTGGCCTTGCACTTTCCCAGGAGGAACGAGGTCTGCGGGCTTAACTCTCCTCCAGCGTGGCAGGAACCCGGTTTCTCGGGGGAAAGTGCTCGTTTGCTACGCAGGCGTACCTGCGGAGGCTAGAACCTGGGCAACTTCAAGGTTTGGCAAGCAGCCCCTGAGACACTAGAATCCAGGCTTCCAAAGGGAAAAGGCTGCTCTTGTCCGCAGAGCCACCTACACTTCTTCGCACCCAACCTAAGGACCTGCAGGATGGGAGCTGCCAAGGGAAACAAACGGGACACACTGGGCAACTGAGAAGCTCCCCTCGACACTTGCAAGCAGCCTGTTTCTCTGGGGAACATACTCGTTTCCTCCCCGGGCGTGCCTGCAGTGAGTTAAAGCTGGGCCTTCCTAGGGTATCGCAAACACCTCCGGGGCTACAACAATCCAGGTTTCCAAAGGGGAAAAGACTGCTTTTCGAAGCAGGGCCACCTATCCTAGTTCACAGCAAACATGAGTCCCTGCAGTAGTGGAGCTGCCGAGGGAGAGCATGGCGAAAATCTGAGAACTTCGATAAGTACCTTTTACTGTGTAGGCTTCGAAGTGTGGCAAGATCCCTGAAGGAGGGCTGCCCTGAGCGAGGCCTATTTGGCTCTACCTCTTCCGGGGCCTAGCAGGGTAAAGGAGGAATTGTGCTCTTTGCTCAGCTTGGACCTCACATCGACGTCCTGCTTAAGCAAAGAGCCACTCGGTGTGAGCTCCTGGATGGAAGGCTGAGCAGAGAGTTTTTCTGAGTGCAGGTAGGGCCCTTGTCCTCACTGAGTCCACGTTACCCAGCACATGAGACCGTCTCTGACTGTCTTCGTGAGTTGGGACAAGCTGCGGCAACCTAGGTTTCCAAAGGAAGAGAGAGAGCAGTGTGCCCCCTTGGGCTGTGCATGAAGAAGTGTTCCGAAGAACCTACACGGCTGCTTTTTGCTCAGCAGGCAGAGAGGAGACGTGGGGGGAATCCGAGTGGTAGCATGGAAAACGGTGCGATGGCCAGAGTGCTTGGAGTCCTGAAAGCTATCCTCGCGTTCCATTGAAGCACAACAACGGTGGAGACCTCATGGAAACCGAGGCACGCAGAGCTTGCCCGGTGGAAACTTAGGCACTACCCTGAGGCTCAGGGTGGCCTTGCGCTTTCCCAGGATGAAAGAGTACTGCGGGCTTAACTCTCTTCCAGCGTGGCAGGAACACCGTTTCTCGGGGGAAAGTGCTCGTTTACTACGCAAGTGTACCTGCGGAGGCTAGAAGCTGGGCAACATCAAGGTTTGGCAAGCAGCCCCTGAGACACTAGAATCCAAACTTCCAAAGGGAAAAGGCTGCTTTTTCCGCAAAGCCCCCTACCCTTATTAGAACCCAGCAAAAGTACCTGAGGATGGGAGCTGCGAAGGGAAACAAACGGGACACACTGGGCACCTGAGAAGCTCCCCTCGACACTTGCAAGCAGCCTGTTCTTCTGGGGGAACATACTCGTTTCCTCCCCGGGCGTGCCTGCAGTGAGTAAAAGCTGGGCCTTCCTAGGGTTTCGCAAACACCTCCGAGGCTACAAGAATCCAGGTTTCCAAAGGGGAAATGACTGCTTTTCGAAGCAGGGCCACCTATCCTAGTTCATAGCAAACATGAGTCCCTGCAGTAGTGGAGCTGCCGAGGGAGAGCATGGCGAAACCCTGAGAACTTCGCTAAGTACCTTTTCCTGTGACGGCTTCGTAGTGTGGCAAGATTCCTGAAGGAGGGCTGGCCTGAGCGAGGCCTAGTTGGCTCTACCCCTTCCGGGACCTAGCAGGGTAAAGGAGGAATTGTGCTCTTTGCTCAGCTTGGACCTCAAATCGAGGTCCTACTAAACCAACGCGCCAGTCGGTGTGAACTCCTGGATGGAAGGCTGAGCAGAGTGTTTTTCTGAGTGCAGGTAGGGCCCTTGTCCTCACTGAGACCACGTTACCCAGCACATGAGACCGACTCTGACTGTCTTCGTGAGCTGGGACAAGCTGCGGCAACCTAGGTTTCCAAAGGAAGAGAGAGAGCAGTGTGCCGCCTTGGGCTTTGCATGCAAGAAGTGTTTCGAAGGGCCTACACTGCTGCTTGTTGCTCAGCAGGCAGAGAGGAGACGTGGGGGGGATCCGTGTGGTAGCATGGGAAACGGTGCGGAGGCCAGTGTGCTTGGAGTCCTGAAAGCTATCCTCGAGTTCCATTGAAGCACAACAACGGTGGAGACCTCATGGAAAACAGGGGACGCAGAGCTTGCCTGGTGGAAACTTAGGCGCTACCCTGAGGCTCAGGGTGGCCTTGCACTTTCCCAGGAGGAACGAGGTCTGCGGGCTTAACTCTCCTCCAGCGTGGCAGGAACCCGGTTTCTCGGGGGAAAGTGCTCGTTTGCTACGCAGGCGTACCTGCGGAGGCTAGAACCTGGGCAACTTCAAGGTTTGGCAAGCAGCCCCTGAGACACTAGAATCCAGGCTTCCAAAGGGAAAAGGCTGCTCTTGTCCGCAGAGCCACCTACACTTCTTCGCACCCAACCTAAGGACCTGCAGGATGGGAGCTGCCAAGGGAAACAAACGGGACACACTGGGCAACTGAGAAGCTCCCCTCGACACTTGCAAGCAGCCTGTTTCTCTGGGGAACATACTCGTTTCCTCCCCGGGCGTGCCTGCAGTGAGTTAAAGCTGGGCCTTCCTAGGGTATCGCAAACACCTCCGGGGCTACAACAATCCAGGTTTCCAAAGGGGAAAAGACTGCTTTTCGAAGCAGGGCCACCTATCCTAGTTCACAGCAAACATGAGTCCCTGCAGTAGTGGAGCTGCCGAGGGAGAGCATGGCGAAAATCTGAGAACTTCGATAAGTACCTTTTACTGTGTAGGCTTCGAAGTGTGGCAAGATCCCTGAAGGAGGGCTGCCCTGAGCGAGGCCTATTTGGCTCTACCTCTTCCGGGGCCTAGCAGGGTAAAGGAGGAATTGTGCTCTTTGCTCAGCTTGGACCTCACATCGACGTCCTGCTTAAGCAAAGAGCCACTCGGTGTGAGCTCCTGGATGGAAGGCTGAGCAGAGAGTTTTTCTGAGTGCAGGTAGGGCCCTTGTCCTCACTGAGTCCACGTTACCCAGCACATGAGACCGTCTCTGACTGTCTTCGTGAGTTGGGACAAGCTGCGGCAACCTAGGTTTCCAAAGGAAGAGAGAGAGCAGTGTGCCCCCTTGGGCTGTGCATGAAGAAGTGTTCCGAAGAACCTACACGGCTGCTTTTTGCTCAGCAGGCAGAGAGGAGACGTGGGGGGAATCCGAGTGGTAGCATGGAAAACGGTGCGATGGCCAGAGTGCTTGGAGTCCTGAAAGCTATCCTCGCGTTCCATTGAAGCACAACAACGGTGGAGACCTCATGGAAACCGAGGCACGCAGAGCTTGCCCGGTGGAAACTTAGGCACTACCCTGAGGCTCAGGGTGGCCTTGCGCTTTCCCAGGATGAAAGAGTACTGCGGGCTTAACTCTCTTCCAGCGTGGCAGGAACACCGTTTCTCGGGGGAAAGTGCTCGTTTACTACGCAAGTGTACCTGCGGAGGCTAGAAGCTGGGCAACATCAAGGTTTGGCAAGCAGCCCCTGAGACACTAGAATCCAAACTTCCAAAGGGAAAAGGCTGCTTTTTCCGCAAAGCCCCCTACCCTTATTAGAACCCAGCAAAAGTACCTGAGGATGGGAGCTGCGAAGGGAAACAAACGGGACACACTGGGCACCTGAGAAGCTCCCCTCGACACTTGCAAGCAGCCTGTTCTTCTGGGGGAACATACTCGTTTCCTCCCCGGGCGTGCCTGCAGTGAGTAAAAGCTGGGCCTTCCTAGGGTTTCGCAAACACCTCCGAGGCTACAAGAATCCAGGTTTCCAAAGGGGAAATGACTGCTTTTCGAAGCAGGGCCACCTATCCTAGTTCATAGCAAACATGAGTCCCTGCAGTAGTGGAGCTGCCGAGGGAGAGCATGGCGAAACCCTGAGAACTTCGCTAAGTACCTTTTCCTGTGACGGCTTCGTAGTGTGGCAAGATTCCTGAAGGAGGGCTGGCCTGAGCGAGGCCTAGTTGGCTCTACCCCTTCCGGGACCTAGCAGGGTAAAGGAGGAATTGTGCTCTTTGCTCAGCTTGGACCTCAAATCGAGGTCCTACTAAACCAACGCGCCAGTCGGTGTGAACTCCTGGATGGAAGGCTGAGCAGAGTGTTTTTCTGAGTGCAGGTAGGGCCCTTGTCCTCACTGAGACCACGTTACCCAGCACATGAGACCGACTCTGACTGTCTTCGTGAGCTGGGACAAGCTGCGGCAACCTAGGTTTCCAAAGGAAGAGAGAGAGCAGTGTGCCGCCTTGGGCTTTGCATGCAAGAAGTGTTTCGAAGGGCCTACACTGCTGCTTGTTGCTCAGCAGGCAGAGAGGAGACGTGGGGGGATCCGTGTGGTAGCATGGGAAACGGTGCGGAGGCCAGTGTGCTTGGAGTCCTGAAAGCTATCCTCGAGTTCCATTGAAGCACAACAACGGTGGAGACCTCATGGAAAACAGGGGACGCAGAGCTTGCCTGGTGGAAACTTAGGCGCTACCCTGAGGCTCAGGGTGGCCTTGCACTTTCCCAGGAGGAACGAGGTCTGCGGGCTTAACTCTCCTCCAGCGTGGCAGGAACCCGGTTTCTCGGGGGAAAGTGCTCGTTTGCTACGCAGGCGTACCTGCGGAGGCTAGAACCTGGGCAACTTCAAGGTTTGGCAAGCAGCCCCTGAGACACTAGAATCCAAGCTTCCAAAGGGAAAAGGCTGCTCTTGTCCGCAGAGCCACCTACACTTCTTCGCACCCAACCTAAGGACCTGCAGGATGGGAGCTGCCAAGGGAAACAAACGGGACACACTGGGCACCTGAGAAGCTCCCCTCGACACTTGCAAGCAGCCTGTTTCTCTGGGGAACATACTCGTTTCCTCCCCGGGCGTGCCTGCAGTGAGTTAAAGCTCGGCCTTCCTAGGGTATCGCAAACACCTCCGGGGCTACAACAATCCAGGTTTCCAAAGGGGAAAAGACTGCTTTTCGAAGCAGGGCCACCTATCCTAGTTCACAGCAAACATGAGTCCCTGCAGTAGTGGAGCTGCCGAGGGAGAGCATGGCGAAAATCTGAGAACTTCGATAAGTACCTTTTACTGTGTAGGCTTCGAAGTGTGGCAAGATCCCTGAAGGAGGGCTGCCCTGAGCGAGGCCTATTTGGCTCTACCTCTTCCGGGGCCTAGCAGGGTAAAGGAGGAATTGTGCTCTTTGCTCAGCTTGGACCTCACATCGACGTCCTGCTTAAGCAAAGAGCCACTCGGTGTGAGCTCCTGGATGGAAGGCTGAGCAGAGAGTTTTTCTGAGTGCAGGTAGGGCCCTTGTCCTCACTGAGTCCACGTTACCCAGCACATGAGACCGTCTCTGACTGTCTTCGTGAGTTGGGACAAGCTGCGGCAACCTAGGTTTCCAAAGGAAGAGAGAGAGCAGTGTGCCCCCTTGGGCTGTGCATGAAGAAGTGTTCCGAAGAACCTACACGGCTGCTTTTTGCTCAGCAGGCAGAGAGGAGACGTGGGGGGAATCCGAGTGGTAGCATGGAAAACGGTGCGATGGCCAGAGTGCTTGGAGTCCTGAAAGCTATCCTCGCGTTCCATTGAAGCACAACAACGGTGGAGACCTCATGGAAACCGAGGCACGCAGAGCTTGCCCGGTGGAAACTTAGGCACTACCCTGAGGCTCAGGGTGGCCTTGCGCTTTCCCAGGATGAAAGAGTACTGCGGGCTTAACTCTCTTCCAGCGTGGCAGGAACACCGTTTCTCGGGGGAAAGTGCTCGTTTACTACGCAAGTGTACCTGCGGAGGCTAGAAGCTGGGCAACATCAAGGTTTGGCAAGCAGCCCCTGAGACACTAGAATCCAAACTTCCAAAGGGAAAAGGCTGCTTTTTCCGCAAAGCCCCCTACCCTTATTAGAACCCAGCAAAAGTACCTGAGGATGGGAGCTGCGAAGGGAAACAAACGGGACACACTGGGCACCTGAGAAGCTCCCCTCGACACTTGCAAGCAGCCTGTTTCTCTGGGGGAACATACTCGTTTCCTCCCCGGGCGTGCCTGCAGTGAGTAAAAGCTGGGCCTTCCTAGGGTTTCGCAAACAGCTCCGAGGCTACAAGAATCCAGGTTTCCAAAGGGGAAAAGACTGCTTTTCGAAGCAGGGCCACCTATCCTAGTTCATAGCAAACATGAGTCCCTGCAGTAGTGGAGCTGCCGAGGGAGAGCATGGCGAAACCCTGGGAACTTCGCTAAGTACCTTTTACTGTGACGGCTTCGTAGTGTGGCAAGATTCCTGAAGGAGGGCTGGCCTGCGCGAGGCCTAGTTGGCTCTACCCCTTCCGGGACCTAGCAGGGTAAAGGAGGAATTGTGCTCTTTGCTCAGCTTGGACCTCAAATCGAGGTCCTACTAAACCAACGCGCCAGTCGGTGTGAACTCCTGGATGGAAGGCTGAGCAGAGTGTTTTTCTGAGTGCAGGTAGGGCCCTTGTCCTCACTGAGACCACGTTACCCAGCACATGAGACCGACTCTGACTGTCTTCGTGAGCTGGGACAAGCTGCGGCAACCTAGGTTTCCAAAGGAAGAGAGAGAGCAGTGTGCCGCCTTGGGCTTTGCATGCAAGAAGTGTTTCGAAGGGCCTACACTGCTGCTTGTTGCTCAGCAGGCAGAGAGGAGACGTGGGGGGGATCCGTGTGGTAGCATGGGAAACGGTGCGGAGGCCAGTGTGCTTGGAGTCCTGAAAGCTATCCTCGAGTTCCATTGAAGCACAACAACGGTGGAGACCTCATGGAAAACAGGGGACGCAGAGCTTGCCTGGTGGAAACTTAGGCGCTACCCTGAGGCTCAGGGTGGCCTTGCACTTTCCCAGGAGGAACGAGGTCTGCGGGCTTAACTCTCCTCCAGCGTGGCAGGAACCCGGTTTCTCGGGGGAAAGTGCTCGTTTGCTACGCAGGCGTACCTGCGGAGGCTAGAACCTGGGCAACTTCAAGGTTTGGCAAGCAGCCCCTGAGACACTAGAATCCAGGCTTCCAAAGGGAAAAGGCTGCTCTTGTCCGCAGAGCCACCTACACTTCTTCGCACCCAACCTAAGGACCTGCAGGATGGGAGCTGCCAAGGGAAACAAACGGGACACACTGGGCACCTGAGAAGCTCCCCTCGACACTTGCAAGCAGCCTGTTTCTCTGGGGAACATACTCGTTTCCTCCCCGGGCGTGCCTGCAGTGAGTTAAAGCTGGGCCTTCCTAGGGTATCGCAAACACCTCCGGGGCTACAACAATCCAGGTTTCCAAAGGGGAAAAGACTGCTTTTCGAAGCAGGGCCACCTATCCTAGTTCACAGCAAACATGAGTCCCTGCAGTAGTGGAGCTGCCGAGGGAGAGCATGGCGAAAATCTGAGAACTTCGATAAGTACCTTTTACTGTGTAGGCTTCGAAGTGTGGCAAGATCCCTGAAGGAGGGCTGCCCTGAGCGAGGCCTATTTGGCTCTACCTCTTCCGGGGCCTAGCAGGGTAAAGGAGGAATTGTGCTCTTTGCTCAGCTTGGACCTCACATCGACGTCCTGCTTAAGCAAAGAGCCACTCGGTGTGAGCTCGTGGATGGAAGGCTGAGCAGAGAGTTTTTCTGAGTGCAGGTAGGGCCCTTGTCCTCACTGAGTCCACGTTACCCAGCACATGAGACCGTCTCTGACTGTCTTCGTGAGTTGGGACAAGCTGCGGCAACCTAGGTTTCCAAAGGAAGAGAGAGAGCAGTGTGCCCCCTTGGGCTGTGCATGAAGAAGTGTTCCGAAGAACCTACACGGCTGCTTTTTGCTCAGCAGGCAGAGAGGAGACGTGGGGGGAATCCGTGTGGTAGCATGGGAAACGGTGCGATGGCCAGAGTGCTTGGAGTCCTGAAAGCTATCCTCGCGTTCCATTGAAGCACAACAACGGTGGAGACCTCATGGAAACCGAGGCACGCAGAGCTTGCCCGGTGGAAACTTAGGCACTACCCTGAGGCTCAGGGTGGCCTTGCGCTTTCCCAGGATGAAAGAGTACTGCGGGCTTAACTCTCTTCCAGCGTGGCAGGAACACGGTTTCTCGGGGGAAAGTGCTCGTTTACTACGCAAGTGTACCTGCGGAGGCTAGAAGCTGGGCAACATCAAGGTTTGGCAAGCAGCCCCTGAGACACTAGAATCCAAACTTCCAAAGGGAAAAGGCTGCTTTTTCCGCAAAGCCCCCTACCCTTATTAGAACCCAGCAAAAGTACCTGAGGATGGGAGCTGCGAAGGGAAACAAACGGGACACACTGGGCACCTGAGAAGCTCCCCTCGACACTTGCAAGCAGCCTGTTTCTCTGGGGGAACATACTCGTTTCCTCCCCGGGCGTGCCTGCAGTGAGTAAAAGCTGGGCCTTCCTAGGGTTTCGCAAACAGCTCCGAGGCTACAAGAATCCAGGTTTCCAAAGGGGAAAAGACTGCTTTCCGAAGCAGGGCCACCTATCCTAGTTCACAGCAAACATGAGTCCCTGCAGTAGTGGAGTTGCCGAGGGAGAGCATGGCGAAACCCTGAGAACTTCGCTAAGTACCTTTTACTCTGTAGGCTTCGAAGTGTGGCAAGATCCCTGAAGGAGAGCTGGCCTGAGCGAGGCCTAGTTGGCTCTAAATCTTCCGGGGCCTAGCAGGGTAAAGGAGGAATTGTGCTCTTTGCTTAGCTTGGACCTCACATCGACGTCCTGCTAAACCAACGCGCCAGTTGGTGTGAGCTCCTGGATGGAAGGTTGAGCAGAGTGTTTTTCTGAGTGCAGGTAAGGCCCTTGTCCTCACTGAGTCCACGTTACCCAGCACATGAGACCGGCTCTGACTGTCTTCGTGAGCTGGGACAAGCTGCAGCAACCTAGGTTTCCAAAGGAAGAGAGAGAGCAGTGTGCCGCCTTGGGCTGTGCATGAAGAAGTGTTCCGAAGAACCTACACTGCTGCTTGTTGCTCAGCAGGCAGAGAGGAGACGTGGGGGGAATCCGTGTGGTAGCATGGGAAACGGTGCGATGGCCAGAGTGCTTGGAGTCCTGAAAGCTATCCTCGCGTTCCATTGAAGCACAACAACGGTGGAGACCTCATGGAAACCGAGGCACGCAGAGCTTGCCCGGTGGAAACTTAGGCGCTACCCTGAGGCTCAGGGTGGCCTTGCGCTTTCCCAGGATGAAAGAGTACTGCGGGCTTAACTCTCTTCCAGCGTGGCAGGAACACGGTTTCTCGGGGGAAAGTGCTCGTTTACTACGCAAGTGTACCTGCGGAGGCTAGAACCTGGGCAACATCAAGGTTTGGCAAGCAGCCCCTGAGACACTAGAATCCAAACTTCCAAAGGGAAAAGGCTGCTTTTTCCGCAAAGCCCCCTACCCTTATTAGAACCCAGCAAAAGTACCTGAGGATGGGAGCTGCGAAGGGAAACAAAGGGGACACACTGGGCACCTGAGAAGCTCCCCTCGACACTTGCAAGCAGCCTGTTCTTCTGGGGGAACATACTCGTTTCCTCCCCGGGCGTGCCTGCAGTGAGTAAAAGCTGGGCCTTCCTAGGGTTTCGCAAACACCTCCGAGGCTACAAGAATCCAGGTTTCCAAAGGGGAAAAGACTGCTTTCCGAAGCAGGGCCACCTATCCTAGTTCACAGCAAACATGAGTCCCTGCAGTAGTGGAGCTGCCGAGGGAGAGCATGGCGAAACCCTGGGAACTTCGCTAAGTACCTTTTACTGTGACGGCTTCGTAGTGTGGCAAGATTCCTGAAGGAGGGCTGGCCTGAGCGAGGCCTAGTTGGCTCTACCCCTTCCGGGACCTAGCAGGGTAAAGGAGGAATTGTGCTCTTTGCTCAGCTTGGACCTCAAATCGAGGTCCTACTAAACCAACGCGCCAGTCGGTGTGAACTCCTGGATGGAAGGCTGAGCAGAGTGTTTTTCTGAGTGCAGGTAGGGCCCTTGTCCTCACTGAGACCACGTTACCCAGCACATGAGACCGACTCTGACTGTCTTCGTGAGCTGGGACAAGCTGCGGCAACCTAGGTTTCCAAAGGAAGAGAGAGAGCAGTGTGCCGCCTTGGGCTTTGCATGCAAGAAGTGTTTCGAAGGGCCTACACTGCTGCTTGTTGCTCAGCAGGCAGAGAGGAGACGTGGGGGGGATCCGTGTGGTAGCATGGGAAACGGTGCGGAGGACAGTGTGCTTGGAGTCCTGAAAGCTATCCTCGAGTTCCATTGAAGCACAACAACGGTGGAGACCTCATGGAAAACAGGGGACGCAGAGCTTGCCTGGTGGAAACTTAGGCGCTACCCTGAGGCTCAGGGTGGCCTTGCACTTTCCCAGGAGGAACGAGGTCTGCGGGCTTAACTCTCCTCCAGCGTGGCAGGAACCCGGTTTCTCGGGGGAAAGTGCTCGTTTGCTACGCAGGCGTACCTGCGGAGGCTAGAACCTGGGCAACTTCAAGGTTTGGCAAGCAGCCCCTGAGACACTAGAATCCAGGCTTCCAAAGGGAAAAGGCTGCTCTTGTCCGCAGAGCCACCTACACTTCTTCGCACCCAACCTAAGGACCTGCAGGATGGGAGCTGCCAAGGGAAACAAACGGGACACACTGGGCAACTGAGAAGCTCCCCTCGACACTTGCAAGCAGCCTGTTTCTCTGGGGAACATACTCGTTTCCTCCCCGGGCGTGCCTGCAGTGAGTTAAAGCTGGGCCTTCCTAGGGTATCGCAAACACCTCCGGGGCTACAACAATCCAGGTTTCCAAAGGGGAAAAGACTGCTTTTCGAAGCAGGGCCACCTATCCTAGTTCACAGCAAACATGAGTCCCTGCAGTAGTGGAGCTGCCGAGGGAGAGCATGGCGAAAATCTGAGAACTTCGATAAGTACCTTTTACTGTGTAGGCTTCGAAGTGTGGCAAGATCCCTGAAGGAGGGCTGCCCTGAGCGAGGCCTATTTGGCTCTACCTCTTCCGGGGCCTAGCAGGGTAAAGGAGGAATTGTGCTCTTTGCTCAGCTTGGACCTCACATCGACGTCCTGCTTAAGCAAAGAGCCACTCGGTGTGAGCTCCTGGATGGAAGGCTGAGCAGAGAGTTTTTCTGAGTGCAGGTAGGGCCCTTGTCCTCACTGAGTCCACGTTACCCAGCACATGAGACCGTCTCTGACTGTCTTCGTGAGTTGGGACAAGCTGCGGCAACCTAGGTTTCCAAAGGAAGAGAGAGAGCAGTGTGCCCCCTTGGGCTGTGCATGAAGAAGTGTTCCGAAGAACCTACACGGCTGCTTTTTGCTCAGCAGGCAGAGAGGAGACGTGGGGGGAATCCGAGTGGTAGCATGGAAAACGGTGCGATGGCCAGAGTGCTTGGAGTCCTGAAAGCTATCCTCGCGTTCCATTGAAGCACAACAACGGTGGAGACCTCATGGAAACCGAGGCACGCAGAGCTTGCCCGGTGGAAACTTAGGCACTACCCTGAGGCTCAGGGTGGCCTTGCGCTTTCCCAGGATGAAAGAGTACTGCGGGCTTAACTCTCTTCCAGCGTGGCAGGAACACGGTTTCTCGGGGGAAAGTGCTCGTTTACTACGCAAGTGTACCTGCGGAGGCTAGAAGCTGGGCAACATCAAGGTTTGGCAAGCAGCCCCTGAGACACTAGAATCCAAACTTCCAAAGGGAAAAGGCTGCTTTTTCCGCAAAGCCCCCTACCCTTATTAGAACCCAGCAAAAGTACCTGAGGATGGGAGCTGCGAAGGGAAACAAACGGGACACACTGGGCACCTGAGAAGCTCCCCTCGACACTTGCAAGCAGCCTGTTCTTCTGGGGGAACATACTCGTTTCCTCCCCGGGCGTGCCTGCAGTGAGTAAAAGCTGGGCCTTCCTAGGGTTTCGCAAACACCTCCGAGGCTACAAGAATCCAGGTTTCCAAAGGGGAAATGACTGCTTTTCGAAGCAGGGCCACCTATCCTAGTTCATAGCAAACATGAGTCCCTGCAGTAGTGGAGCTGCCGAGGGAGAGCATGGCGAAACCCTGAGAACTTCGCTAAGTACCTTTTCCTGTGACGGCTTCGTAGTGTGGCAAGATTCCTGAAGGAGGGCTGGCCTGAGCGAGGCCTAGTTGGCTCTACCCCTTCCGGGACCTAGCAGGGTAAAGGAGGAATTGTGCTCTTTGCTCAGCTTGGACCTCAAATCGAGGTCCTACTAAACCAACGCGCCAGTCGGTGTGAACTCCTGGATGGAAGGCTGAGCAGAGTGTTTTTCTGAGTGCAGGTAGGGCCCTTGTCCTCACTGAGACCACGTTACCCAGCACATGAGACCGACTCTGACTGTCTTCGTGAGCTGGGACAAGCTGCGGCAACCTAGGTTTCCAAAGGAAGAGAGAGAGCAGTGTGCCGCCTTGGGCTTTGCATGCAAGAAGTGTTTCGAAGGGCCTACACTGCTGCTTGTTGCTCAGCAGGCAGAGAGGAGACGTGGGGGGATCCGTGTGGTAGCATGGGAAACGGTGCGGAGGCCAGTGTGCTTGGAGTCCTGAAAGCTATCCTCGAGTTCCATTGAAGCACAACAACGGTGGAGACCTCATGGAAAACAGGGGACGCAGAGCTTGCCTGGTGGAAACTTAGGCGCTACCCTGAGGCTCAGGGTGGCCTTGCACTTTCCCAGGAGGAACGAGGTCTGCGGGCTTAACTCTCCTCCAGCGTGGCAGGAACCCGGTTTCTCGGGGGAAAGTGCTCGTTTGCTACGCAGGCGTACCTGCGGAGGCTAGAACCTGGGCAACTTCAAGGTTTGGCAAGCAGCCCCTGAGACACTAGAATCCAAGCTTCCAAAGGGAAAAGGCTGCTTTTTCCGCAAAGCCCCCTACCCTTATTAGAACCCAGCAAAAGTACCTGAGGATGGGAGCTGCGAAGGGAAACAAACGGGACACACTGGGCACCTGAGAAGCTCCCCTCGACACTTGCAAGCAGCCTGTTTCTCTGGGGGAACATACTCGTTTCCTCCCCGGGCGTGCCTGCAGTGAGTAAAAGCTGGGCCTTCCTAGGGTTTCGCAAACAGCTCCGAGGCTACAAGAATCCAGGTTTCCAAAGGGGAAAAGACTGCTTTCCGAAGCAGGGCCACCTATCCTAGTTCACAGCAAACATGAGTCCCTGCAGTAGTGGAGTTGCCGAGGGAGAGCATGGCGAAACCCTGAGAACTTCGCTAAGTACCTTTTACTCTGTAGGCTTCGAAGTGTGGCAAGATCCCTGAAGGAGAGCTGGCCTGAGCGAGGCCTAGTTGGCTCTAAATCTTCCGGGGCCTAGCAGGGTAAAGGAGGAATTGTGCTCTTTGCTTAGCTTGGACCTCACATCGACGTCCTGCTAAACCAACGCGCCAGTTGGTGTGAGCTCCTGGATGGAAGGTTGAGCAGAGTGTTTTTCTGAGTGCAGGTAAGGCCCTTGTCCTCACTGAGTCCACGTTACCCAGCACATGAGACCGGCTCTGACTGTCTTCGTGAGCTGGGACAAGCTGCAGCAACCTAGGTTTCCAAAGGAAGAGAGAGAGCAGTGTGCCGCCTTGGGCTGTGCATGAAGAAGTGTTCCGAAGAACCTACACTGCTGCTTGTTGCTCAGCAGGCAGAGAGGAGACGTGGGGGGAATCCGTGTGGTAGCATGGGAAACGGTGCGATGGCCAGAGTGCTTGGAGTCCTGAAAGCTATCCTCGCGTTCCATTGAAGCACAACAACGGTGGAGACCTCATGGAAACCGAGGCACGCAGAGCTTGCCCGGTGGAAACTTAGGCACTACCCTGAGGCTCAGGGTGGCCTTGCGCTTTCCCAGGATGAAAGAGTACTGCGGGCTTAACTCTCTTCCAGCGTGGCAGGAACACGGTTTCTCGGGGGAAAGTGCTCATTTACTACGCAAGTGTACCTGCGGAGGCTAGAAGCTGGGCAACATCAAGGTTTGGCAAGCAGCCCCTGAGACACTAGAATCCAAACTTCCAAAGGGAAAAGGCTGCTTTTTCCGCAAAGCCCCCTACCCTTATTAGAACCCAGCAAAAGTACCTGAGGATGGGAGCTGCGAAGGGAAACAAACGGGACACACTGGGCACCTGAGAAGCTCCCCTCGACACTTGCAAGCAGCCTGTTCTTCTGGGGGAACATACTCGTTTCCTCCCCGGGCGTGCCTGCAGTGAGTAAAAGCTGGGCCTTCCTAGGGTTTCGCAAACACCTCCGAGGCTACAAGAATCCAGGTTTCCAAAGGGGAAAAGACTGCTTTTCGAAGCAGGGCCACCTATCCTAGTTCATAGCAAACATGAGTCCCTGCAGTAGTGGAGCTGCCGAGGGAGAGCATGGCGAAACCCTGGGAACTTCGCTAAGTACCTTTTACTGTGACGGCTTCGTAGTGTGGCAAGATTCCTGAAGGAGGGCTGGCCTGAGCGAGGCCTAGTTGGCTCTACCCCTTCCGGGACCTAGCAGGGTAAAGGAGGAATTGTGCTCTTTGCTCAGCTTGGACCTCAAATCGAGGTCCTACTAAACCAACGCGCCAGTCGGTGTGAACTCCTGGATGGAAGGCTGAGCAGAGTGTTTTTCTGAGTGCAGGTAGGGCCCTTGTCCTCACTGAGACCACGTTACCCAGCACATGAGACCGACTCTGACTGTCTTCGTGAGCTGGGACAAGCTGCGGCAACCTAGGTTTCCAAAGGAAGAGAGAGAGCAGTGTGCCGCCTTGGGCTTTGCATGCAAGAAGTGTTTCGAAGGGCCTACACTGCTGCTTGTTGCTCAGCAGGCAGAGAGGAGACGTGGGGGGGATCCGTGTGGTAGCATGGGAAACGGTGCGGAGGACAGTGTGCTTGGAGTCCTGAAAGCTATCCTCGAGTTCCATTGAAGCACAACAACGGTGGAGACCTCATGGAAAACAGGGGACGCAGAGCTTGCCTGGTGGAAACTTAGGCGCTACCCTGAGGCTCAGGGTGGCCTTGCACTTTCCCAGGAGGAACGAGGTCTGCGGGCTTAACTCTCCTCCAGCGTGGCAGGAACCCGGTTTCTCGGGGGAAAGTGCTCGTTTGCTACGCAGGCGTACCTGCGGAGGCTAGAACCTGGGCAACTTCAAGGTTTGGCAAGCAGCCCCTGAGACACTAGAATCCAGGCTTCCAAAGGGAAAAGGCTGCTCTTGTCCGCAGAGCCACCTACACTTCTTCGCACCCAACCTAAGGACCTGCAGGATGGGAGCTGCCAAGGGAAACAAACGGGACACACTGGGCACCTGAGAAGCTCCCCTCGACACTTGCAAGCAGCCTGTTTCTCTGGGGAACATACTCGTTTCCTCCCCGGGCGTGCCTGCAGTGAGTTAAAGCTGGGCCTTCCTAGGGTATCGCAAACACCTCCGGGGCTACAACAATCCAGGTTTCCAAAGGGGAAAAGACTGCTTTTCGAAGCAGGGCCACCTATCCTAGTTCACAGCAAACATGAGTCCCTGCAGTAGTGGAGCTGCCGAGGGAGAGCATGGCGAAAATCTGAGAACTTCGATAAGTACCTTTTACTGTGTAGGCTTCGAAGTGTGGCAAGATCCCTGAAGGAGGGCTGCCCTGAGCGAGGCCTATTTGGCTCTACCTCTTCCGGGGCCTAGCAGGGTAAAGGAGGAATTGTGCTCTTTGCTCAGCTTGGACCTCACATCGTCGTCCTGCTTAAGCAAAGAGCCACTCGGTGTGAGCTCCTGGATGGAAGGCTGAGCAGAGAGTTTTTCTGAGTGCAGGTAGGGCCCTTGTCCTCACTGAGTCCACGTTACCCAGCACATGAGACCGTCTCTGACTGTCTTCGTGAGTTGGGACAAGCTGCGGCAACCTAGGTTTCCAAAGGAAGAGAGAGAGCAGTGTGCCCCCTTGGGCTGTGCATGAAGAAGTGTTCCGAAGAACCTACACGGCTGCTTTTTGCTCAGCAGGCAGAGAGGAGACGTGGGGGGAATCCGAGTGGTAGCATGGAAAACGGTGCGATGGCCAGAGTGCTTGGAGTCCTGAAAGCTATCCTCGCGTTCCATTGAAGCACAACAACGGTGGAGACCTCATGGAAACCGAGGCACGCAGAGCTTGCCCGGTGGAAACTTAGGCACTACCCTGAGGCTCAGGGTGGCCTTGCGCTTTCCCAGGATGAAAGAGTACTGCGGGCTTAACTCTCTTCCAGCGTGGCAGGAACACCGTTTCTCGGGGGAAAGTGCTCGTTTACTACGCAAGTGTACTTGCGGAGGCTAGAAGCTGGGCAACATCAAGGTTTGGCAAGCAGCCCCTGAGACACTAGAATCCAAACTTCCAAAGGGAAAAGGCTGCTTTTTCCGCAAAGCCCCCTACCCTTATTAGAACCCAGCAAAAGTACCTGAGGATGGGAGCTGCGAAGGGAAACAAACGGGACACACTGGGCACCTGAGAAGCTCCCCTCGACACTTGCAAGCAGCCTGTTCTTCTGGGGGAACATACTCGTTTCCTCCCCGGGCGTGCCTGCAGTGAGTAAAAGCTGGGCCTTCCTAGGGTTTCGCAAACACCTCCGAGGCTACAAGAATCCAGGTTTCCAAAGGGGAAATGACTGCTTTTCGAAGCAGGGCCACCTATCCTAGTTCATAGCAAACATGAGTCCCTGCAGTAGTGGAGCTGCCGAGGGAGAGCATGGCGAAACCCTGAGAACTTCGCTAAGTACCTTTTCCTGTGACGGCTTCGTAGTGTGGCAAGATTCCTGAAGGAGGGCTGGCCTGAGCGAGGCCTAGTTGGCTCTACCCCTTCCGGGACCTAGCAGGGTAAAGGAGGAATTGTGCTCTTTGCTCAGCTTGGACCTCAAATCGAGGTCCTACTAAACCAACGCGCCAGTCGGTGTGAACTCCTGGATGGAAGGCTGAGCAGAGTGTTTTTCTGAGTGCAGGTAGGGCCCTTGTCCTCACTGAGACCACGTTACCCAGCACATGAGACCGACTCTGACTGTCTTCGTGAGCTGGGACAAGCTGCGGCAACCTAGGTTTCCAAAGGAAGAGAGAGAGCAGTGTGCCGCCTTGGGCTTTGCATGCAAGAAGTGTTTCGAAGGGCCTACACTGCTGCTTGTTGCTCAGCAGGCAGAGAGGAGACGTGGGGGGGGATCCGTGTGGTAGCATGGGAAACGGTGCGGAGGACAGTGTGCTTGGAGTCCTGAAAGCTATCCTCGAGTTCCATTGAAGCACAACAACGGTGGAGACCTCATGGAAAACAGGGGATGCAGAGCTTGCCTGGTGGAAACTTAGGCGCTACCCTGAGGCTCAGGGTGGCCTTGCACTTTCCCAGGAGGAACGAGGTCTGCGGGCTTAACTCTCCTCCAGCGTGGCAGGAACCCGGTTTCTCGGGGGAAAGTGCTCGTTTGCTACGCAGGCGTACCTGCGGAGGCTAGAACCTGGGCAACTTCAAGGTTTGGCAAGCAGCCCCTGAGACACTAGAATCCAGGCTTCCAAAGGGAAAAGGCTGCTCTTGTCCGCAGAGCCACCTACACTTCTTCGCACCCAACCTAAGGACCTGCAGGATGGGAGCTGCCAAGGGAAACAAACGGGACACACTGGGCAACTGAGAAGCTCCCCTCGACACTTGCAAGCAGCCTGTTTCTCTGGGGAACATACTCGTTTCCTCCCCGGGCGTGCCTGCAGTGAGTTAAAGCTGGGCCTTCCTAGGGTATCGCAAACACCTCCGGGGCTACAACAATCCAGGTTTCCAAAGGGGAAAAGACTGCTTTTCGAAGCAGGGCCACCTATCCTAGTTCACAGCAAACATGAGTCCCTGCAGTAGTGGAGCTGCCGAGGGAGAGCATGGCGAAAATCTGAGAACTTCGATAAGTACCTTTTACTGTGTAGGCTTCGAAGTGTGGCAAGATCCCTGAAGGAGGGCTGCCCTGAGCGAGGCCTATTTGGCTCTACCTCTTCCGGGGCCTAGCAGGGTAAAGGAGGAATTGTGCTCTTTGCTCAGCTTGGACCTCACATCGACGTCCTGCTTAAGCAAAGAGCCACTCGGTGTGAGCTCCTGGATGGAAGGCTGAGCAGAGAGTTTTTCTGAGTGCAGGTAGGGCCCTTGTCCTCACTGAGTCCACGTTACCCAGCACATGAGACCGTCTCTGACTGTCTTCGTGAGTTGGGACAAGCTGCGGCAACCTAGGTTTCCAAAGGAAGAGAGAGAGCAGTGTGCCCCCTTGGGCTGTGCATGAAGAAGTGTTCCGAAGAACCTACACGGCTGCTTTTTGCTCAGCAGGCAGAGAGGAGACGTGGGGGGAATCCGAGTGGTAGCATGGAAAACGGTGCGATGGCCAGAGTGCTTGGAGTCCTGAAAGCTATCCTCGCGTTCCATTGAAGCACAACAACGGTGGAGACCTCATGGAAACCGAGGCACGCAGAGCTTGCCCGGTGGAAACTTAGGCACTACCCTGAGGCTCAGGGTGGCCTTGCGCTTTCCCAGGATGAAAGAGTACTGCGGGCTTAACTCTCTTCCAGCGTGGCAGGAACACCGTTTCTCGGGGGAAAGTGCTCGTTTACTACGCAAGTGTACCTGCGGAGGCTAGAAGCTGGGCAACATCAAGGTTTGGCAAGCAGCCCCTGAGACACTAGAATCCAAACTTCCAAAGGGAAAAGGCTGCTTTTTCCGCAAAGCCCCCTACCCTTATTAGAACCCAGCAAAAGTACCTGAGGATGGGAGCTGCGAAGGGAAACAAACGGGACACACTGGGCACCTGAGAAGCTCCCCTCGACACTTGCAAGCAGCCTGTTCTTCTGGGGGAACATACTCGTTTCCTCCCCGGGCGTGCCTGCAGTGAGTAAAAGCTGGGCCTTCCTAGGGTTTCGCAAACACCTCCGAGGCTACAAGAATCCAGGTTTCCAAAGGGGAAATGACTGCTTTTCGAAGCAGGGCCACCTATCCTAGTTCATAGCAAACATGAGTCCCTGCAGTAGTGGAGCTGCCGAGGGAGAGCATGGCGAAACCCTGAGAACTTCGCTAAGTACCTTTTCCTGTGACGGCTTCGTAGTGTGGCAAGATTCCTGAAGGAGGGCTGGCCTGAGCGAGGCCTAGTTGGCTCTACCCCTTCCGGGACCTAGCAGGGTAAAGGAGGAATTGTGCTCTTTGCTCAGCTTGGACCTCAAATCGAGGTCCTACTAAACCAACGCGCCAGTCGGTGTGAACTCCTGGATGGAAGGCTGAGCAGAGTGTTTTTCTGAGTGCAGGTAGGGCCCTTGTCCTCACTGAGACCACGTTACCCAGCACATGAGACCGACTCTGACTGTCTTCGTGAGCTGGGACAAGCTGCGGCAACCTAGGTTTCCAAAGGAAGAGAGAGAGCAGTGTGCCGCCTTGGGCTTTGCATGCAAGAAGTGTTTCGAAGGGCCTACACTGCTGCTTGTTGCTCAGCAGGCAGAGAGGAGACGTGGGGGGATCCGTGTGGTAGCATGGGAAACGGTGCGGAGGCCAGTGTGCTTGGAGTCCTGAAAGCTATCCTCGAGTTCCATTGAAGCACAACAACGGTGGAGACCTCATGGAAAACAGGGGACGCAGAGCTTGCCTGGTGGAAACTTAGGCGCTACCCTGAGGCTCAGGGTGGCCTTGCACTTTCCCAGGAGGAACGAGGTCTGCGGGCTTAACTCTCCTCCAGCGTGGCAGGAACCCGGTTTCTCGGGGGAAAGTGCTCGTTTGCTACGCAGGCGTACCTGCGGAGGCTAGAACCTGGGCAACTTCAAGGTTTGGCAAGCAGCCCCTGAGACACTAGAATCCAAGCTTCCAAAGGGAAAAGGCTGCTCTTGTCCGCAGAGCCACCTACACTTCTTCGCACCCAACCTAAGGACCTGCAGGATGGGAGCTGCGAAGGGAAACAAACGGGACACACTGGGCACCTGAGAAGCTCCCCTCGACACTTGCAAGCAGCCTGTTTCTCTGGGGAACATACTCGTTTCCTCCCCGGGCGTGCCTGCAGTGAGTTAAAGCTGGGCCTTCCTAGGGTATCGCAAACACCTCCGGGGCTACAACAATCCAGGTTTCCAAAGGGGAAAAGACTGCTTTTCGAAGCAGGGCCACCTATCCTAGTTCACAGCAAACATGAGTCCCTGCAGTAGTGGAGCTGCCGAGGGAGAGCATGGCGAAAATCTGAGAACTTCGATAAGTACCTTTTACTGTGTAGGCTTCGAAGTGTGGCAAGATCCCTGAAGGAGGGCTGCCCTGAGCGAGGCCTATTTGGCTCTACCTCTTCCGGGGCCTAGCAGGGTAAAGGAGGAATTGTGCTCTTTGCTCAGCTTGGACCTCACATCGACGTCCTGCTTAAGCAAAGAGCCACTCGGTGTGAGCTCGTGGATGGAAGGCTGAGCAGAGAGTTTTTCTGAGTGCAGGTAGGGCCCTTGTCCTCACTGAGTCCACGTTACCCAGCACATGAGACCGTCTCTGACTGTCTTCGTGAGTTGGGACAAGCTGCGGCAACCTAGGTTTCCAAAGGAAGAGAGAGAGCAGTGTGCCCCCTTGGGCTGTGCATGAAGAAGTGTTCCGAAGAACCTACACGGCTGCTTTTTGCTCAGCAGGCAGAGAGGAGACGTGGGGGGAATCCGTGTGGTAGCATGGGAAACGGTGCGATGGCCAGAGTGCTTGGAGTCCTGAAAGCTATCCTCGCGTTCCATTGAAGCACAACAACGGTGGAGACCTCATGGAAACCGAGGCACGCAGAGCTTGCCCGGTGGAAACTTAGGCACTACCCTGAGGCTCAGGGTGGCCTTGCGCTTTCCCAGGATGAAAGAGTACTGCGGGCTTAACTCTCTTCCAGCGTGGCAGGAACACCGTTTCTCGGGGGAAAGTGCTCGTTTACTACGCAAGTGTACCTGCGGAGGCTAGAAGCTGGGCAACATCAAGGTTTGGCAAGCAGCCCCTGAGACACTAGAATCCAAACTTCCAAAGGGAAAAGGCTGCTTTTTCCGCAAAGCCCCCTACCCTTATTAGAACCCAGCAAAAGTACCTGAGGATGGGAGCTGCGAAGGGAAACAAACGGGACACACTGGGCACCTGAGAAGCTCCCCTCGACACTTGCAAGCAGCCTGTTTCTCTGGGGGAACATACTCGTTTCCTCCCCGGGCGTGCCTGCAGTGAGTAAAAGCTGGGCCTTCCTAGGGTTTCGCAAACAGCTCCGAGGCTACAAGAATCCAGGTTTCCAAAGGGGAAAAGACTGCTTTCCGAAGCAGGGCCACCTATCCTAGTTCACAGCAAACATGAGTCCCTGCAGTAGTGGAGTTGCCGAGGGAGAGCATGGCGAAACCCTGAGAACTTCGCTAAGTACCTTTTACTCTGTAGGCTTCGAAGTGTGGCAAGATCCCTGAAGGAGAGCTGGCCTGAGCGAGGCCTAGTTGGCTCTAAATCTTCCGGGGCCTAGCAGGGTAAAGGAGGAATTGTGCTCTTTGCTTAGCTTGGACCTCACATCGACGTCCTGCTAAACCAACGCGCCAGTTGGTGTGAGCTCCTGGATGGAAGGTTGAGCAGAGTGTTTTTCTGAGTGCAGGTAAGGCCCTTGTCCTCACTGAGTCCACGTTACCCAGCACATGAGACCGGCTCTGACTGTCTTCGTGAGCTGGGACAAGCTGCAGCAACCTAGGTTTCCAAAGGAAGAGAGAGAGCAGTGTGCCGCCTTGGGCTGTGCATGAAGAAGTGTTCCGAAGAACCTACACTGCTGCTTGTTGCTCAGCAGGCAGAGAGGAGACGTGGGGGGAATCCGTGTGGTAGCATGGGAAACGGTGCGATGGCCAGAGTGCTTGGAGTCCTGAAAGCTATCCTCGCGTTCCATTGAAGCACAACAACGGTGGAGACCTCATGGAAACCGAGGCACGCAGAGCTTGCCCGGTGGAAACTTAGGCGCTACCCTGAGGCTCAGGGTGGCCTTGCGCTTTCCCAGGATGAAAGAGTACTGCGGGCTTAACTCTCTTCCAGCGTGGCAGGAACACGGTTTCTCGGGGGAAAGTGCTCGTTTACTACGCAAGTGTACCTGCGGAGGCTAGAAGCTGGGCAACATCAAGGTTTGGCAAGCAGCCCCTGAGACACTAGAATCCAAACTTCCAAAGGGAAAAGGCTGCTTTTTCCGCAAAGCCCCCTACCCTTATTAGAACCCAGCAAAAGTACCTGAGGATGGGAGCTGCGAAGGGAAACAAACGGGACACACTGGGCACCTGAGAAGCTCCCCTCGACACTTGCAAGCAGCCTGTTCTTCTGGGGGAACATACTCGTTTCCTCCCCGGGCGTGCCTGCAGTGAGTAAAAGCTGGGCCTTCCTAGGGTTTCGCAAACACCTCCGAGGCTACAAGAATCCAGGTTTCCAAAGGGGAAAAGACTGCTTTTCGAAGCAGGGCCACCTATCCTAGTTCATAGCAAACATGAGTCCCTGCAGTAGTGGAGCTGCCGAGGGAGAGCATGGCGAAACCCTGGGAACTTCGCTAAGTACCTTTTACTGTGACGGCTTCGTAGTGTGGCAAGATTCCTGAAGGAGGGCTGGCCTGAGCGAGGCCTAGTTGGCTCTACCCCTTCCGGGACCTAGCAGGGTAAAGGAGGAATTGTGCTCTTTGCTCAGCTTGGACCTCAAATCGAGGTCCTACTAAACCAACGCGCCAGTCGGTGTGAACTCCTGGATGGAAGGCTGAGCAGAGTGTTTTTCTGAGTGCAGGTAGGGCCCTTGTCCTCACTGAGACCACGTTACCCAGCACATGAGACCGACTCTGACTGTCTTCGTGAGCTGGGACAAGCTGCGGCAACCTAGGTTTCCAAAGGAAGAGAGAGAGCAGTGTGCCGCCTTGGGCTTTGCATGCAAGAAGTGTTTCGAAGGGCCTACACTGCTGCTTGTTGCTCAGCAGGCAGAGAGGAGACGTGGGGGGGATCCGTGTGGTAGCATGGGAAACGGTGCGGAGGCCAGTGTGCTTGGAGTCCTGAAAGCTATCCTCGAGTTCCATTGAAGCACAACAACGGTGGAGACCTCATGGAAAACAGGGGACGCAGAGCTTGCCTGGTGGAAACTTAGGCGCTACCCTGAGGCTCAGGGTGGCCTTGCACTTTCCCAGGAGGAACGAGGTCTGCGGGCTTAACTCTCCTCCAGCGTGGCAGGAACCCGGTTTCTCGGGGGAAAGTGCTCGTTTGCTACGCAGGCGTACCTGCGGAGGCTAGAACCTGGGCAACTTCAAGGTTTGGCAAGCAGCCCCTGAGACACTAGAATCCAGGCTTCCAAAGGGAAAAGGCTGCTCTTGTCCGCAGAGCCACCTACACTTCTTCGCACCCAACCTAAGGACCTGCAGGATGGGAGCTGCCAAGGGAAACAAACGGGACACACTGGGCACCTGAGAAGCTCCCCTCGACACTTGCAAGCAGCCTGTTTCTCTGGGGAACATACTCGTTTCCTCCCCGGGCGTGCCTGCAGTGAGTTAAAGCTGGGCCTTCCTAGGGTATCGCAAACACCTCCGGGGCTACAACAATCCAGGTTTCCAAAGGGGAAAAGACTGCTTTTCGAAGCAGGGCCACCTATCCTAGTTCACAGCAAACATGAGTCCCTGCAGTAGTGGAGCTGCCGAGGGAGAGCATGGCGAAAATCTGAGAACTTCGATAAGTACCTTTTACTGTGTAGGCTTCGAAGTGTGGCAAGATCCCTGAAGGAGGGCTGCCCTGAGCGAGGCCTATTTGGCTCTACCTCTTCCGGGGCCTAGCAGGGTAAAGGAGGAATTGTGCTCTTTGCTCAGCTTGGACCTCACATCGACGTCCTGCTTAAGCAAAGAGCCACTCGGTGTGAGCTCGTGGATGGAAGGCTGAGCAGAGAGTTTTTCTGAGTGCAGGTAGGGCCCTTGTCCTCACTGAGTCCACGTTACCCAGCACATGAGACCGTCTCTGACTGTCTTCGTGAGTTGGGACAAGCTGCGGCAACCTAGGTTTCCAAAGGAAGAGAGAGAGCAGTGTGCCCCCTTGGGCTGTGCATGAAGAAGTGTTCCGAAGAACCTACACGGCTGCTTTTTGCTCAGCAGGCAGAGAGGAGACGTGGGGGGAATCCGTGTGGTAGCATGGGAAACGGTGCGATGGCCAGAGTGCTTGGAGTCCTGAAAGCTATCCTCGCGTTCCATTGAAGCACAACAACGGTGGAGACCTCATGGAAACCGAGGCACGCAGAGCTTGCCCGGTGGAAACTTAGGCACTACCCTGAGGCTCAGGGTGGCCTTGCGCTTTCCCAGGATGAAAGAGTACTGCGGGCTTAACTCTCTTCCAGCGTGGCAGGAACACCGTTTCTCGGGGGAAAGTGCTCGTTTACTACGCAAGTGTACCTGCGGAGGCTAGAACCTGGGCAACATCAAGGTTTGGCAAGCAGCCCCTGAGACACTAGAATCCAAACTTCCAAAGGGAAAAGGCTGCTTTTTCCGCAAAGCCCCCTACCCTTATTAGAACCCAGCAAAAGTACCTGAGGATGGGAGCTGCGAAGGGAAACAAACGGGACACACTGGGCACCTGAGAAGCTCCCCTCGACACTTGCAAGCAGCCTGTTTCTCTGGGGGAACATACTCGTTTCCTCCCCGGGCGTGCCTGCAGTGAGTAAAAGCTGGGCCTTCCTAGGGTTTCGCAAACAGCTCCGAGGCTACAAGAATCCAGGTTTCCAAAGGGGAAAAGACTGCTTTCCGAAGCAGGGCCACCTATCCTAGTTCACAGCAAACATGAGTCCCTGCAGTAGTGGAGTTGCCGAGGGAGAGCATGGCGAAACCCTGAGAACTTCGCTAAGTACCTTTTACTCTGTAGGCTTCGAAGTGTGGCAAGATCCCTGAAGGAGAGCTGGCCTGAGCGAGGCCTAGTTGGCTCTAAATCTTCCGGGGCCTAGCAGGGTAAAGGAGGAATTGTGCTCTTTGCTTAGCTTGGACCTCACATCGACGTCCTGCTAAACCAACGCGCCAGTTGGTGTGAGCTCCTGGATGGAAGGTTGAGCAGAGTGTTTTTCTGAGTGCAGGTAAGGCCCTTGTCCTCACTGAGTCCACGTTACCCAGCACATGAGACCGGCTCTGACTGTCTTCGTGAGCTGGGACAAGCTGCAGCAACCTAGGTTTCCAAAGGAAGAGAGAGAGCAGTGTGCCGCCTTGGGCTGTGCATGAAGAAGTGTTCCGAAGAACCTACACTGCTGCTTGTTGCTCAGCAGGCAGAGAGGAGACGTGGGGGGAATCCGTGTGGTAGCATGGGAAACGGTGCGATGGCCAGAGTGCTTGGAGTCCTGAAAGCTATCCTCGCGTTCCATTGAAGCACAACAACGGTGGAGACCTCATGGAAACCGAGGCACGCAGAGCTTGCCCGGTGGAAACTTAGGCGCTACCCTGAGGCTCAGGGTGGCCTTGCGCTTTCCCAGGATGAAAGAGTACTGCGGGCTTAACTCTCTTCCAGCGTGGCAGGAACACGGTTTCTCGGGGGAAAGTGCTCGTTTACTACGCAAGTGTACCTGCGGAGGCTAGAAGCTGGGCAACATCAAGGTTTGGCAAGCAGCCCCTGAGACACTAGAATCCAAACTTCCAAAGGGAAAAGGCTGCTTTTTCCGCAAAGCCCCCTACCCTTATTAGAACCCAGCAAAAGTACCTGAGGATGGGAGCTGCGAAGGGAAACAAACGGGACACACTGGGCACCTGAGAAGCTCCCCTCGACACTTGCAAGCAGCCTGTTCTTCTGGGGGAACATACTCGTTTCCTCCCCGGGCGTGCCTGCAGTGAGTAAAAGCTGGGCCTTCCTAGGGTTTCGCAAACACCTCCGAGGCTACAAGAATCCAGGTTTCCAAAGGGGAAAAGACTGCTTTCCGAAGCAGGGCCACCTATCCTAGTTCACAGCAAACATGAGTCCCTGCAGTAGTGGAGTTGCCGAGGGAGAGCATGGCGAAACCCTGAGAACTTCGCTAAGTACCTTTTACTCTGTAGGCTTCGAAGTGTGGCAAGATCCCTGAAGGAGAGCTGGCCTGAGCGAGGCCTAGTTGGCTCTAAATCTTCCGGGGCCTAGCAGGGTAAAGGAGGAATTGTGCTCTTTGCTTAGCTTGGACCTCACATCGACGTCCTGCTAAACCAACGCGCCAGTTGGTGTGAGCTCCTGGATGGAAGGTTGAGCAGAGTGTTTTTCTGAGTGCAGGTAAGGCCCTTGTCCTCACTGAGTCCACGTTACCCAGCACATGAGACCGGCTCTGACTGTCTTCGTGAGCTGGGACAAGCTGCAGCAACCTAGGTTTCCAAAGGAAGAGAGAGAGCAGTGTGCCGCCTTGGGCTGTGCATGAAGAAGTGTTCCGAAGAACCTACACTGCTGCTTGTTGCTCAGCAGGCAGAGAGGAGACGTGGGGGGAATCCGTGTGGTAGCATGGGAAACGGTGCGATGGCCAGAGTGCTTGGAGTCCTGAAAGCTATCCTCGCGTTCCATTGAAGCACAACAACGGTGGAGACCTCATGGAAACCGAGGCACGCAGAGCTTGCCCGGTGGAAACTTAGGCGCTACCCTGAGGCTCAGGGTGGCCTTGCGCTTTCCCAGGATGAAAGAGTACTGCGGGCTTAACTCTCTTCCAGCGTGGCAGGAACACGGTTTCTCGGGGGAAAGTGCTCGTTTACTACGCAAGTGTACCTGCGGAGGCTAGAAGCTGGGCAACATCAAGGTTTGGCAAGCAGCCCCTGAGACACTAGAATCCAAACTTCCAAAGGGAAAAGGCTGCTTTTTCCGCAAAGCCCCCTACCCTTATTAGAACCCAGCAAAAGTACCTGAGGATGGGAGCTGCGAAGGGAAACAAACGGGACACACTGGGCACCTGAGAAGCTCCCCTCGACACTTGCAAGCAGCCTGTTCTTCTGGGGGAACATACTCGTTTCCTCCCCGGGCGTGCCTGCAGTGAGTAAAAGCTGGGCCTTCCTAGGGTTTCGCAAACACCTCCGAGGCTACAAGAATCCAGGTTTCCAAAGGGGAAAAGACTGCTTTTCGAAGCAGGGCCACCTATCCTAGTTCATAGCAAACATGAGTCCCTGCAGTAGTGGAGCTGCCGAGGGAGAGCATGGCGAAACCCTGGGAACTTCGCTAAGTACCTTTTACTGTGACGGCTTCGTAGTGTGGCAAGATTCCTGAAGGAGGGCTGGCCTGAGCGAGGCCTAGTTGGCTCTACCCCTTCCGGGACCTAGCAGGGTAAAGGAGGAATTGTGCTCTTTGCTCAGCTTGGACCTCAAATCGAGGTCCTACTAAACCAACGCGCCAGTCGGTGTGAACTCCTGGATGGAAGGCTGAGCAGAGTGTTTTTCTGAGTGCAGGTAGGGCCCTTGTCCTCACTGAGACCACGTTACCCAGCACATGAGACCGACTCTGACTGTCTTCGTGAGCTGGGACAAGCTGCGGCAACCTAGGTTTCCAAAGGAAGAGAGAGAGCAGTGTGCCGCCTTGGGCTTTGCATGCAAGAAGTGTTTCGAAGGGCCTACACTGCTGCTTGTTGCTCAGCAGGCAGAGAGGAGACGTGGGGGGGATCCGTGTGGTAGCATGGGAAACGGTGCGGAGGCCAGTGTGCTTGGAGTCCTGAAAGCTATCCTCGAGTTCCATTGAAGCACAACAACGGTGGAGACCTCATGGAAAACAGGGGACGCAGAGCTTGCCTGGTGGAAACTTAGGCGCTACCCTGAGGCTCAGGGTGGCCTTGCACTTTCCCAGGAGGAACGAGGTCTGCGGGCTTAACTCTCCTCCAGCGTGGCAGGAACCCGGTTTCTCGGGGGAAAGTGCTCGTTTGCTACGCAGGCGTACCTGCGGAGGCTAGAACCTGGGCAACTTCAAGGTTTGGCAAGCAGCCCCTGAGACACTAGAATCCAGGCTTCCAAAGGGAAAAGGCTGCTCTTGTCCGCAGAGCCACCTACACTTCTTCGCACCCAACCTAAGGACCTGCAGGATGGGAGCTGCCAAGGGAAACAAACGGGACACACTGGGCACCTGAGAAGCTCCCCTCGACACTTGCAAGCAGCCTGTTTCTCTGGGGAACATACTCGTTTCCTCCCCGGGCGTGCCTGCAGTGAGTTAAAGCTGGGCCTTCCTAGGGTATCGCAAACACCTCCGGGGCTACAACAATCCAGGTTTCCAAAGGGGAAAAGACTGCTTTTCGAAGCAGGGCCACCTATCCTAGTTCACAGCAAACATGAGTCCCTGCAGTAGTGGAGCTGCCGAGGGAGAGCATGGCGAAAATCTGAGAACTTCGATAAGTACCTTTTACTGTGTAGGCTTCGAAGTGTGGCAAGATCCCTGAAGGAGGGCTGCCCTGAGCGAGGCCTATTTGGCTCTACCTCTTCCGGGGCCTAGCAGGGTAAAGGAGGAATTGTGCTCTTTGCTCAGCTTGGACCTCACATCGACGTCCTGCTTAAGCAAAGAGCCACTCGGTGTGAGCTCGTGGATGGAAGGCTGAGCAGAGAGTTTTTCTGAGTGCAGGTAGGGCCCTTGTCCTCACTGAGTCCACGTTACCCAGCACATGAGACCGTCTCTGACTGTCTTCGTGAGTTGGGACAAGCTGCGGCAACCTAGGTTTCCAAAGGAAGAGAGAGAGCAGTGTGCCCCCTTGGGCTGTGCATGAAGAAGTGTTCCGAAGAACCTACACGGCTGCTTTTTGCTCAGCAGGCAGAGAGGAGACGTGGGGGGAATCCGTGTGGTAGCATGGGAAACGGTGCGATGGCCAGAGTGCTTGGAGTCCTGAAAGCTATCCTCGCGTTCCATTGAAGCACAACAACGGTGGAGACCTCATGGAAACCGAGGCACGCAGAGCTTGCCCGGTGGAAACTTAGGCACTACCCTGAGGCTCAGGGTGGCCTTGCGCTTTCCCAGGATGAAAGAGTACTGCGGGCTTAACTCTCTTCCAGCGTGGCAGGAACACCGTTTCTCGGGGGAAAGTGCTCGTTTACTACGCAAGTGTACCTGCGGAGGCTAGAACCTGGGCAACATCAAGGTTTGGCAAGCAGCCCCTGAGACACTAGAATCCAAACTTCCAAAGGGAAAAGGCTGCTTTTTCCGCAAAGCCCCCTACCCTTATTAGAACCCAGCAAAAGTACCTGAGGATGGGAGCTGCGAAGGGAAACAAACGGGACACACTGGGCACCTGAGAAGCTCCCCTCGACACTTGCAAGCAGCCTGTTTCTCTGGGGGAACATACTCGTTTCCTCCCCGGGCGTGCCTGCAGTGAGTAAAAGCTGGGCCTTCCTAGGGTTTCGCAAACAGCTCCGAGGCTACAAGAATCCAGGTTTCCAAAGGGGAAAAGACTGCTTTCCGAAGCAGGGCCACCTATCCTAGTTCACAGCAAACATGAGTCCCTGCAGTAGTGGAGTTGCCGAGGGAGAGCATGGCGAAACCCTGAGAACTTCGCTAAGTACCTTTTACTCTGTAGGCTTCGAAGTGTGGCAAGATCCCTGAAGGAGAGCTGGCCTGAGCGAGGCCTAGTTGGCTCTAAATCTTCCGGGGCCTAGCAGGGTAAAGGAGGAATTGTGCTCTTTGCTTAGCTTGGACCTCACATCGACGTCCTGCTAAACCAACGCGCCAGTTGGTGTGAGCTCCTGGATGGAAGGTTGAGCAGAGTGTTTTTCTGAGTGCAGGTAAGGCCCTTGTCCTCACTGAGTCCACGTTACCCAGCACATGAGACCGGCTCTGACTGTCTTCGTGAGCTGGGACAAGCTGCAGCAACCTAGGTTTCCAAAGGAAGAGAGAGAGCAGTGTGCCGCCTTGGGCTGTGCATGAAGAAGTGTTCCGAAGAACCTACACTGCTGCTTGTTGCTCAGCAGGCAGAGAGGAGACGTGGGGGGAATCCGTGTGGTAGCATGGGAAACGGTGCGATGGCCAGAGTGCTTGGAGTCCTGAAAGCTATCCTCGCGTTCCATTGAAGCACAACAACGGTGGAGACCTCATGGAAACCGAGGCACGCAGAGCTTGCCCGGTGGAAACTTAGGCGCTACCCTGAGGCTCAGGGTGGCCTTGCGCTTTCCCAGGATGAAAGAGTACTGCGGGCTTAACTCTCTTCCAGCGTGGCAGGAACACGGTTTCTCGGGGGAAAGTGCTCGTTTACTACGCAAGTGTACCTGCGGAGGCTAGAAGCTGGGCAACATCAAGGTTTGGCAAGCAGCCCCTGAGACACTAGAATCCAAACTTCCAAAGGGAAAAGGCTGCTTTTTCCGCAAAGCCCCCTACCCTTATTAGAACCCAGCAAAAGTACCTGAGGATGGGAGCTGCGAAGGGAAACAAAGGGGACACACTGGGCACCTGAGAAGCTCCCCTCGACACTTGCAAGCAGCCTGTTCTTCTGGGGGAACATACTCGTTTCCTCCCCGGGCGTGCCTGCAGTGAGTAAAAGCTGGGCCTTCCTAGGGTTTCGCAAACACCTCCGAGGCTACAAGAATCCAGGTTTCCAAAGGGGAAAAGACTGCTTTTCGAAGCAGGGCCACCTATCCTAGTTCATAGCAAACATGAGTCCCTGCAGTAGTGGAGCTGCCGAGGGAGAGCATGGCGAAACCCTGGGAACTTCGCTAAGTACCTTTTACTGTGACGGCTTCGTAGTGTGGCAAGATTCCTGAAGGAGGGCTGGCCTGAGCGAGGCCTAGTTGGCTCTACCCCTTCCGGGACCTAGCAGGGTAAAGGAGGAATTGTGCTCTTTGCTCAGCTTGGACCTCAAATCGAGGTCCTACTAAACCAACGCGCCAGTCGGTGTGAACTCCTGGATGGAAGGCTGAGCAGAGTGTTTTTCTGAGTGCAGGTAGGGCCCTTGTCCTCACTGAGACCACGTTACCCAGCACATGAGACCGACTCTGACTGTCTTCGTGAGCTGGGACAAGCTGCGGCAACCTAGGTTTCCAAAGGAAGAGAGAGAGCAGTGTGCCGCCTTGGGCTTTGCATGCAAGAAGTGTTTCGAAGGGCCTACACTGCTGCTTGTTGCTCAGCAGGCAGAGAGGAGACGTGGGGGGGATCCGTGTGGTAGCATGGGAAACGGTGCGGAGGACAGTGTGCTTGGAGTCCTGAAAGCTATCCTCGCGTTCCATTGAAGCACAACAACGGTGGAGACCTCATGGAAAACAGGGGACGCAGAGCTTGCCTGGTGGAAACTTAGGCGCTACCCTGAGGCTCAGGGTGGCCTTGCACTTTCCCAGGAGGAACGAGGTCTGCGGGCTTAACTCTCCTCCAGCGTGGCAGGAACCCGGTTTCTCGGGGGAAAGTGCTCGTTTGCTACGCAGGCGTACCTGCGGAGGCTAGAACCTGGGCAACTTCAAGGTTTGGCAAGCAGCCCCTGAGACACTAGAATCCAGGCTTCCAAAGGGAAAAGGCTGCTCTTGTCCGCAGAGCCACCTACACTTCTTCGCACCCAACCTAAGGACCTGCAGGATGGGAGCTGCCAAGGGAAACAAACGGGACACACTGGGCAACTGAGAAGCTCCCCTCGACACTTGCAAGCAGCCTGTTTCTCTGGGGAACATACTCGTTTCCTCCCCGGGCGTGCCTGCAGTGAGTTAAAGCTGGGCCTTCCTAGGGTATCGCAAACACCTCCGGGGCTACAACAATCCAGGTTTCCAAAGGGGAAAAGACTGCTTTTCGAAGCAGGGCCACCTATCCTAGTTCACAGCAAACATGAGTCCCTGCAGTAGTGGAGCTGCCGAGGGAGAGCATGGCGAAAATCTGAGAACTTCGATAAGTACCTTTTACTGTGTAGGCTTCGAAGTGTGGCAAGATCCCTGAAGGAGGGCTGCCCTGAGCGAGGCCTATTTGGCTCTACCTCTTCCGGGGCCTAGCAGGGTAAAGGAGGAATTGTGCTCTTTGCTCAGCTTGGACCTCACATCGACGTCCTGCTTAAGCAAAGAGCCACTCGGTGTGAGCTCCTGGATGGAAGGCTGAGCAGAGAGTTTTTCTGAGTGCAGGTAGGGCCCTTGTCCTCACTGAGTCCACGTTACCCAGCACATGAGACCGTCTCTGACTGTCTTCGTGAGTTGGGACAAGCTGCGGCAACCTAGGTTTCCAAAGGAAGAGAGAGAGCAGTGTGCCGCCTTGGGCTGTGCATGAAGAAGTGTTCCGAAGAACCTACACTGCTGCTTGTTGCTCAGCAGGCAGAGAGGAGACGTGGGGGGAATCCGTGTGGTAGCATGGGAAACGGTGCGATGGCCAGAGTGCTTGGAGTCCTGAAAGCTATCCTCGCGTTCCATTGAAGCACAACAACGGTGGAGACCTCATGGAAACCGAGGCACGCAGAGCTTGCCCGGTGGAAACTTAGGCGCTACCCTGAGGCTCAGGGTGGCCTTGCGCTTTCCCAGGATGAAAGAGTACTGCGGGCTTAACTCTCTTCCAGCGTGGCAGGAACACGGTTTCTCGGGGGAAAGTGCTCGTTTACTACGCAAGTGTACCTGCGGAGGCTAGAAGCTGGGCAACATCAAGGTTTGGCAAGCAGCCCCTGAGACACTAGAATCCAAACTTCCAAAGGGAAAAGGCTGCTTTTTCCGCAAAGCCCCCTACCCTTATTAGAACCCAGCAAAAGTACCTGAGGATGGGAGCTGCGAAGGGAAACAAAGGGGACACACTGGGCACCTGAGAAGCTCCCCTCGACACTTGCAAGCAGCCTGTTCTTCTGGGGGAACATACTCGTTTCCTCCCCGGGCGTGCCTGCAGTGAGTAAAAGCTGGGCCTTCCTAGGGTTTCGCAAACACCTCCGAGGCTACAAGAATCCAGGTTTCCAAAGGGGAAAAGACTGCTTTTCGAAGCAGGGCCACCTATCCTAGTTCATAGCAAACATGAGTCCCTGCAGTAGTGGAGCTGCCGAGGGAGAGCATGGCGAAACCCTGGGAACTTCGCTAAGTACCTTTTACTGTGACGGCTTCGTAGTGTGGCAAGATTCCTGAAGGAGGGCTGGCCTGAGCGAGGCCTAGTTGGCTCTACCCCTTCCGGGACCTAGCAGGGTAAAGGAGGAATTGTGCTCTTTGCTCAGCTTGGACCTCAAATCGAGGTCCTACTAAACCAACGCGCCAGTCGGTGTGAACTCCTGGATGGAAGGCTGAGCAGAGTGTTTTTCTGAGTGCAGGTAGGGCCCTTGTCCTCACTGAGACCACGTTACCCAGCACATGAGACCGACTCTGACTGTCTTCGTGAGCTGGGACAAGCTGCGGCAACCTAGGTTTCCAAAGGAAGAGAGAGAGCAGTGTGCCGCCTTGGGCTTTGCATGCAAGAAGTGTTTCGAAGGGCCTACACTGCTGCTTGTTGCTCAGCAGGCAGAGAGGAGACGTGGGGGGGATCCGTGTGGTAGCATGGGAAACGGTGCGGAGGACAGTGTGCTTGGAGTCCTGAAAGCTATCCTCGCGTTCCATTGAAGCACAACAACGGTGGAGACCTCATGGAAAACAGGGGACGCAGAGCTTGCCTGGTGGAAACTTAGGCGCTACCCTGAGGCTCAGGGTGGCCTTGCACTTTCCCAGGAGGAACGAGGTCTGCGGGCTTAACTCTCCTCCAGCGTGGCAGGAACCCGGTTTCTCGGGGGAAAGTGCTCGTTTGCTACGCAGGCGTACCTGCGGAGGCTAGAACCTGGGCAACTTCAAGGTTTGGCAAGCAGCCCCTGAGACACTAGAATCCAGGCTTCCAAAGGGAAAAGGCTGCTCTTGTCCGCAGAGCCACCTACACTTCTTCGCACCCAACCTAAGGACCTGCAGGATGGGAGCTGCCAAGGGAAACAAACGGGACACACTGGGCAACTGAGAAGCTCCCCTCGACACTTGCAAGCAGCCTGTTTCTCTGGGGAACATACTCGTTTCCTCCCCGGGCGTGCCTGCAGTGAGTTAAAGCTGGGCCTTCCTAGGGTATCGCAAACACCTCCGGGGCTACAACAATCCAGGTTTCCAAAGGGGAAAAGACTGCTTTTCGAAGCAGGGCCACCTATCCTAGTTCACAGCAAACATGAGTCCCTGCAGTAGTGGAGCTGCCGAGGGAGAGCATGGCGAAAATCTGAGAACTTCGATAAGTACCTTTTACTGTGTAGGCTTCGAAGTGTGGCAAGATCCCTGAAGGAGGGCTGCCCTGAGCGAGGCCTATTTGGCTCTACCTCTTCCGGGGCCTAGCAGGGTAAAGGAGGAATTGTGCTCTTTGCTCAGCTTGGACCTCACATCGACGTCCTGCTTAAGCAAAGAGCCACTCGGTGTGAGCTCCTGGATGGAAGGCTGAGCAGAGAGTTTTTCTGAGTGCAGGTAGGGCCCTTGTCCTCACTGAGTCCACGTTACCCAGCACATGAGACCGTCTCTGACTGTCTTCGTGAGTTGGGACAAGCTGCGGCAACCTAGGTTTCCAAAGGAAGAGAGAGAGCAGTGTGCCCCCTTGGGCTGTGCATGAAGAAGTGTTCCGAAGAACCTACACGGCTGCTTTTTGCTCAGCAGGCAGAGAGGAGACGTGGGGGGAATCCGAGTGGTAGCATGGAAAACGGTGCGATGGCCAGAGTGCTTGGAGTCCTGAAAGCTATCCTCGCGTTCCATTGAAGCACAACAACGGTGGAGACCTCATGGAAACCGAGGCACGCAGAGCTTGCCCGGTGGAAACTTAGGCACTACCCTGAGGCTCAGGGTGGCCTTGCGCTTTCCCAGGATGAAAGAGTACTGCGGGCTTAACTCTCTTCCAGCGTGGCAGGAACACCGTTTCTCGGGGGAAAGTGCTCGTTTACTACGCAAGTGTACCTGCGGAGGCTAGAAGCTGGGCAACATCAAGGTTTGGCAAGCAGCCCCTGAGACACTAGAATCCAAACTTCCAAAGGGAAAAGGCTGCTTTTTCCGCAAAGCCCCCTACCCTTATTAGAACCCAGCAAAAGTACCTGAGGATGGGAGCTGCGAAGGGAAACAAAGGGGACACACTGGGCACCTGAGAAGCTCCCCTCGACACTTGCAAGCAGCCTGTTCTTCTGGGGGAACATACTCGTTTCCTCCCCGGGCGTGCCTGCAGTGAGTAAAAGCTGGGCCTTCCTAGGGTTTCGCAAACACCTCCGAGGCTACAAGAATCCAGGTTTCCAAAGGGGAAATGACTGCTTTTCGAAGCAGGGCCACCTATCCTAGTTCATAGCAAACATGAGTCCCTGCAGTAGTGGAGCTGCCGAGGGAGAGCATGGCGAAACCCTGAGAACTTCGCTAAGTACCTTTTCCTGTGACGGCTTCGTAGTGTGGCAAGATTCCTGAAGGAGGGCTGGCCTGAGCGAGGCCTAGTTGGCTCTACCCCTTCCGGGACCTAGCAGGGTAAAGGAGGAATTGTGCTCTTTGCTCAGCTTGGACCTCAAATCGAGGTCCTACTAAACCAACGCGTCAGTCGGTGTGAACTCCTGGATGGAAGGCTGAGCAGAGTGTTTTTCTGAGTGCAGGTAGGGCCCTTGTCCTCACTGAGACCACGTTACCCAGCACATGAGACCGACTCTGACTGTCTTCGTGAGCTGGGACAAGCTGCGGCAACCTAGGTTTCCAAAGGAAGAGAGAGAGCAGTGTGCCGCCTTGGGCTTTGCATGCAAGAAGTGTTTCGAAGGGCCTACACTGCTGCTTGTTGCTCAGCAGGCAGAGAGGAGACGTGGGGGGATCCGTGTGGTAGCATGGGAAACGGTGCGGAGGCCAGTGTGCTTGGAGTCCTGAAAGCTATCCTCGAGTTCCATTGAAGCACAACAACGGTGGAGACCTCATGGAAAACAGGGGACGCAGAGCTTGCCTGGTGGAAACTTAGGCGCTACCCTGAGGCTCAGGGTGGCCTTGCACTTTCCCAGGAGGAACGAGGTCTGCGGGCTTAACTCTCCTCCAGCGTGGCAGGAACCCGGTTTCTCGGGGGAAAGTGCTCGTTTGCTACGCAGGCGTACCTGCGGAGGCTAGAACCTGGGCAACTTCAAGGTTTGGCAAGCAGCCCCTGAGACACTAGAATCCAGGCTTCCAAAGGGAAAAGGCTGCTCTTGTCCGCAGAGCCACCTACACTTCTTCGCACCCAACCTAAGGACCTGCAGGATGGGAGCTGCCAAGGGAAACAAACGGGACACACTGGGCACCTGAGAAGCTCCCCTCGACACTTGCAAGCAGCCTGTTTCTCTGGGGAACATACTCGTTTCCTCCCCGGGCGTGCCTGCAGTGAGTTAAAGCTGGGCCTTCCTAGGGTATCGCAAACACCTCCGGGGCTACAACAATCCAGGTTTCCAAAGGGGAAAAGACTGCTTTTCGAAGCAGGGCCACCTATCCTAGTTCACAGCAAACATGAGTCCCTGCAGTAGTGGAGCTGCCGAGGGAGAGCATGGCGAAAATCTGAGAACTTCGATAAGTACCTTTTACTGTGTAGGCTTCGAAGTGTGGCAAGATCCCTGAAGGAGGGCTGCCCTGAGCGAGGCCTATTTGGCTCTACCTCTTCCGGGGCCTAGCAGGGTAAAGGAGGAATTGTGCTCTTTGCTCAGCTTGGACCTCACATCGACGTCCTGCTTAAGCAAAGAGCCACTCGGTGTGAGCTCGTGGATGGAAGGCTGAGCAGAGAGTTTTTCTGAGTGCAGGTAGGGCCCTTGTCCTCACTGAGTCCACGTTACCCAGCACATGAGACCGTCTCTGACTGTCTTCGTGAGTTGGGACAAGCTGCGGCAACCTAGGTTTCCAAAGGAAGAGAGAGAGCAGTGTGCCCCCTTGGGCTGTGCATGAAGAAGTGTTCCGAAGAACCTACACTGCTGCTTGTTGCTCAGCAGGCAGAGAGGAGACGTGGGGGGAATCCGTGTGGTAGCATGGGAAACGGTGCGATGGCCAGAGTGCTTGGAGTCCTGAAAGCTATCCTCGCGTTCCATTGAAGCACAACAACGGTGGAGACCTCATGGAAACCGAGGCACGCAGAGCTTGCCCGGTGGAAACTTAGGCGCTACCCTGAGGCTCAGGGTGGCCTTGCGCTTTCCCAGGATGAAAGAGTACTGCGGGCTTAACTCTCTTCCAGCGTGGCAGGAACACGGTTTCTCGGGGGAAAGTGCTCATTTACTACGCAAGTGTACCTGCGGAGGCTAGAAGCTGGGCAACATCAAGGTTTGGCAAGCAGCCCCTGAGACACTAGAATCCAAACTTCCAAAGGGAAAAGGCTGCTTTTTCCGCAAAGCCCCCTACCCTTATTAGAACCCAGCAAAAGTACCTGAGGATGGGAGCTGCGAAGGGAAACAAACGGGACACACTGGGCACCTGAGAAGCTCCCCTCGACACTTGCAAGCAGCCTGTTCTTCTGGGGGAACATACTCGTTTCCTCCCCGGGCGTGCCTGCAGTGAGTAAAAGCTGGGCCTTCCTAGGGTTTCGCAAACAGCTCCGAGGCTACAAGAATCCAGGTTTCCAAAGGGGAAAAGACTGCTTTTCGAAGCAGGGCCACCTATCCTAGTTCATAGCAAACATGAGTCCCTGCAGTAGTGGAGCTGCCGAGGGAGAGCATGGCGAAACCCTGAGAACTTCGCTAAGTACCTTTTACTGTGACGGCTTCGTAGTGTGGCAAGATTCCTGAAGGAGGGCCGGCCTGAGCGAGGCCTAGTTGGCTCTAAATCTTCCGGGGCCTAGCAGGGTAAAGGAGGAATTGTGCTTTTTGCTTAGCTTGGACCTCACATCGACGTCCTGCTAAACCAACGCGCCAGTTGGTGTGAGCTCCTGGATGGAAGGTTGAGCAGAGTGTTTTTCTGAGTGCAGTTAAGGCCCTTGTCCTCACTGAGTCCACGATACCCAGCACATGAGACCGGCTCTGACTGTCTTCGTGAGTTGGGACAAGCTGCGGCAACCTAGGTTTCCAAAGGAAGAGAGAGAGCAGTGTGCCGCCTTGGGCTGTGCATGAAGAAGTGTTCCGAAGAACCTACACTGCTGCTTGTTGCTCAGCAGGCAGAGAGGAGACGTGGGGGGAATCCGTGTGGTAGCATGGGAAACGGTGCGATGGCCAGAGTGCTTGGAGTCCTGAAAGCTATCCTCGCGTTCCATTGAAGCACAACAACGGTGGAGACCTCATGGAAACCGAGGCACGCAGAGCTTGCCCGGTGGAAACTTAGGCACTACCCTGAGGCTCAGGGTGGCCTTGCGCTTTCCCAGGATGAAAGAGTACTGCGGGCTTAACTCTCTTCCAGCGTGGCAGGAACACCGTTTCTCGGGGGAAAGTGCTCGTTTACTACGCAAGTGTACCTGCGGAGGCTAGAACCTGGGCAACATCAAGGTTTGGCAAGCAGCCCCTGAGACACTAGAATCCAAACTTCCAAAGGGAAAAGGCTGCTTTTTCCGCAAAGGCCCCTACCCTTATTAGAACCCAGCAAAAGTACCTGAGGATGGGAGCTGCGAAGGGAAACAAACGGGACACACTGGGCACCTGAGAAGCTCCCCTCGACACTTGCAAGCAGCCTGTTCTTCTGGGGGAACATACTCGTTTCCTCCCCGGGCGTGCCTGCAGTGAGTAAAAGCTGGGCCTTCCTAGGGTTTCGCAAACACCTCCGAGGCTACAAGAATCCAGGTTTCCAAAGGGGAAAAGACTGCTTTTCGAAGCAGGGCCACCTATCCTAGTTCATAGCAAACATGAGTCCCTGCAGTAGTGGAGCTGCCGAGGGAGAGCATGGCGAAACCCTGGGAACTTCGCTAAGTACCTTTTACTGTGACGGCTTCGAAGTGTGGCAAGATCCTGAAGGAGGGCTGGCCTGAGCGAGGCCTAGTTGGCTCTACCCCTTCCGGGACCTAGCAGGGTAAAGGAGGAATTGTGCTCTTTGCTCAGCTTGGACCTCAAATCGAGGTCCTACTAAACCAACGCGCCAGTCGGTGTGAACTCCTGGATGGAAGGCTGAGCAGAGTGTTTTTCTGAGTGCAGGTAGGGCCCTTGTCCTCACTGAGACCACGTTACCCAGCACATGAGACCGACTCTGACTGTCTTCGTGAGCTGGGACAAGCTGCGGCAACCTAGGTTTCCAAAGGAAGAGAGAGAGCAGTGTGCCGCCTTGGGCTTTGCATGCAAGAAGTGTTTCGAAGGGCCTACACTGCTGCTTGTTGCTCAGCAGGCAGAGAGGAGACGTGGGGGGGATCCGTGTGGTAGCATGGGAAACGGTGCGGAGGACAGTGTGCTTGGAGTCCTGAAAGCTATCCTCGAGTTCCATTGAAGCACAACAACGGTGGAGACCTCATGGAAAACAGGGGACGCAGAGCTTGCCTGGTGGAAACTTAGGCGCTACCCTGAGGCTCAGGGTGGCCTTGCACTTTCCCAGGAGGAACGAGGTCTGCGGGCTTAACTCTCCTCCAGCGTGGCAGGAACCCGGTTTCTCGGGGGAAAGTGCTCGTTTGCTACGCAGGCGTACCTGCGGAGGCTAGAACCTGGGCAACTTCAAGGTTTGGCAAGCAGCCCCTGAGACACTAGAATCCAGGCTTCCAAAGGGAAAAGGCTGCTCTTGTCCGCAGAGCCACCTACACTTCTTCGCACCCAACCTAAGGACCTGCAGGATGGGAGCTGCCAAGGGAAACAAACGGGACACACTGGGCAACTGAGAAGCTCCCCTCGACACTTGCAAGCAGCCTGTTTCTCTGGGGAACATACTCGTTTCCTCCCCGGGCGTGCCTGCAGTGAGTTAAAGCTGGGCCTTCCTAGGGTATCGCAAACACCTCCGGGGCTACAACAATCCAGGTTTCCAAAGGGGAAAAGACTGCTTTTCGAAGCAGGGCCACCTATCCTAGTTCACAGCAAACATGAGTCCCTGCAGTAGTGGAGCTGCCGAGGGAGAGCATGGCGAAAATCTGAGAACTTCGATAAGTACCTTTTACTGTGTAGGCTTCGAAGTGTGGCAAGATCCCTGAAGGAGGGCTGCCCTGAGCGAGGCCTATTTGGCTCTACCTCTTCCGGGGCCTAGCAGGGTAAAGGAGGAATTGTGCTCTTTGCTCAGCTTGGACCTCACATCGACGTCCTGCTTAAGCAAAGAGCCACTCGGTGTGAGCTCCTGGATGGAAGGCTGAGCAGAGAGTTTTTCTGAGTGCAGGTAGGGCCCTTGTCCTCACTGAGTCCACGTTACCCAGCACATGAGACCGTCTCTGACTGTCTTCGTGAGTTGGGACAAGCTGCGGCAACCTAGGTTTCCAAAGGAAGAGAGAGAGCAGTGTGCCCCCTTGGGCTGTGCATGAAGAAGTTGTCCGAAGAACCTACACGGCTGCTTTTTGCTCAGCAGGCAGAGAGGAGACGTGGGGGGAATCCGAGTGGTAGCATGGAAAACGGTGCGATGGCCAGAGTGCTTGGAGTCCTGAAAGCTATCCTCGCGTTCCATTGAAGCACAACAACGGTGGAGACCTCATGGAAACCGAGGCACGCAGAGCTTGCCCGGTGGAAACTTAGGCACTACCCTGAGGCTCAGGGTGGCCTTGCGCTTTCCCAGGATGAAAGAGTACTGCGGGCTTAACTCTCTTCCAGCGTGGCAGGAACACCGTTTCTCGGGGGAAAGTGCTCGTTTACTACGCAAGTGTACCTGCGGAGGCTAGAAGCTGGGCAACATCAAGGTTTGGCAAGCAGCCCCTGAGACACTAGAATCCAAACTTCCAAAGGGAAAAGGCTGCTTTTTCCGCAAAGCCCCCTACCCTTATTAGAACCCAGCAAAAGTACCTGAGGATGGGAGCTGCGAAGGGAAACAAACGGGACACACTGGGCACCTGAGAAGCTCCCCTCGACACTTGCAAGCAGCCTGTTCTTCTGGGGGAACATACTCGTTTCCTCCCCGGGCGTGCCTGCAGTGAGTAAAAGCTGGGCCTTCCTAGGGTTTCGCAAACACCTCCGAGGCTACAAGAATCCAGGTTTCCAAAGGGGAAATGACTGCTTTTCGAAGCAGGGCCACCTATCCTAGTTCATAGCAAACATGAGTCCCTGCAGTAGTGGAGCTGCCGAGGGAGAGCATGGCGAAACCCTGAGAACTTCGCTAAGTACCTTTTCCTGTGACGGCTTCGTAGTGTGGCAAGATTCCTGAAGGAGGGCTGGCCTGAGCGAGGCCTAGTTGGCTCTACCCCTTCCGGGACCTAGCAGGGTAAAGGAGGAATTGTGCTCTTTGCTCAGCTTGGACCTCAAATCGAGGTCCTACTAAACCAACGCGCCAGTCGGTGTGAACTCCTGGATGGAAGGCTGAGCAGAGTGTTTTTCTGAGTGCAGGTAGGGCCCTTGTCCTCACTGAGACCACGTTACCCAGCACATGAGACCGACTCTGACTGTCTTCGTGAGCTGGGACAAGCTGCGGCAACCTAGGTTTCCAAAGGAAGAGAGAGAGCAGTGTGCCGCCTTGGGCTTTGCATGCAAGAAGTGTTTCGAAGGGCCTACACTGCTGCTTGTTGCTCAGCAGGCAGAGAGGAGACGTGGGGGAGATCCGTGTGGTAGCATGGGAAACGGTGCGGAGGACAGTGTGCTTGGAGTCCTGAAAGCTATCCTCGAGTTCCATTGAAGCACAACAACGGTGAAGACCTCATGGAAAACAGGGGACGCAGAGCTTGCCTGGTGGAAACTTAGGCGCTACCCTGAGGCTCAGGGTGGCCTTGCACTTTCCCAGGAGGAACGAGGTCTGCGGGCTTAACTCTCCTCCAGCGTGGCAGGAACCCGGTTTCTCGGGGGAAAGTGCTCGTTTGCTACGCAGGCGTACCTGCGGAGGCTAGAACCTGGGCAACTTCAAGGTTTGGCAAGCAGCCCCTGAGACACTAGAATCCAAGCTTCCAAAGGGAAAAGGCTGCTCTTGTCCGCAGAGCCACCTACACTTCTTCGCACCCAACCTAAGGACCTGCAGGATGGGAGCTGCGAAGGGAAACAAACGGGACACACTGGGCACCTGAGAAGCTCCCCTCGACACTTGCAAGCAGCCTGTTTCTCTGGGGAACATACTCGTTTCCTCCCCGGGCGTGCCTGCAGTGAGTTAAAGCTGGGCCTTCCTAGGGTATCGCAAACACCTCCGGGGCTACAACAATCCAGGTTTCCAAAGGGGAAAAGACTGCTTTTCGAAGCAGGGCCACCTATCCTAGTTCACAGCAAACATGAGTCCCTGCAGTAGTGGAGCTGCCGAGGGAGAGCATGGCGAAAATCTGAGAACTTCGATAAGTACCTTTTACTGTGTAGGCTTCGAAGTGTGGCAAGATCCCTGAAGGAGGGCTGCCCTGAGCGAGGCCTATTTGGCTCTACCTCTTCCGGGGCCTAGCACGGTAAAGGAGGAATTGTGCTCTTTGCTCAGCTTGGACCTCACATCGACGTCCTGCTTAAGCAAAGAGCCACTCGGTGTGAGCTCCTGGATGGAAGGCTGAGCAGAGAGTTTTTCTGAGTGCAGGTAGGGCCCTTGTCCTCACTGAGTCCACGTTACCCAGCACATGAGACCGTCTCTGACTGTCTTCGTGAGTTGGGACAAGCTGCGGCAACCTAGGTTTCCAAAGGAAGAGAGAGAGCAGTGTGCCGCCTTGGGCTGTGCATGAAGAAGTGTTCCGAAGAACCTACACGGCTGCTTTTTGCTCAGCAGGCAGAGAGGAGACGTGGGGGGAATCCGTGTGGTAGCATGGGAAACGGTGCGATGGCCAGAGTGCTTGGAGTCCTGAAAGCTATCCTCGCGTTCCATTGAAGCACAACAACGGTGGAGACCTCATGGAAACCGAGGCACGCAGAGCTTGCCCGGTGGAAACTTAGGCACTACCCTGAGGCTCAGGGTGGCCTTGCGCTTTCCCAGGATGAAAGAGTACTGCGGGCTTAACTCTCTTCCAGCGTGGCAGGAACACCGTTTCTCGGGGGAAAGTGCTCGTTTACTACGCAAGTGTACCTGCGGAGGCTAGAACCTGGGCAACATCAAGGTTTGGCAAGCAGCCCCTGAGACACTAGAATCCAAACTTCCAAAGGGAAAAGGCTGCTTTTTCCGCAAAGGCCCCTACCCTTATTAGAACCCAGCAAAAGTACCTGAGGATGGGAGCTGCGAAGGGAAACAAACGGGACACACTGGGCACCTGAGAAGCTCCCCTCGACACTTGCAAGCAGCCTGTTCTTCTGGGGGAACATACTCGTTTCCTCCCCAGGCGTGCCTGCAGTTAGTATAAGCTGGGCCTTCCTAGGGTTTCGCAAACAGCTCCGAGGCTACAAGAATCCAGGTTTCCAAAGGGGAAAAGACTGCTTTTCGAAGCAGGGCCACCTATCCTAGTTCATAGCAAACATGAGTCCCTGCAGTAGTGGAGTTGCCGAGGGAGAGCATGGCGAAACCCTGAGAACTTCGCTAAGTACCTTTTACTCTGTAGGCTTCGAAGTGTGGCAAGATCCCTGAAGGAGAGCTGGCCTGAGCGAGGCCTAGTTGGCTCTAAATCTTCCGGGGCCTAGCAGGGTAAAGGAGGAATTGTGCTCTTTGCTTAGCTTGGACCTCACATCGACGTCCTGCTAAACCAACGCGCCAGTTGGTGTGAGCTCCTGGATGGAAGGTTGAGCAGAGTGTTTTTCTGAGTGCAGGTAAGGCCCTTGTCCTCACTGAGTCCACGTTACCCAGCACATGAGACCGGCTCTGACTGTCTTCGTGAGCTGGGACAAGCTGCAGCAACCTAGGTTTCCAAAGGAAGAGAGAGAGCAGTGTGCCGCCTTGGGCTGTGCATGAAGAAGTGTTCCGAAGAACCTACACTGCTGCTTGTTGCTCAGCAGGCAGAGAGGAGACGTGGGGGGAATCCGTGTGGTAGCATGGGAAACGGTGCGATGGCCAGAGTGCTTGGAGTCCTGAAAGCTATCCTCGCGTTCCATTGAAGCACAACAACGGTGGAGACCTCATGGAAACCGAGGCACGCAGAGCTTGCCCGGTGGAAACTTAGGCGCTACCCTGAGGCTCAGGGTGGCCTTGCGCTTTCCCAGGATGAAAGAGTACTGCGGGCTTAACTCTCTTCCAGCGTGGCAGGAACACCGTTTCTCGGGGGAAAGTGCTCGTTTACTACGCAAGTGTACCTGCGGAGGCTAGAAGCTGGGCAACATCAAGGTTTGGCAAGCAGCCCCTGAGACACTAGAATCCAAACTTCCAAAGGGAAAAGGCTGCTTTTTCCGCAAAGCCCCCTACCCTTATTAGAACCCAGCAAAAGTACCTGAGGATGGGAGCTGCGAAGGGAAACAAACGGGACACACTGGGCACCTGAGAAGCTCCCCTCGACACTTGCAAGCAGCCTGTTCTTCTGGGGGAACATACTCGTTTCCTCCCCGGGCGTGCCTGCAGTGAGTAAAAGCTGGGCCTTCCTAGGGTTTCGCAAACACCTCCGAGGCTACAAGAATCCAGGTTTCCAAAGGGGAAATGACTGCTTTTCGAAGCAGGGCCACCTATCCTAGTTCATAGCAAACATGAGTCCCTGCAGTAGTGGAGCTGCCGAGGGAGAGCATGGCGAAACCCTGGGAACTTCGCTAAGTACCTTTTCCTGTGACGGCTTCGTAGTGTGGCAAGATTCCTGAAGGAGGGCTGGCCTGAGCGAGGCCTAGTTGGCTCTACCCCTTCCGGGACCTAGCAGGGTAAAGGAGGAATTGTGCTCTTTGCTCAGCTTGGACCTCAAATCGAGGTCCTACTAAACCAACGCGCCAGTCGGTGTGAACTCCTGGATGGAAGGCTGAGCAGAGTGTTTTTCTGAGTGCAGGTAGGGCCCTTGTCCTCACTGAGACCACGTTACCCAGCACATGAGACCGACTCTGACTGTCTTCGTGAGCTGGGACAAGCTGCGGCAACCTAGGTTTCCAAAGGAAGAGAGAGAGCAGTGTGCCGCCTTGGGCTTTGCATGCAAGAAGTGTTTCGAAGGGCCTACACTGCTGCTTGTTGCTCAGCAGGCAGAGAGGAGACGTGGGGGGATCCGTGTGGTAGCATGGGAAACGGTGCGGAGGCCAGTGTGCTTGGAGTCCTGAAAGCTATCCTCGAGTTCCATTGAAGCACAACAACGGTGGAGACCTCATGGAAAACAGGGGACGCAGAGCTTGCCTGGTGGAAACTTAGGCGCTACCCTGAGGCTCAGGGTGGCCTTGCACTTTCCCAGGAGGAACGAGGTCTGCGGGCTTAACTCTCCTCCAGCGTGGCAGGAACCCGGTTTCTCGGGGGAAAGTGCTCGTTTGCTACGCAGGCGTACCTGCGGAGGCTAGAACCTGGGCAACTTCAAGGTTTGGCAAGCAGCCCCTGAGACACTAGAATCCAAGCTTCCAAAGGGAAAAGGCTGCTCTTGTCCGCAGAGCCACCTACACTTCTTCGCACCCAACCTAAGGACCTGCAGGATGGGAGCTGCGAAGGGAAACAAACGGGACACACTGGGCACCTGAGAAGCTCCCCTCGACACTTGCAAGCAGCCTGTTTCTCTGGGGAACATACTCGTTTCCTCCCCGGGCGTGCCTGCAGTGAGTTAAAGCTGGGCCTTCCTAGGGTATCGCAAACACCTCCGGGGCTACAACAATCCAGGTTTCCAAAGGGGAAAAGACTGCTTTTCGAAGCAGGGCCACCTATCCTAGTTCACAGCAAACATGAGTCCCTGCAGTAGTGGAGCTGCCGAGGGAGAGCATGGCGAAAATCTGAGAACTTCGATAAGTACCTTTTACTGTGTAGGCTTCGAAGTGTGGCAAGATCCCTGAAGGAGGGCTGCCCTGAGCGAGGCCTATTTGGCTCTACCTCTTCCGGGGCCTAGCAGGGTAAAGGAGGAATTGTGCTCTTTGCTCAGCTTGGACCTCACATCGACGTCCTGCTTAAGCAAAGAGCCACTCGGTGTGAGCTCCTGGATGGAAGGCTGAGCAGAGAGTTTTTCTGAGTGCAGGTAGGGCCCTTGTCCTCACTGAGTCCACGTTACCCAGCACATGAGACCGTCTCTGACTGTCTTCGTGAGTTGGGACAAGCTGCGGCAACCTAGGTTTCCAAAGGAAGAGAGAGAGCAGTGTGCCCCCTTGGGCTGTGCATGAAGAAGTGTTCCGAAGAACCTACACGGCTGCTTTTTGCTCAGCAGGCAGAGAGGAGACGTGGGGGGAATCCGTGTGGTAGCATGGGAAACGGTGCGATGGCCAGAGTGCTTGGAGTCCTGAAAGCTATCCTCGCGTTCCATTGAAGCACAACAACGGTGGAGACCTCATGGAAACCGAGGCACGCAGAGCTTGCCCGGTGGAAACTTAGGCACTACCCTGAGGCTCAGGGTGGCCTTGCGCTTTCCCAGGATGAAAGAGTACTGCGGGCTTAACTCTCTTCCAGCGTGGCAGGAACACCGTTTCTCGGGGGAAAGTGCTCGTTTACTACGCAAGTGTACCTGCGGAGGCTAGAAGCTGGGCAACATCAAGGTTTGGCAAGCAGCCCCTGAGACACTAGAATCCAAACTTCCAAAGGGAAAAGGCTGCTTTTTCCGCAAAGCCCCCTACCCTTATTAGAACCCAGCAAAAGTACCTGAGGATGGGAGCTGCGAAGGGAAACAAACGGGACACACTGGGCACCTGAGAAGCTCCCCTCGACACTTGCAAGCAGCCTGTTTCTCTGGGGGAACATACTCGTTTCCTCCCCGGGCGTGCCTGCAGTGAGTAAAAGCTGGGCCTTCCTAGGGTTTCGCAAACAGCTCCGAGGCTACAAGAATCCAGGTTTCCAAAGGGGAAAAGACTGCTTTCCGAAGCAGGGCCACCTATCCTAGTTCACAGCAAACATGAGTCCCTGCAGTAGTGGAGTTGCCGAGGGAGAGCATGGCGAAACCCTGAGAACTTCGCTAAGTACCTTTTACTCTGTAGGCTTCGAAGTGTGGCAAGATCCCTGAAGGAGAGCTGGCCTGAGCGAGGCCTAGTTGGCTCTAAATCTTCCGGGGCCTAGCAGGGTAAAGGAGGAATTGTGCTCTTTGCTTAGCTTGGACCTCACATCGACGTCCTGCTAAACCAACGCGCCAGTTGGTGTGAGCTCCTGGATGGAAGGTTGAGCAGAGTGTTTTTCTGAGTGCAGGTAAGGCCCTTGTCCTCACTGAGTCCACGTTACCCAGCACATGAGACCGGCTCTGACTGTCTTCGTGAGCTGGGACAAGCTGCAGCAACCTAGGTTTCCAAAGGAAGAGAGAGAGCAGTGTGCCGCCTTGGGCTGTGCATGAAGAAGTGTTCCGAAGAACCTACACTGCTGCTTGTTGCTCAGCAGGCAGAGAGGAGACGTGGGGGGAATCCGTGTGGTAGCATGGGAAACGGTGCGATGGCCAGAGTGCTTGGAGTCCTGAAAGCTATCCTCGCGTTCCATTGAAGCACAACAACGGTGGAGACCTCATGGAAACCGAGGCACGCAGAGCTTGCCCGGTGGAAACTTAGGCGCTACCCTGAGGCTCAGGGTGGCCTTGCGCTTTCCCAGGATGAAAGAGTACTGCGGGCTTAACTCTCTTCCAGCGTGGCAGGAACACGGTTTCTCGGGGGAAAGTGCTCGTTTACTACGCAAGTGTACCTGCGGAGGCTAGAAGCTGGGCAACATCAAGGTTTGGCAAGCAGCCCCTGAGACACTAGAATCCAAACTTCCAAAGGGAAAAGGCTGCTTTTTCCGCAAAGCCCCCTACCCTTATTAGAACCCAGCAAAAGTACCTGAGGATGGGAGCTGCGAAGGGAAACAAACGGGACACACTGGGCACCTGAGAAGCTCCCCTCGACACTTGCAAGCAGCCTGTTCTTCTGGGGGAACATACTCGTTTCCTCCCCGGGCGTGCCTGCAGTGAGTAAAAGCTGGGCCTTCCTAGGGTTTCGCAAACACCTCCGAGGCTACAAGAATCCAGGTTTCCAAAGGGGAAAAGACTGCTTTTCGAAGCAGGGCCACCTATCCTAGTTCATAGCAAACATGAGTCCCTGCAGTAGTGGAGCTGCCGAGGGAGAGCATGGCGAAACCCTGGGAACTTCGCTAAGTACCTTTTACTGTGACGGCTTCGTAGTGTGGCAAGATTCCTGAAGGAGGGCTGGCCTGAGCGAGGCCTAGTTGGCTCTACCCCTTCCGGGACCTAGCAGGGTAAAGGAGGAATTGTGCTCTTTGCTCAGCTTGGACCTCAAATCGAGGTCCTACTAAACCAACGCGCCAGTCGGTGTGAACTCCTGGATGGAAGGCTGAGCAGAGTGTTTTTCTGAGTGCAGGTAGGGCCCTTGTCCTCACTGAGACCACGTTACCCAGCACATGAGACCGACTCTGACTGTCTTCGTGAGCTGGGACAAGCTGCGGCAACCTAGGTTTCCAAAGGAAGAGAGAGAGCAGTGTGCCGCCTTGGGCTTTGCATGCAAGAAGTGTTTCGAAGGGCCTACACTGCTGCTTGTTGCTCAGCAGGCAGAGAGGAGACGTGGGGGGGATCCGTGTGGTAGCATGGGAAACGGTGCGGAGGACAGTGTGCTTGGAGTCCTGAAAGCTATCCTCGAGTTCCATTGAAGCACAACAACGGTGGAGACCTCATGGAAAACAGGGGACGCAGAGCTTGCCTGGTGGAAACTTAGGCGCTACCCTGAGGCTCAGGGTGGCCTTGCACTTTCCCAGGAGGAACGAGGTCTGCGGGCTTAACTCTCCTCCAGCGTGGCAGGAACCCGGTTTCTCGGGGGAAAGTGCTCGTTTGCTACGCAGGCGTACCTGCGGAGGCTAGAACCTGGGCAACTTCAAGGTTTGGCAAGCAGCCCCTGAGACACTAGAATCCAGGCTTCCAAAGGGAAAAGGCTGCTCTTGTCCGCAGAGCCACCTACACTTCTTCGCACCCAACCTAAGGACCTGCAGGATGGGAGCTGCCAAGGGAAACAAACGGGACACACTGGGCAACTGAGAAGCTCCCCTCGACACTTGCAAGCAGCCTGTTTCTCTGGGGAACATACTCGTTTCCTCCCCGGGCGTGCCTGCAGTGAGTTAAAGCTGGGCCTTCCTAGGGTATCGCAAACACCTCCGGGGCTACAACAATCCAGGTTTCCAAAGGGGAAAAGACTGCTTTTCGAAGCAGGGCCACCTATCCTAGTTCACAGCAAACATGAGTCCCTGCAGTAGTGGAGCTGCCGAGGGAGAGCATGGCGAAAATCTGAGAACTTCGATAAGTACCTTTTACTGTGTAGGCTTCGAAGTGTGGCAAGATCCCTGAAGGAGGGCTGCCCTGAGCGAGGCCTATTTGGCTCTACCTCTTCCGGGGCCTAGCAGGGTAAAGGAGGAATTGTGCTCTTTGCTCAGCTTGGACCTCACATCGACGTCCTGCTTAAGCAAAGAGCCACTCGGTGTGAGCTCCTGGATGGAAGGCTGAGCAGAGAGTTTTTCTGAGTGCAGGTAGGGCCCTTGTCCTCACTGAGTCCACGTTACCCAGCACATGAGACCGTCTCTGACTGTCTTCGTGAGTTGGGACAAGCTGCGGCAACCTAGGTTTCCAAAGGAAGAGAGAGAGCAGTGTGCCCCCTTGGGCTGTGCATGAAGAAGTGTTCCAAAGAACCTACACGGCTGCTTTTTGCTCAGCAGGCAGAGAGGAGACGTGGGGGGAATCCGAGTGGTAGCATGGAAAACGGTGCGATGGCCAGAGTGCTTGGAGTCCTGAAAGCTATCCTCGCGTTCCATTGAAGCACAACAACGGTGGAGACCTCATGGAAACCGAGGCACGCAGAGCTTGCCCGGTGGAAACTTAGGCACTACCCTGAGGCTCAGGGTGGCCTTGCGCTTTCCCAGGATGAAAGAGTACTGCGGGCTTAACTCTCTTCCAGCGTGGCAGGAACACGGTTTCTCGGGGGAAAGTGCTCGTTTACTACGCAAGTGTACCTGCGGAGGCTAGAAGCTGGGCAACATCAAGGTTTGGCAAGCAGCCCCTGAGACACTAGAATCCAAACTTCCAAAGGGAAAAGGCTGCTTTTTCCGCAAAGCCCCCTACCCTTATTAGAACCCAGCAAAAGTACCTGAGGATGGGAGCTGCGAAGGGAAACAAACGGGACACACTGGGCACCTGAGAAGCTCCCCTCGACACTTGCAAGCAGCCTGTTCTTCTGGGGGAACATACTCGTTTCCTCCCCGGGCGTGCCTGCAGTGAGTAAAAGCTGGGCCTTCCTAGGGTTTCGCAAACACCTCCGAGGCTACAAGAATCCAGGTTTCCAAAGGGGAAATGACTGCTTTTCGAAGCAGGGCCACCTATCCTAGTTCATAGCAAACATGAGTCCCTGCAGTAGTGGAGCTGCCGAGGGAGAGCATGGCGAAACCCTGAGAACTTCGCTAAGTACCTTTTCCTGTGACGGCTTCGTAGTGTGGCAAGATTCCTGAAGGAGGGCTGGCCTGAGCGAGGCCTAGTTGGCTCTACCCCTTCCGGGACCTAGCAGGGTAAAGGAGGAATTGTGCTCTTTGCTCAGCTTGGACCTCAAATCGAGGTCCTACTAAACCAACGCGTCAGTCGGTGTGAACTCCTGGATGGAAGGCTGAGCAGAGTGTTTTTCTGAGTGCAGGTAGGGCCCTTGTCCTCACTGAGACCACGTTACCCAGCACATGAGACCGACTCTGACTGTCTTCGTGAGCTGGGACAAGCTGCGGCAACCTAGGTTTCCAAAGGAAGAGAGAGAGCAGTGTGCCGCCTTGGGCTTTGCATGCAAGAAGTGTTTCGAAGGGCCTACACTGCTGCTTGTTGCTCAGCAGGCAGAGAGGAGACGTGGGGGGATCCGTGTGGTAGCATGGGAAACGGTGCGGAGGCCAGTGTGCTTGGAGTCCTGAAAGCTATCCTCGAGTTCCATTGAAGCACAACAACGGTGGAGACCTCATGGAAAACAGGGGACGCAGAGCTTGCCTGGTGGAAACTTAGGCGCTACCCTGAGGCTCAGGGTGGCCTTGCACTTTCCCAGGAGGAACGAGGTCTGCGGGCTTAACTCTCCTCCAGCGTGGCAGGAACCCGGTTTCTCGGGGGAAAGTGCTCGTTTGCTACGCAGGCGTACCTGCGGAGGCTAGAACCTGGGCAACTTCAAGGTTTGGCAAGCAGCCCCTGAGACACTAGAATCCAGGCTTCCAAAGGGAAAAGGCTGCTCTTGTCCGCAGAGCCACCTACACTTCTTCGCACCCAACCTAAGGACCTGCAGGATGGGAGCTGCCAAGGGAAACAAACGGGACACACTGGGCACCTGAGAAGCTCCCCTCGACACTTGCAAGCAGCCTGTTTCTCTGGGGAACATACTCGTTTCCTCCCCGGGCGTGCCTGCAGTGAGTTAAAGCTGGGCCTTCCTAGGGTATCGCAAACACCTCCGGGGCTACAACAATCCAGGTTTCCAAAGGGGAAAAGACTGCTTTTCGAAGCAGGGCCACCTATCCTAGTTCACAGCAAACATGAGTCCCTGCAGTAGTGGAGCTGCCGAGGGAGAGCATGGCGAAAATCTGAGAACTTCGATAAGTACCTTTTACTGTGTAGGCTTCGAAGTGTGGCAAGATCCCTGAAGGAGGGCTGCCCTGAGCGAGGCCTATTTGGCTCTACCTCTTCCGGGGCCTAGCAGGGTAAAGGAGGAATTGTGCTCTTTGCTCAGCTTGGACCTCACATCGACGTCCTGCTTAAGCAAAGAGCCACTCGGTGTGAGCTCCTGGATGGAAGGCTGAGCAGAGAGTTTTTCTGAGTGCAGGTAGGGCCCTTGTCCTCACTGAGTCCACGTTACCCAGCACATGAGACCGTCTCTGACTGTCTTCGTGAGTTGGGACAAGCTGCGGCAACCTAGGTTTCCAAAGGAAGAGAGAGAGCAGTGTGCCCCCTTGGGCTGTGCATGAAGAAGTGTTCCGAAGAACCTACACGGCTGCTTTTTGCTCAGCAGGCAGAGAGGAGACGTGGGGGGAATCCGAGTGGTAGCATGGAAAACGGTGCGATGGCCAGAGTGCTTGGAGTCCTGAAAGCTATCCTCGCGTTCCATTGAAGCACAACAACGGTGGAGACCTCATGGAAACCGAGGCACGCAGAGCTTGCCCGGTGGAAACTTAGGCACTACCCTGAGGCTCAGGGTGGCCTTGCGCTTTCCCAGGATGAAAGAGTACTGCGGGCTTAACTCTCTTCCAGCGTGGCAGGAACACCGTTTCTCGGGGGAAAGTGCTCGTTTACTACGCAAGTGTACCTGCGGAGGCTAGAAGCTGGGCAACATCAAGGTTTGGCAAGCAGCCCCTGAGACACTAGAATCCAAACTTCCAAAGGGAAAAGGCTGCTTTTTCCGCAAAGCCCCCTACCCTTATTAGAACCCAGCAAAAGTACCTGAGGATGGGAGCTGCGAAGGAAAACAAACGGGACACACTGGGCACCTGAGAAGCTCCCCTCGACACTTGCAAGCAGCCTGTTCTTCTGGGGGAACATACTCGTTTCCTCCCCGGGCGTGCCTGCAGTGAGTAAAAGCTGGGCCTTCCTAGGGTTTCGCAAACACCTCCGAGGCTACAAGAATCCAGGTTTCCAAAGGGGAAATGACTGCTTTTCGAAGCAGGGCCACCTATCCTAGTTCATAGCAAACATGAGTCCCTGCAGTAGTGGAGCTGCCGAGGGAGAGCATGGCGAAACCCTGAGAACTTCGCTAAGTACCTTTTCCTGTGACGGCTTCGTAGTGTGGCAAGATTCCTGAAGGAGGGCTGGCCTGAGCGAGGCCTAGTTGGCTCTACCCCTTCCGGGACCTAGCAGGGTAAAGGAGGAATTGTGCTCTTTGCTCAGCTTGGACCTCAAATCGAGGTCCTACTAAACCAACGCGTCAGTCGGTGTGAACTCCTGGATGGAAGGCTGAGCAGAGTGTTTTTCTGAGTGCAGGTAGGGCCCTTGTCCTCACTGAGACCACGTTACCCAGCACATGAGACCGACTCTGACTGTCTTCGTGAGCTGGGACAAGCTGCGGCAACCTAGGTTTCCAAAGGAAGAGAGAGAGCAGTGTGCCGCCTTGGGCTTTGCATGCAAGAAGTGTTTCGAAGGGCCTACACTGCTGCTTGTTGCTCAGCAGGCAGAGAGGAGACGTGGGGGGATCCGTGTGGTAGCATGGGAAACGGTGCGGAGGCCAGTGTGCTTGGAGTCCTGAAAGCTATCCTCGAGTTCCATTGAAGCACAACAACGGTGGAGACCTCATGGAAAACAGGGGACGCAGAGCTTGCCTGGTGGAAACTTAGGCGCTACCCTGAGGCTCAGGGTGGCCTTGCACTTTCCCAGGAGGAACGAGGTCTGCGGGCTTAACTCTCCTCCAGCGTGGCAGGAACCCGGTTTCTCGGGGGAAAGTGCTCGTTTGCTACGCAGGCGTACCTGCGGAGGCTAGAACCTGGGCAACTTCAAGGTTTGGCAAGCAGCCCCTGAGACACTAGAATCCAAGCTTCCAAAGGGAAAAGGCTGCTCTTGTCCGCAGAGCCACCTACACTTCTTCGCACCCAACCTAAGGACCTGCAGGATGGGAGCTGCGAAGGGAAACAAACGGGACACACTGGGCACCTGAGAAGCTCCCCTCGACACTTGCAAGCAGCCTGTTTCTCTGGGGAACATACTCGTTTCCTCCCCGGGCGTGCCTGCAGTGAGTTAAAGCTGGGCCTTCCTAGGGTATCGCAAACACCTCCGGGGCTACAACAATCCAGGTTTCCAAAGGGGAAAAGACTGCTTTTCGAAGCAGGGCCACCTATCCTAGTTCACAGCAAACATGAGTCCCTGCAGTAGTGGAGCTGCCGAGGGAGAGCATGGCGAAAATCTGAGAACTTCGATAAGTACCTTTTACTGTGTAGGCTTCGAAGTGTGGCAAGATCCCTGAAGGAGGGCTGCCCTGAGCGAGGCCTAGTTGGCTCTACCTCTTCCGGGGCCTAGCACGGTAAAGGAGGAATTGTGCTCTTTGCTCAGCTTGGACCTCACATCGACGTCCTGCTTAAGCAAAGAGCCACTCGGTGTGAGCTCCTGGATGGAAGGCTGAGCAGAGAGTTTTTCTGAGTGCAGGTAGGGCCCTTGTCCTCACTGAGTCCACGTTACCCAGCACATGAGACCGTCTCTGACTGTCTTCGTGAGTTGGGACAAGCTGCGGCAACCTAGGTTTCCAAAGGAAGAGAGAGAGCAGTGTGCCCCCTTGGGCTGTGCATGAAGAAGTGTTCCGAAGAACCTACACGGCTGCTTTTTGCTCAGCAGGCAGAGAGGAGACGTGGGGGGAATCCGTGTGGTAGCATGGGAAACGGTGCGATGGCCAGAGTGCTTGGAGTCCTGAAAGCTATCCTCGCGTTCCATTGAAGCACAACAACGGTGGAGACCTCATGGAAACCGAGGCACGCAGAGCTTGCCCGGTGGAAACTTAGGCGCTACCCTGAGGCTCAGGGTGGCCTTGCGCTTTCCCAGGATGAAAGAGTACTGCGGGCTTAACTCTCTTCCAGCGTGGCAGGAACACGGTTTCTCGGGGGAAAGTGCTCGTTTACTACGCAAGTGTACCTGCGGAGGCTAGAAGCTGGGCAACATCAAGGTTTGGCAAGCAGCCCCTGAGACACTAGAATCCAAACTTCCAAAGGGAAAAGGCTGCTTTTTCCGCAAAGCCCCCTACCCTTATTAGAACCCAGCAAAAGTACCTGAGGATGGGAGCTGCGAAGGGAAACAAACGGGACACACTGGGCACCTGAGAAGCTCCCCTCGACACTTGCAAGCAGCCTGTTCTTCTGGGGGAACATACTCGTTTCCTCCCCGGGCGTGCCTGCAGTGAGTAAAAGCTGGGCCTTCCTAGGGTTTCGCAAACACCTCCGAGGCTACAAGAATCCAGGTTTCCAAAGGGGAAATGACTGCTTTTCGAAGCAGGGCCACCTATCCTAGTTCATAGCAAACATGAGTCCCTGCAGTAGTGGAGCTGCCGAGGGAGAGCATGGCGAAACCCTGAGAACTTCGCTAAGTACCTTTTCCTGTGACGGCTTCGTAGTGTGGCAAGATTCCTGAAGGAGGGCTGGCCTGAGCGAGGCCTAGTTGGCTCTACCCCTTCCGGGACCTAGCAGGGTAAAGGAAGAATTGTGCTCTTTGCTCAGCTTGGACCTCAAATCGAGGTCCTACTAAACCAACGCGCCAGTCGGTGTGAACTCCTGGATGGAAGGCTGAGCAGAGTGTTTTTCTGAGTGCAGGTAGGGCCCTTGTCCTCACTGAGACCACGTTACCCAGCACATGAGACCGACTCTGACTGTCTTCGTGAGCTGGGACAAGCTGCGGCAACCTAGGTTTCCAAAGGAAGAGAGAGAGCAGTGTGCCGCCTTGGGCTTTGCATGCAAGAAGTGTTTCGAAGGGCCTACACTGCTGCTTGTTGCTCAGCAGGCAGAGAGGAGACGTGGGGGGATCCGTGTGGTAGCATGGGAAACGGTGCGGAGGCCAGTGTGCTTGGAGTCCTGAAAGCTATCCTCGAGTTCCATTGAAGCACAACAACGGTGGAGACCTCATGGAAAACAGGGGACGCAGAGCTTGCCTGGTGGAAACTTAGGCGCTACCCTGAGGCTCAGGGTGGCCTTGCACTTTCCCAGGAGGAACGAGGTCTGCGGGCTTAACTCTCCTCCAGCGTGGCAGGAACCCGGTTTCTCGGGGGAAAGTGCTCGTTTGCTACGCAGGCGTACCTGCGGAGGCTAGAACCTGGGCAACTTCAAGGTTTGGCAAGCAGCCCCTGAGACACTAGAATCCAGGCTTCCAAAGGGAAAAGGCTGCTCTTGTCCGCAGAGCCACCTACACTTCTTCGCACCCAACCTAAGGACCTGCAGGATGGGAGCTGCCAAGGGAAACAAACGGGACACACTGGGCACCTGAGAAGCTCCCCTCGACACTTGCAAGCAGCCTGTTTCTCTGGGGAACATACTCGTTTCCTCCCCGGGCGTGCCTGCAGTGAGTTAAAGCTGGGCCTTCCTAGGGTATCGCAAACACCTCCGGGGCTACAACAATCCAGGTTTCCAAAGGGGAAAAGACTGCTTTTCGAAGCAGGGCCACCTATCCTAGTTCACAGCAAACAGGAGTCCCTGCAGTAGTGGAGCTGCCGAGGGAGAGCATGGCGAAAATCTGAGAACTTCGATAAGTACCTTTTACTGTGTAGGCTTCGAAGTGTGGCAAGATCCCTGAAGGAGGGCTGCCCTGAGCGAGGCCTATTTGGCTCTACCTCTTCCGGGGCCTAGCAGGGTAAAGGAGGAATTGTGCTCTTTGCTCAGCTTGGACCTCACATCGACGTCCTGCTTAAGCAAAGAGCCACTCGGTGTGAGCTCCTGGATGGAAGGCTGAGCAGAGAGTTTTTCTGAGTGCAGGTAGGGCCCTTGTCCTCACTGAGTCCACGTTACCCAGCACATGAGACCGTCTCTGACTGTCTTCGTGAGTTGGGACAAGCTGCGGCAACCTAGGTTTCCAAAGGAAGAGAGAGAGCAGTGTGCCCCCTTGGGCTGTGCATGAAGAAGTGTTCCGAAGAACCTACACGGCTGCTTTTTGCTCAGCAGGCAGAGAGGAGACGTGGGGGGAATCCGAGTGGTAGCATGGAAAACGGTGCGATGGCCAGAGTGCTTGGAGTCCTGAAAGCTATCCTCGCGTTCCATTGAAGCACAACAACGGTGGAGACCTCATGGAAACCGAGGCACGCAGAGCTTCCCCGGTGGAAACTTAGGCACTACCCTGAGGCTCAGGGTGGCCTTGCGCTTTCCCAGGATGAAAGAGTACTGCGGGCTTAACTCTCTTCCAGCGTGGCAGGAACACCGTTTCTCGGGGGAAAGTGCTCGTTTACTACGCAAGTGTACCTGCGGAGGCTAGAAGCTGGGCAACATCAAGGTTTGGCAAGCAGCCCCTGAGACACTAGAATCCAAACTTCCAAAGGGAAAAGGCTGCTTTTTCCGCAAAGCCCCCTACCCTTATTAGAACCCAGCAAAAGTACCTGAGGATGGGAGCTGCGAAGGGAAACAAACGGGACACACTGGGCACCTGAGAAGCTCCCCTCGACACTTGCAAGCAGCCTGTTTCTCTGGGGGAACATACTCGTTTCCTCCCCGGGCGTGCCTGCAGTGAGTAAAAGCTGGGCCTTCCTAGGGTTTCGCAAACAGCTCCGAGGCTACAAGAATCCAGGTTTCCAAAGGGGAAAAGACTGCTTTCCGAAGCAGGGCCACCTATCCTAGTTCACAGCAAACATGAGTCCCTGCAGTAGTGGAGCTGCCGAGGGAGAGCATGGCGAAACCCTGAGAACTTCGCTAAGTACCTTTTACTCTGTAGGCTTCGAAGTGTGGCAAGATCCCTGAAGGAGAGCTGGCCTGAGCGAGGCCTAGTTGGCTCTAAATCTTCCGGGGCCTAGCAGGGTAAAGGAGGAATTGTGCTCTTTGCTTAGCTTGGACCTCACATCGACGTCCTGCTAAACCAACGCGCCAGTTGTTGTGAGCTCCTGGATGGAAGGTTTAGCAGAGTGTTTTTCTGAGTGCAGGTAAGGCCCTTGTCCTCACTGAGTCCACGTTACCCAGCACATGAGACCGTCTCTGACTGTCTTCGTGAGCTGGGACAAGCTGCAGCAACCTAGGTTTCCAAAGGAAGAGAGAGAGCAGTGTGCCGCCTTGGGCTGTGCATGAAGAAGTGTTCCGAAGAACCTACACTGCTGCTTGTTGCTCAGCAGGCAGAGAGGTGACGTGGGGGGGATCCGTGTGGTAGCATGGGAAACGGTGCGATGGCCAGAGTGCTTGGAGTCCTGAAAGCTATCCTCGCGTTCCATTGAAGCACAACAACGGTGGAGACCTCATGGAAACCGAGGCACGCAGAGCTTGCCCGGTGGAAACTTAGGCGCTACCCTGAGGCTCAGGGTGGCCTTGCGCTTTCCCAGGATGAAAGAGTACTGCGGGCTTAACTCTCTTCCAGCGTGGCAGGAACACGGTTTCTCGGGGGAAAGTGCTCATTTACTACGCAAGTGTACCTGCGGAGGCTAGAAGCTGGGCAACATCAAGGTTTGGCAAGCAGCCCCTGAGACACTAGAATCCAAACTTCCAAAGGGAAAAGGCTGCTTTTTCCGCAAAGCCCCCTACCCTTATTAGAACCCAGCAAAAGTACCTGAGGATGGGAGCTGCGAAGGGAAACAAACGGGACACACTGGGCACCTGAGAAGCTCCCCTCGACACTTGCAAGCAGCCTGTTCTTCTGGGGGAACATACTCGTTTCCTCCCCGGGCGTGCCTGCAGTGAGTAAAAGCTGGGCCTTCCTAGGGTTTCGCAAACACCTCCGAGGCTACAAGAATCCAGGTTTCCAAAGGGGAAATGACTGCTTTTCGAAGCAGGGCCACCTATCCTAGTTCATAGCAAACATGAGTCCCTGCAGTAGTGGAGCTGCCGAGGGAGAGCATGGCGAAACCCTGAGAACTTCGCTAAGTACCTTTTCCTGTGACGGCTTCGTAGTGTGGCAAGATTCCTGAAGGAGGGCTGGCCTGAGCGAGGCCTAGTTGGCTCTACCCCTTCCGGGACCTAGCAGGGTAAAGGAAGAATTGTGCTCTTTGCTCAGCTTGGACCTCAAATCGAGGTCCTACTAAACCAACGCGCCAGTCGGTGTGAACTCCTGGATGGAAGGCTGAGCAGAGTGTTTTTCTGAGTGCAGGTAGGGCCCTTGTCCTCACTGAGACCACGTTACCCAGCACATGAGACCGACTCTGACTGTCTTCGTGAGCTGGGACAAGCTGCGGCAACCTAGGTTTCCAAAGGAAGAGAGAGAGCAGTGTGCCGCCTTGGGCTTTGCATGCAAGAAGTGTTTCGAAGGGCCTACACTGCTGCTTGTTGCTCAGCAGGCAGAGAGGAGACGTGGGGGGATCCGTGTGGTAGCATGGGAAACGGTGCGGAGGCCAGTGTGCTTGGAGTCCTGAAAGCTATCCTCGAGTTCCATTGAAGCACAACAACGGTGGAGACCTCATGGAAAACAGGGGACGCAGAGCTTGCCTGGTGGAAACTTAGGCGCTACCCTGAGGCTCAGGGTGGCCTTGCACTTTCCCAGGAGGAACGAGGTCTGCGGGCTTAACTCTCCTCCAGCGTGGCAGGAACCCGGTTTCTCGGGGGAAAGTGCTCGTTTGCTACGCAGGCGTACCTGCGGAGGCTAGAACCTGGGCAACTTCAAGGTTTGGCAAGCAGCCCCTGAGACACTAGAATCCAGGCTTCCAAAGGGAAAAGGCTGCTCTTGTCCGCAGAGCCACCTACACTTCTTTGCACCCAACCTAAGGACCTGCAGGATGGGAGCTGCCAAGGGAAACAAACGGGACACACTGGGCACCTGAGAAGCTCCCCTCGACACTTGCAAGCAGCCTGTTTCTCTGGGGAACATACTCGTTTCCTCCCCGGGCGTGCCTGCAGTGAGTTAAAGCTGGGCCTTCCTAGGGTATCGCAAACACCTCCGGGGCTACAACAATCCAGGTTTCCAAAGGGGAAAAGACTGCTTTTCGAAGCAGGGCCACCTATCCTAGTTCACAGCAAACATGAGTCCCTGCAGTAGTGGAGCTGCCGAGGGAGAGCATGGCGAAAATCTGAGAACTTCGATAAGTACCTTTTACTGTGTAGGCTTCGAAGTGTGGCAAGATCCCTGAAGGAGGGCTGCCCTGAGCGAGGCCTATTTGGCTCTACCTCTTCCGGGGCCTAGCAGGGTAAAGGAGGAATTGTGCTCTTTGCTCAGCTTGGACCTCACATCGACGTCCTGCTTAAGCAAAGAGCCACTCGGTGTGAGCTCCTGGATGGAAGGCTGAGCAGAGAGTTTTTCTGAGTGCAGGTAGGGCCCTTGTCCTCACTGAGTCCACGTTACCCAGCACATGAGACCGTCTCTGACTGTCTTCGTGAGTTGGGACAAGCTGCGGCAACCTAGGTTTCCAAAGGAAGAGAGAGAGCAGTGTGCCCCCTTGGGCTGTGCATGAAGAAGTGTTCCGAAGAACCTACACGGCTGCTTTTTGCTCAGCAGGCAGAGAGGAGACGTGGGGGGAATCCGAGTGGTAGCATGGAAAACGGTGCGATGGCCAGAGTGCTTGGAGTCCTGAAAGCTATCCTCGCGTTCCATTGAAGCACAACAACGGTGGAGACCTCATGGAAACCGAGGCACGCAGAGCTTGCCCGGTGGAAACTTAGGCACTACCCTGAGGCTCAGGGTGGCCTTGCGCTTTCCCAGGATGAAAGAGTACTGCGGGCTTAACTCTCTTCCAGCGTGGCAGGAACACCGTTTCTCGGGGGAAAGTGCTCGTTTACTACGCAAGTGTACCTGCGGAGGCTAGAAGCTGGGCAACATCAAGGTTTGGCAAGCAGCCCCTGAGACACTAGAATCCAAACTTCCAAAGGGAAAAGGCTGCTTTTTCCGCAAAGCCCCCTACCCTTATTAGAACCCAGCAAAAGTACCTGAGGATGGGAGCTGCGAAGGAAAACAAACGGGACACACTGGGCACCTGAGAAGCTCCCCTCGACACTTGCAAGCAGCCTGTTCTTCTGGGGGAACATACTCGTTTCCTCCCCGGGCGTGCCTGCAGTGAGTAAAAGCTGGGCCTTCCTAGGGTTTCGCAAACACCTCCGAGGCTACAAGAATCCAGGTTTCCAAAGGGGAAATGACTGCTTTTCGAAGCAGGGCCACCTATCCTAGTTCATAGCAAACATGAGTCCCTGCAGTAGTGGAGCTGCCGAGGGAGAGCATGGCGAAACCCTGAGAACTTCGCTAAGTACCTTTTCCTGTGACGGCTTCGTAGTGTGGCAAGATTCCTGAAGGAGGGCTGGCCTGAGCGAGGCCTAGTTGGCTCTACCCCTTCCGGGACCTAGCAGGGTAAAGGAGGAATTGTGCTCTTTGCTCAGCTTGGACCTCAAATCGAGGTCCTACTAAACCAACGCGTCAGTCGGTGTGAACTCCTGGATGGAAGGCTGAGCAGAGTGTTTTTCTGAGTGCAGGTAGGGCCCTTGTCCTCACTGAGACCACGTTACCCAGCACATGAGACCGACTCTGACTGTCTTCGTGAGCTGGGACAAGCTGCGGCAACCTAGGTTTCCAAAGGAAGAGAGAGAGCAGTGTGCCGCCTTGGGCTTTGCATGCAAGAAGTGTTTCGAAGGGCCTACACTGCTGCTTGTTGCTCAGCAGGCAGAGAGGAGACGTGGGGGGATCCGTGTGGTAGCATGGGAAACGGTGCGGAGGCCAGTGTGCTTGGAGTCCTGAAAGCTATCCTCGAGTTCCATTGAAGCACAACAACGGTGGAGACCTCATGGAAAACAGGGGACGCAGAGCTTGCCTGGTGGAAACTTAGGCGCTACCCTGAGGCTCAGGGTGGCCTTGCACTTTCCCAGGAGGAACGAGGTCTGCGGGCTTAACTCTCCTCCAGCGTGGCAGGAACCCGGTTTCTCGGGGGAAAGTGCTCGTTTGCTACGCAGGCGTACCTGCGGAGGCTAGAACCTGGGCAACTTCAAGGTTTGGCAAGCAGCCCCTGAGACACTAGAATCCAAGCTTCCAAAGGGAAAAGGCTGCTCTTGTCCGCAGAGCCACCTACACTTCTTCGCACCCAACCTAAGGACCTGCAGGATGGGAGCTGCGAAGGGAAACAAACGGGACACACTGGGCACCTGAGAAGCTCCCCTCGACACTTGCAAGCAGCCTGTTTCTCTGGGGAACATACTCGTTTCCTCCCCGGGCGTGCCTGCAGTGAGTTAAAGCTGGGCCTTCCTAGGGTATCGCAAACACCTCCGGGGCTACAACAATCCAGGTTTCCAAAGGGGAAAAGACTGCTTTTCGAAGCAGGGCCACCTATCCTAGTTCACAGCAAACATGAGTCCCTGCAGTAGTGGAGCTGCCGAGGGAGAGCATGGCGAAAATCTGAGAACTTCGATAAGTACCTTTTACTGTGTAGGCTTCGAAGTGTGGCAAGATCCCTGAAGGAGGGCTGCCCTGAGCGAGGCCTAGTTGGCTCTACCTCTTCCGGGGCCTAGCACGGTAAAGGAGGAATTGTGCTCTTTGCTCAGCTTGGACCTCACATCGACGTCCTGCTTAAGCAAAGAGCCACTCGGTGTGAGCTCCTGGATGGAAGGCTGAGCAGAGAGTTTTTCTGAGTGCAGGTAGGGCCCTTGTCCTCACTGAGTCCACGTTACCCAGCACATGAGACCGTCTCTGACTGTCTTCGTGAGTTGGGACAAGCTGCGGCAACCTAGGTTTCCAAAGGAAGAGAGAGAGCAGTGTGCCCCCTTGGGCTGTGCATGAAGAAGTGTTCCGAAGAACCTACACGGCTGCTTTTTGCTCAGCAGGCAGAGAGGAGACGTGGGGGGAATCCGTGTGGTAGCATGGGAAACGGTGCGATGGCCAGAGTGCTTGGAGTCCTGAAAGCTATCCTCGCGTTCCATTGAAGCACAACAACGGTGGAGACCTCATGGAAACCGAGGCACGCAGAGCTTGCCCGGTGGAAACTTAGGCGCTACCCTGAGGCTCAGGGTGGCCTTGCGCTTTCCCAGGATGAAAGAGTACTGCGGGCTTAACTCTCTTCCAGCGTGGCAGGAACACGGTTTCTCGGGGGAAAGTGCTCGTTTACTACGCAAGTGTACCTGCGGAGGCTAGAAGCTGGGCAACATCAAGGTTTGGCAAGCAGCCCCTGAGACACTAGAATCCAAACTTCCAAAGGGAAAAGGCTGCTTTTTCCGCAAAGCCCCCTACCCTTATTAGAACCCAGCAAAAGTACCTGAGGATGGGAGCTGCGAAGGGAAACAAACGGGACACACTGGGCACCTGAGAAGCTCCCCTCGACACTTGCAAGCAGCCTGTTCTTCTGGGGGAACATACTCGTTTCCTCCCCGGGCGTGCCTGCAGTGAGTAAAAGCTGGGCCTTCCTAGGGTTTCGCAAACACCTCCGAGGCTACAAGAATCCAGGTTTCCAAAGGGGAAATGACTGCTTTTCGAAGCAGGGCCACCTATCCTAGTTCATAGCAAACATGAGTCCCTGCAGTAGTGGAGCTGCCGAGGGAGAGCATGGCGAAACCCTGAGAACTTCGCTAAGTACCTTTTCCTGTGACGGCTTCGTAGTGTGGCAAGATTCCTGAAGGAGGGCTGGCCTGAGCGAGGCCTAGTTGGCTCTACCCCTTCCGGGACCTAGCAGGGTAAAGGAAGAATTGTGCTCTTTGCTCAGCTTGGACCTCAAATCGAGGTCCTACTAAACCAACGCGCCAGTCGGTGTGAACTCCTGGATGGAAGGCTGAGCAGAGTGTTTTTCTGAGTGCAGGTAGGGCCCTTGTCCTCACTGAGACCACGTTACCCAGCACATGAGACCGACTCTGACTGTCTTCGTGAGCTGGGACAAGCTGCGGCAACCTAGGTTTCCAAAGGAAGAGAGAGAGCAGTGTGCCGCCTTGGGCTTTGCATGCAAGAAGTGTTTCGAAGGGCCTACACTGCTGCTTGTTGCTCAGCAGGCAGAGAGGAGACGTGGGGGGATCCGTGTGGTAGCATGGGAAACGGTGCGGAGGCCAGTGTGCTTGGAGTCCTGAAAGCTATCCTCGAGTTCCATTGAAGCACAACAACGGTGGAGACCTCATGGAAAACAGGGGACGCAGAGCTTGCCTGGTGGAAACTTAGGCGCTACCCTGAGGCTCAGGGTGGCCTTGCACTTTCCCAGGAGGAACGAGGTCTGCGGGCTTAACTCTCCTCCAGCGTGGCAGGAACCCGGTTTCTCGGGGGAAAGTGCTCGTTTGCTACGCAGGCGTACCTGCGGAGGCTAGAACCTGGGCAACTTCAAGGTTTGGCAAGCAGCCCCTGAGACACTAGAATCCAGGCTTCCAAAGGGAAAAGGCTGCTCTTGTCCGCAGAGCCACCTACACTTCTTCGCACCCAACCTAAGGACCTGCAGGATGGGAGCTGCCAAGGGAAACAAACGGGACACACTGGGCACCTGAGAAGCTCCCCTCGACACTTGCAAGCAGCCTGTTTCTCTGGGGAACATACTCGTTTCCTCCCCGGGCGTGCCTGCAGTGAGTTAAAGCTGGGCCTTCCTAGGGTATCGCAAACACCTCCGGGGCTACAACAATCCAGGTTTCCAAAGGGGAAAAGACTGCTTTTCGAAGCAGGGCCACCTATCCTAGTTCACAGCAAACAGGAGTCCCTGCAGTAGTGGAGCTGCCGAGGGAGAGCATGGCGAAAATCTGAGAACTTCGATAAGTACCTTTTACTGTGTAGGCTTCGAAGTGTGGCAAGATCCCTGAAGGAGGGCTGCCCTGAGCGAGGCCTATTTGGCTCTACCTCTTCCGGGGCCTAGCAGGGTAAAGGAGGAATTGTGCTCTTTGCTCAGCTTGGACCTCACATCGACGTCCTGCTTAAGCAAAGAGCCACTCGGTGTGAGCTCCTGGATGGAAGGCTGAGCAGAGAGTTTTTCTGAGTGCAGGTAGGGCCCTTGTCCTCACTGAGTCCACGTTACCCAGCACATGAGACCGTCTCTGACTGTCTTCGTGAGTTGGGACAAGCTGCGGCAACCTAGGTTTCCAAAGGAAGAGAGAGAGCAGTGTGCCCCCTTGGGCTGTGCATGAAGAAGTGTTCCGAAGAACCTACACGGCTGCTTTTTGCTCAGCAGGCAGAGAGGAGACGTGGGGGGAATCCGAGTGGTAGCATGGAAAACGGTGCGATGGCCAGAGTGCTTGGAGTCCTGAAAGCTATCCTCGCGTTCCATTGAAGCACAACAACGGTGGAGACCTCATGGAAACCGAGGCACGCAGAGCTTCCCCGGTGGAAACTTAGGCACTACCCTGAGGCTCAGGGTGGCCTTGCGCTTTCCCAGGATGAAAGAGTACTGCGGGCTTAACTCTCTTCCAGCGTGGCAGGAACACCGTTTCTCGGGGGAAAGTGCTCGTTTACTACGCAAGTGTACCTGCGGAGGCTAGAAGCTGGGCAACATCAAGGTTTGGCAAGCAGCCCCTGAGACACTAGAATCCAAACTTCCAAAGGGAAAAGGCTGCTTTTTCCGCAAAGCCCCCTACCCTTATTAGAACCCAGCAAAAGTACCTGAGGATGGGAGCTGCGAAGGGAAACAAACGGGACACACTGGGCACCTGAGAAGCTCCCCTCGACACTTGCAAGCAGCCTGTTTCTCTGGGGGAACATACTCGTTTCCTCCCCGGGCGTGCCTGCAGTGAGTAAAAGCTGGGCCTTCCTAGGGTTTCGCAAACAGCTCCGAGGCTACAAGAATCCAGGTTTCCAAAGGGGAAAAGACTGCTTTCCGAAGCAGGGCCACCTATCCTAGTTCACAGCAAACATGAGTCCCTGCAGTAGTGGAGCTGCCGAGGGAGAGCATGGCGAAACCCTGAGAACTTCGCTAAGTACCTTTTACTCTGTAGGCTTCGAAGTGTGGCAAGATCCCTGAAGGAGAGCTGGCCTGAGCGAGGCCTAGTTGGCTCTAAATCTTCCGGGGCCTAGCAGGGTAAAGGAGGAATTGTGCTCTTTGCTTAGCTTGGACCTCACATCGACGTCCTGCTAAACCAACGCGCCAGTTGTTGTGAGCTCCTGGATGGAAGGTTTAGCAGAGTGTTTTTCTGAGTGCAGGTAAGGCCCTTGTCCTCACTGAGTCCACGTTACCCAGCACATGAGACCGTCTCTGACTGTCTTCGTGAGCTGGGACAAGCTGCAGCAACCTAGGTTTCCAAAGGAAGAGAGAGAGCAGTGTGCCGCCTTGGGCTGTGCATGAAGAAGTGTTCCGAAGAACCTACACTGCTGCTTGTTGCTCAGCAGGCAGAGAGGTGACGTGGGGGGGATCCGTGTGGTAGCATGGGAAACGGTGCGATGGCCAGAGTGCTTGGAGTCCTGAAAGCTATCCTCGCGTTCCATTGAAGCACAACAACGGTGGAGACCTCATGGAAACCGAGGCACGCAGAGCTTGCCCGGTGGAAACTTAGGCGCTACCCTGAGGCTCAGGGTGGCCTTGCGCTTTCCCAGGATGAAAGAGTACTGCGGGCTTAACTCTCTTCCAGCGTGGCAGGAACACGGTTTCTCGGGGGAAAGTGCTCATTTACTACGCAAGTGTACCTGCGGAGGCTAGAAGCTGGGCAACATCAAGGTTTGGCAAGCAGCCCCTGAGACACTAGAATCCAAACTTCCAAAGGGAAAAGGCTGCTTTTTCCGCAAAGCCCCCTACCCTTATTAGAACCCAGCAAAAGTACCTGAGGATGGGAGCTGCGAAGGGAAACAAACGGGACACACTGGGCACCTGAGAAGCTCCCCTCGACACTTGCAAGCAGCCTGTTCTTCTGGGGGAACATACTCGTTTCCTCCCCGGGCGTGCCTGCAGTGAGTAAAAGCTGGGCCTTCCTAGGGTTTCGCAAACACCTCCGAGGCTACAAGAATCCAGGTTTCCAAAGGGGAAATGACTGCTTTTCGAAGCAGGGCCACCTATCCTAGTTCATAGCAAACATGAGTCCCTGCAGTAGTGGAGCTGCCGAGGGAGAGCATGGCGAAACCCTGAGAACTTCGCTAAGTACCTTTTCCTGTGACGGCTTCGTAGTGTGGCAAGATTCCTGAAGGAGGGCTGGCCTGAGCGAGGCCTAGTTGGCTCTACCCCTTCCGGGACCTAGCAGGGTAAAGGAAGAATTGTGCTCTTTGCTCAGCTTGGACCTCAAATCGAGGTCCTACTAAACCAACGCGCCAGTCGGTGTGAACTCCTGGATGGAAGGCTGAGCAGAGTGTTTTTCTGAGTGCAGGTAGGGCCCTTGTCCTCACTGAGACCACGTTACCCAGCACATGAGACCGACTCTGACTGTCTTCGTGAGCTGGGACAAGCTGCGGCAACCTAGGTTTCCAAAGGAAGAGAGAGAGCAGTGTGCCGCCTTGGGCTTTGCATGCAAGAAGTGTTTCGAAGGGCCTACACTGCTGCTTGTTGCTCAGCAGGCAGAGAGGAGACGTGGGGGGATCCGTGTGGTAGCATGGGAAACGGTGCGGAGGCCAGTGTGCTTGGAGTCCTGAAAGCTATCCTCGAGTTCCATTGAAGCACAACAACGGTGGAGACCTCATGGAAAACAGGGGACGCAGAGCTTGCCTGGTGGAAACTTAGGCGCTACCCTGAGGCTCAGGGTGGCCTTGCACTTTCCCAGGAGGAACGAGGTCTGCGGGCTTAACTCTCCTCCAGCGTGGCAGGAACCCGGTTTCTCGGGGGAAAGTGCTCGTTTGCTACGCAGGCGTACCTGCGGAGGCTAGAACCTGGGCAACTTCAAGGTTTGGCAAGCAGCCCCTGAGACACTAGAATCCAAGCTTCCAAAGGGAAAAGGCTGCTCTTGTCCGCAGAGCCACCTACACTTCTTCGCACCCAACCTAAGGACCTGCAGGATGGGAGCTGCCAAGGGAAACAAACGGGACACACTGGGCACCTGAGAAGCTCCCCTCGACACTTGCAAGCAGCCTGTTTCTCTGGGGAACATACTCGTTTCCTCCCCGGGCGTGCCTGCAGTGAGTTAAAGCTGGGCCTTCCTAGGGTATCGCAAACACCTCCGGGGCTACAACAATCCAGGTTTCCAAAGGGGAAAAGACTGCTTTTCGAAGCAGGGCCACCTATCCTAGTTCACAGCAAACATGAGTCCCTGCAGTAGTGGAGCTGCCGAGGGAGAGCATGGCGAAAATCTGAGAACTTCGATAAGTACCTTTTACTGTGTAGGCTTCGAAGTGTGGCAAGATCCCTGAAGGAGGGCTGCCCTGAGCGAGGCCTATTTGGCTCTACCTCTTCCGGGGCCTAGCAGGGTAAAGGAGGAATTGTGCTCTTTGCTCAGCTTGGACCTCACATCGACGTCCTGCTTAAGCAAAGAGCCACTCGGTGTGAGCTCCTGGATGGAAGGCTGAGCAGAGAGTTTTTCTGAGTGCAGGTAGGGCCCTTGTCCTCACTGAGTCCACGTTACCCAGCACATGAGACCGTCTCTGACTGTCTTCGTGAGTTGGGACAAGCTGCGGCAACCTAGGTTTCCAAAGGAAGAGAGAGAGCAGTGTGCCCCCTTGGGCTGTCCATGAAGAAGTGTTCCGAAGAACCTACACGGCTGCTTTTTGCTCAGCAGGCAGAGAGGAGACGTGGGGGGAATCCGAGTGGTAGCATGGAAAACGGTGCGATGGCCAGAGTGCTTGGAGTCCTGAAAGCTATCCTCGCGTTCCATTGAAGCACAACAACGGTGGAGACCTCATGGAAACCGAGGCACGCAGAGCTTCCCCGGTGGAAACTTAGGCACTACCCTGAGGCTCAGGGTGGCCTTGCGCTTTCCCAGGATGAAAGAGTACTGCGGGCTTAACTCTCTTCCAGCGTGGCAGGAACACCGTTTCTCGGGGGAAAGTGCTCGTTTACTACGCAAGTGTACCTGCGGAGGCTAGAAGCTGGGCAACATCAAGGTTTGGCAAGCAGCCCCTGAGACACTAGAATCCAAACTTCCAAAGGGAAAAGGCTGCTTTTTCCGCAAAGCCCCCTACCCTTATTAGAACCCAGCAAAAGTACCTGAGGATGGGAGCTGCGAAGGGAAACAAACGGGACACACTGGGCACCTGAGAAGCTCCCCTCGACACTTGCAAGCAGCCTGTTCTTCTGGGGGAACATACTCGTTTCCTCCCCGGGCGTGCCTGCAGTGAGTAAAAGCTGGGCCTTCCTAGGGTTTCGCAAACACCTCCGAGGCTACAAGAATCCAGGTTTCCAAAGGGGAAAAGACTGCTTTTCGAAGCAGGGCCACCTATCCTAGTTCATAGCAAACATGAGTCCCTGCAGTAGTGGAGCTGCCGAGGGAGAGCATGGCGAAAATCTGAGAACTTCGCTAAGTACCTTTTACTGTGTAGGCTTCGAAGTGTGGCAAGATTCCTGAAGGAGGGCTGGCCTGAGCGAGGCCTAGTTGGCTCTAAATCTTCCGGGGCCTAGCAGGGTAAAGGAGGAATTGTGCTCTTTGCTAAGCTTGGACCTCACATCGACGTCCTGCTTAAGCAAAGAGCCACTCGGTGTGAGCTCCTGGATGGAAGGCTGAGCAGAGAGTTTTTCTGAGTGCAGGTAGGGCCCTTGTCCTCACTGAGTCCACGTTACCCAGCACATGAGACCGTCTCTGACTGTCTTCGTGAGTTGGGACAAGCTGCGGCAACCTAGGTTTCCAAAGGAAGAGAGAGAGCAGTGTGCCCCCTTGGGCTGTGCATGAAGAAGTGTTCCGAAGAACCTACACGGCTGCTTTTTGCTCAGCAGGCAGAGAGGAGACGTGGGGGGAATCCGTGTGGTAGCATGGGAAACGGTGCGATGGCCAGAGTGCTTGGAGTCCTGAAAGCTATCCTCGCGTTCCATTGAAGCACAACAACGGTGGAGACCTCATGGAAACCGAGGCACGCAGAGCTTGCCCGGTGGAAACTTAGGCGCTACCCCGAGGCTCAGGGTGGCCTTGCGCTTTCCCAGGATGAAAGAGTACTGCGGGCTTAACTCTCTTCCAGCGTGGCAGGAACACGGTTTCTCGGGGGAAAGTGCTCATTTACTACGCAAGTGTACCTGCGGAGGCTAGAAGCTGGGCAACATCAAGGTTTGGCAAGCAGCCCCTGAGACACTAGAATCCAAACTTCCAAAGGGAAAAGGCTGCTTTTTCCGCAAAGCCCCCTACCCTTATTAGAACCCAGCAAAAGTACCTGAGGATGGGAGCTGCGAAGGGAAACAAACGGGACACACTGGGCACCTGAGAAGCTCCCCTCGACACTTGCAAGCAGCCTGTTCTTCTGGGGGAACATACTCGTTTCCTCCCCGGGCGTGCCTGCAGTGAGTAAAAGCTGGGCCTTCCTAGGGTTTCGCAAACAGCTCCGAGGCTACAAGAATCCAGGTTTCCAAAGGGGAAAAGACTGCTTTTCGAAGCAGGGCCACCTATCCTAGTTCATAGCAAACATGAGTCCCTGCAGTAGTGGAGCTGCCGAGGGAGAGCATGGCGAAACCCTGGGAACTTCGCTAAGTACCTTTTACTGTGACGGCTTCGTAGTGTGGCAAGATTCCTGAAGGAGGGCTGGCCTGAGCGAGGCCTAGTTGGCTCTACCCCTTCCGGGACCTAGCAGGGTAAAGGAGGAATTGTGCTCTTTGCTCAGCTTGGACCTCAAATCGAGGTCCTACTAAACCAACGCGCCAGTCGGTGTGAACTCCTGGATGGAAGGCTGAGCAGAGTGTTTTTCTGAGTGCAGGTAGGGCCCTTGTCCTCACTGAGACCACGTTACCCAGCACATGAGACCGACTCTGACTGTCTTCGTGAGCTGGGACAAGCTGCGGCAACCTAGGTTTCCAAAGGAAGAGAGAGAGCAGTGTGCCGCCTTGGGCTTTGCATGCAAGAAGTGTTTCGAAGGGCCTACACTGCTGCTTGTTGCTCAGCAGGCAGAGAGGAGACGTGGGGGGGATCCGTGTGGTAGCATGGGAAACGGTGCGGAGGACAGTGTGCTTGGAGTCCTGAAAGCTATCCTCGAGTTCCATTGAAGCACAACAACGGTGGAGACCTCATGGAAAACAGGGGACGCAGAGCTTGCCTGGTGGAAACTTAGGCACTACCCTGAGGCTCAGGGTGGCCTTGCACTTTCCCAGGAGGAACGAGGTCTGCGGGCTTAACTCTCCTCCAGCGTGGCAGGAACCCGGTTTCTCGGGGGAAAGTGCTCGTTTGCTACGCAGGCGTACCTGCGGAGGCTAAAACCTGGGCAACTTCAAGGTTTGGCAAGCAGCCCCTGAGACACTAGAATCCAAGCTTCCAAAGGGAAAAGGCTGCTCTTGTCCGCAGAGCCACCTACACTTCTTCGCACCCAACCTAAGGACCTGCAGGATGGGAGCTGCCAAGGGAAACAAACGGGACACACTGGGCAACTGAGAAGCTCCCCTCGACACTTGCAAGCAGCCTGTTTCTCTGGGGAACATACTCGTTTCCTCCCCGGGCGTGCCTGCAGTGAGTTAAAGCTGGGCCTTCCTAGGGTATCGCAAACACCTCCGGGGCTACAACAATCCAGGTTTCCAAAGGGGAAAAGACTGCTTTTCGAAGCAGGGCCACCTATCCTAGTTCACAGCAAACATGAGTCCCTGCAGTAGTGGAGCTGCCGAGGGAGAGCATGGCGAAAATCTGAGAACTTCGATAAGTACCTTTTACTGTGTAGGCTTCGAAGTGTGGCAAGATCCCTGAAGGAGGGCTGCCCTGAGCGAGGCCTATTTGGCTCTACCTCTTCCGGGGCCTAGCAGGGTAAAGGAGGAATTGTGCTCTTTGCTCAGCTTGGACCTCACATCGACGTCCTGCTTAAGCAAAGAGCCACTCGGTGTGAGCTCCTGGATGGAAGGCTGAGCAGAGAGTTTTTCTGAGTGCAGGTAGGGCCCTTGTCCTCACTGAGTCCACGTTACCCAGCACATGAGACCGTCTCTGACTGTCTTCGTGAGTTGGGACAAGCTGCGGCAACCTAGGTTTCCAAAGGAAGAGAGAGAGCAGTGTGCCCCCTTGGGCTGTGCATGAAGAAGTGTTCCGAAGAACCTACACGGCTGCTTTTTGCTCAGCAGGCAGAGAGGAGACGTGGGGGGAATCCGAGTGGTAGCATGGAAAACGGTGCGATGGCCAGAGTGCTTGGAGTCCTGAAAGCTATCCTCGCGTTCCATTGAAGCACAACAACGGTGGAGACCTCATGGAAACCGAGGCACGCAGAGCTTGCCCGGTGGAAATTTAGGCACTACCCTGAGGCTCAGGGTGGCCTTGCGCTTTCCCAGGATGAAAGAGTACTGCGGGCTTAACTCTCTTCCAGCGTGGCAGGAACACCGTTTCTCGGGGGAAAGTGCTCGTTTACTACGCAAGTGTACCTGCAGAGGCTAGAAGCTGGGCAACATCAAGGTTTGGCAAGCAGCCCCTGAGACACTAGAATCCAAACTTCCAAAGGGAAAAGGCTGCTTTTTCCGCAAAGCCCCCTACCCTTATTAGAACCCAGCAAAAGTACCTGAGGATGGGAGCTGCGAAGGGAAACAAACGGGACACACTGGGCACCTGAGAAGCTCCCCTCGACACTTGCAAGCAGCCTGTTCTTCTGGGGGAACATACTCGTTTCCTCCCCGGGCGTGCCTGCAGTGAGTAAAAGCTGGGCCTTCCTAGGGTTTCGCAAACAGCTCCGAGGCTACAAGAATCCAGGTTTCCAAAGGGGAAATGACTGCTTTTCGAAGCAGGGCCACCTATCCTAGTTCATAGCAAACATGAGTCCCTGCAGTAGTGGAGCTGCCGAGGGAGAGCATGGCGAAACCCTGAGAACTTCGCTAAGTACCTTTTACTGTGATGGCTTCGTAGTGTGGCAAGATTCCTGAAGGAGGGCTGGCCTGAGCGAGGCCTAGTTGGCTCTACCCCTTCCGGGACCTAGCAGGGTAAAGGAGGAATTGTGCTCTTTGCTCAGCTTGGACCTCAAATCGAGGTCCTACTAAACCAACGCGCCAGTCGGTGTGAACTCCTGGATGGAAGGCTGAGCAGAGTGTTTTTCTGAGTGCAGGTAGGGCCCTTGTCCTCACTGAGACCACGTTACCCAGCACATGAGACCGACTCTGACTGTCTTCCTGAGCTGGGACAAGCTGCGGCAACCTAGGTTTCCAAAGGAAGAGAGAGAGCAGTGTGCCGCCTTGGGCTTTGCATGCAAGAAGTGTTTCGAAGGGCCTACACTGCTGCTTGTTGCTCAGCAGGCAGAGAGGAGACGTGGGGGGGATCCGTGTGGTAGCATGGGAAACGGTGCGGAGGCCAGTGTGCTTGGAGTCCTGAAAGCTATCCTCGAGTTCCATTGAAGCACAACAACGGTGGAGACCTCATGGAAAACAGGGGACGCAGAGCTTGCCTGGTGGAAACTTAGGCGCTACCCTGAGGCTCAGGGTGGCCTTGCACTTTCCCAGGAGGAACGAGGTCTGCGGGCTTAACTCTCCTCCAGCGTGGCAGGAACCCGGTTTCTCGGGGGAAAGTGCTCGTTTGCTACGCAGGCGTACCTGCGGAGGCTAGAACCTGGGCAACTTCAAGGTTTGGCAAGCAGCCCCTGAGACACTAGAATCCAAGCTTCCAAAGGGAAAAGGCTGCTCTTGTCCGCAGAGCCACCTACACTTCTTCGCACCCAACCTAAGGACCTGCAGGATGGGAGCTGCGAAGGGAAACAAACGGGACACACTGGGCAACTGAGAAGCTCCCCTCGACACTTGCAAGCAGCCTGTTTCTCTGGGGAACATACTCGTTTCCTCCCCGGGCGTGCCTGCAGTGAGTTAAAGCTGGGCCTTCCTAGGGAATCGCAAACACCTCCGGGGCTACAACAATCCAGGTTTCCAAAGGGGAAAAGACTGCTTTTCGAAGCAGGGCCACCTATCCTAGTTCACAGCAAACATGAGTCCCTGCAGTAGTGGAGCTGCCGAGGGAGAGCATGGCGAAAATCTGAGAACTTCGATAAGTACCTTTTACTGTGTAGGCTTCGAAGTGTGGCAAGATCCCTGAAGGAGGGCTGCCCTGAGCGCGGCCTATTTGGCTCTACCTCTTCCGGGGCCTAGCACGGTAAAGGAGGAATTGTGCTCTTTGCTCAGCTTGGACCTCACATCGACGTCCTGCTTAAGCAAAGAGCCACTCGGTGTGAGCTCCTGGATGGAAGGCTGAGCAGAGAGTTTTTCTGAGTGCAGGTAGGGCCCTTGTACTCACTGAGTCCACGTTACCCAGCACATGAGACCGTCTCTGACTGTCTTCGTGAGTTGGGACAAGCTGCGGCAACCTAGGTTTCCAAAGGAAGAGAGAGAGCAGTGTGCCCCCTTGGGCTGTGCATGAAGAAGTGTTCCGAAGAACCTACACGGCTGCTTTTTGCTCAGCAGGCAGAGAGGAGACGTGGGGGGAATCCGTGTGGTAGCATGGGAAACGGTGCGATGGCCAGAGTGCTTGGAGTCCTGAAAGCTATCCTCGCGTTCCATTGAAGCACAACAACGGTGGAGACCTCATGGAAACCGAGGCACGCAGAGCTTGCCCGGTGGAAACTTAGGCACTACCCTGAGGCTCAGGGTGGCCTTGCGCTTTCCCAGGATGAAAGAGTACTGCGGGCTTAACTCTCTTCCAGCGTGGCAGGAACACCGTTTCTCGGGGGAAAGTGCTCGTTTACTACGCAAGTGTACCTGCGGAGGCTAGAACCTGGGCAACATCAAGGTTTGGCAAGCAGCCCCTGAGACACTAGAATCCAAACTTCCAAAGGGAAAAGGCTGCTTTTTCCGCAAAGCCCCCTACCCTTATTAGAACCCAGCAAAAGTACCTGAGGATGGGAGCTGCGAAGGGAAACAAACGGGACACACTGGGCACCTGAGAAGCTCCCCTCGACACTTGCAAGCAGCCTGTTTCTCTGGGGGAACATACTCGTTTCCTCCCCGGGCGTGCCTGCAGTGAGTAAAAGCTGGGCCTTCCTAGGGTTTCGCAAACAGCTCCGAGGCTACAAGAATCCAGGTTTCCAAAGGGGAAAAGACTGCTTTCCGAAGCAGGGCCACCTATCCTAGTTCACAGCAAACATGAGTCCCTGCAGTAGTGGAGCTGCCGAGGGAGAGCATGGCGAAACCCTGAGAACTTCGCTAAGTACCTTTTACTCTGTAGGCTTCGAAGTGTGGCAAGATCCCTGAAGGAGAGCTGGCCTGAGCGAGGCCTAGTTGGCTCTAAATCTTCCGGGGCTTGGCAGGGTAAAGGAGGAATTGTGCTCTTTGCTTAGCTTGGACCTCACATCGACGTCCTGCTAAACCAACGCGCCAGTTGTTGTGAGCTCCTGGATGGAAGGTTTAGCAGAGTGTTTTTCTGAGTGCAGGTAAGGCCCTTGTCCTCACTGAGTCCACGTTACCCAGCACATGAGACCGTCTCTGACTGTCTTCGTGAGCTGGGACAAGCTGCAGCAACCTAGGTTTCCAAAGGAAGAGAGAGAGCAGTGTGCCGCCTTGGGCTGTGCATGAAGAAGTGTTCCGAAGAACCTACACTGCTGCTTGTTGCTCAGCAGGCAGAGAGGTGACGTGGGGGGGATCCGTGTGGTAGCATGGGAAACGGTGCGATGGCCAGAGTGCTTGGAGTCCTGAAAGCTATCCTCGCGTTCCATTGAAGCACAACAACGGTGGAGACCTCATGGAAACCGAGGCACGCAGAGCTTGCCCGGTGGAAACTTAGGCGCTACCCTGAGGCTCAGGGTGGCCTTGCGCTTTCCCAGGATGAAAGAGTACTGCGGGCTTAACTCTCTTCCAGCGTGGTAGGAACACGGTTTCTCGGGGGAAAGTGCTCATTTACTACGCAAGTGTACCTGCGGAGGCTAGAAGCTGGGCAACATCAAGGTTTGGCAAGCAGCCCCTGAGACACTAGAATCCAAACTTCCAAAGGGAAAAGGCTGCTTTTTCCGCAAAGCCCCCTACCCTTATTAGAACCCAGCAAAAGTACCTGAGGATGGGAGCTGCGAAGGGAAACAAACGGGACACACTGGGCACCTGAGAAGCTCCCCTCGACACTTGCAAGCAGCCTGTTCTTCTGGGGGAACATACTCGTTTCCTCCCCGGGCGTGCCTGCAGTGAGTAAAAGCTGGGCCTTCCTAGGGTTTCGCAAACAGCTCCGAGGCTACAAGAATCCAGGTTTCCAAAGGGGAAAAGACTGCTTTTCGAAGCAGGGCCACCTATCCTAGTTCATAGCAAACATGAGTCCCTGCAGTAGTGGAGCTGCCGAGGGAGAGCATGGCGAAAATCTGAGAACTTCGCTAAGTACCTTTTACTGTGTAGGCTTCGAAGTGTGGCAAGATTCCTGAAGGAGGGCTGGCCTGAGCGAGGCCTAGTTGGCTCTAAATCTTCCGGGGCCTAGCAGGGTAAAGGAGGAATTGTGCTCTTTGCTAAGCTTGGACCTCACATCGACGTCCTGCTTAAGCAAAGAGCCACTCGGTGTGAGCTCCTGGATGGAAGGCTGAGCAGAGAGTTTTTCTGAGTGCAGGTAGGGCCCTTGTCCTCACTGAGTCCACGTTACCCAGCACATGAGACCGTCTCTGACTGTCTTCGTGAGTTGGGACAAGCTGCGGCAACCTAGGTTTCCAAAGGAAGAGAGAGAGCAGTGTGCCCCCTTGGGCTGTGCATGAAGAAGTGTTCCGAAGAACCTACACGGCTGCTTTTTGCTCAGCAGGCAGAGAGGAGACGTGGGGGGAATCCGTGTGGTAGCATGGGAAACGGTGCGATGGCCAGAGTGCTTGGAGTCCTGAAAGCTATCCTCGCGTTCCATTGAAGCACAACAACGGTGGAGACCTCATGGAAACCGAGGCACGCAGAGCTTGCCCGGTGGAAACTTAGGCGCTACCCCGAGGCTCAGGGTGGCCTTGCGCTTTCCCAGGATGAAAGAGTACTGCGGGCTTAACTCTCTTCCAGCGTGGCAGGAACACGGTTTCTCGGGGGAAAGTGCTCATTTACTACGCAAGTGTACCTGCGGAGGCTAGAAGCTGGGCAACATCAAGGTTTGGCAAGCAGCCCCTGAGACACTAGAATCCAAACTTCCAAAGGGAAAAGGCTGCTTTTTCCGCAAAGCCCCCTACCCTTATTAGAACCCAGCAAAAGTACCTGAGGATGGGAGCTGCGAAGGGAAACAAACGGGACACACTGGGCACCTGAGAAGCTCCCCTCGACACTTGCAAGCAGCCTGTTCTTCTGGGGGAACATACTCGTTTCCTCCCCGGGCGTGCCTGCAGTGAGTAAAAGCTGGGCCTTCCTAGGGTTTCGCAAACAGCTCCGAGGCTACAAGAATCCAGGTTTCCAAAGGGGAAAAGACTGCTTTTCGAAGCAGGGCCACCTATCCTAGTTCATAGCAAACATGAGTCCCTGCAGTAGTGGAGCTGCCGAGGGAGAGCATGGCGAAACCCTGGGAACTTCGCTAAGTACCTTTTACTGTGACGGCTTCGTAGTGTGGCAAGATTCCTGAAGGAGGGCTGGCCTGAGCGAGGCCTAGTTGGCTCTACCCCTTCCGGGACCTAGCAGGGTAAAGGAGGAATTGTGCTCTTTGCTCAGCTTGGACCTCAAATCGAGGTCCTACTAAACCAACGCGCCAGTCGGTGTGAACTCCTGGATGGAAGGCTGAGCAGAGTGTTTTTCTGAGTGCAGGTAGGGCCCTTGTCCTCACTGAGACCACGTTACCCAGCACATGAGACCGACTCTGACTGTCTTCGTGAGCTGGGACAAGCTGCGGCAACCTAGGTTTCCAAAGGAAGAGAGAGAGCAGTGTGCCGCCTTGGGCTTTGCATGCAAGAAGTGTTTCGAAGGGCCTACACTGCTGCTTGTTGCTCAGCAGGCAGAGAGGAGACGTGGGGGGGATCCGTGTGGTAGCATGGGAAACGGTGCGGAGGACAGTGTGCTTGGAGTCCTGAAAGCTATCCTCGCGTTCCATTGAAGCACAACAACGGTGGAGACCTCATGGAAAACAGGGGACGCAGAGCTTGCCTGGTGGAAACTTAGGCGCTACCCTGAGGCTCAGGGTGGCCTTGCACTTTCCCAGGAGGAACGAGGTCTGCGGGCTTAACTCTCCTCCAGCGTGGCAGGAACCCGGTTTCTCGGGGGAAAGTGCTCGTTTGCTACGCAGGCGTACCTGCGGAGGCTAGAACCTGGGCAACTTCAAGGTTTGGCAAGCAGCCCCTGAGACACTAGAATCCAAGCTTCCAAAGGGAAAAGGCTGCTCTTGTCCGCAGAGCCACCTACACTTCTTCGCACCCAACCTAAGGACCTGCAGGATGGGAGCTGCGAAGGGAAACAAACGGGACACACTGGGCAACTGAGAAGCTCCCCTCGACACTTGCAAGCAGCCTGTTTCTCTGGGGAACATACTCGTTTCCTCCCCGGGCGTGCCTGCAGTGAGTTAAAGCTGGGCCTTCCTAGGGTATCGCAAACACCTCCGGGGCTACAACAATCCAGGTTTCCAAAGGGGAAAAGACTGCTTTTCGAAGCAGGGCCACCTATCCTAGTTCACAGCAAACATGAGTCCCTGCAGTAGTGGAGCTGCCATGGCGAAAATCTGAGAACTTCGATAAGTACCTTTTACTGTGTAGGCTTCGAAGTGTGGCAAGATCCCTGAAGGAGGGCTGCCCTGAGCGAGGCCTAGTTGGCTCTACCTCTTCCGGGGCCTAGCAGGGTAAAGGAGGAATTGTGCTCTTTGCTCAGCTTGGACCTCACATCGACGTCCTGCTTAAGCAAAGAGCCACTCGGTGTGAGCTCCTGGATGGAAGGCTGAGCAGAGAGTTTTTCTGAGTGCAGGTAGGGCCCTTGTCCTCACTGAGTCCACGTTACCCAGCACATGAGACCGTCTCTGACTGTCTTCGTGAGTTGGGACAAGCTGCGGCAACCTAGGTTTCCAAAGGAAGAGAGAGAGCAGTGTGCCCCCTTGGGCTGTGCATGAAGAAGTGTTCCGAAGGACCTACACTGCTGCTTGTTGCTCAGCAGGCAGAGAGGTGACGTGGGGGGGATCCGTGTGGTAGCATGGGAAACGGTGCGATGGCCAGAGTGCTTGGAGTCCTGAAAGCTATCCTCGCGTTCCATTGAAGCACAACAACGGTGGAGACCTCATGGAAACCGAGGCACGCAGAGCTTGCCCGGTGGAAACTTAGGCGCTACCCTGAGGCTCAGGGTGGCCTTGCGCTTTCCCAGGATGAAAGAGTACTGCGGGCTTAACTCTCTTCCAGCGTGGCAGGAACACGGTTTCTCGGGGGAAAGTGCTCATTTACTACGCAAGTGTACCTGCGGAGGCTAGAAGCTGGGCAACATCAAGGTTTGGCAAGCAGCCCCTGAGACACTAGAATCCAAACTTCCAAAGGGAAAAGGCTGCTTTTTCCGCAAAGCCCCCTACCCTTATTAGAACCCAGCAAAAGTACCTGAGGATGGGAGCTGCGAAGGGAAACAAACGGGACACACTGGGCACCTGAGAAGCTCCCCTCGACACTTGCAAGCAGCCTGTTCTTCTGGGGGAACATACTCGTTTCCTCCCCGGGCGTGCCTGCAGTGAGTAAAAGCTGGGCCTTCCTAGGGTTTCGCAAACAGCTCCGAGGCTACAAGAATCCAGGTTTCCAAAGGGGAAAAGACTGCTTTTCGAAGCAGGGCCACCTATCCTAGTTCATAGCAAACATGAGTCCCTGCAGTAGTGGAGCTGCCGAGGGAGAGCATGGCGAAACCCTGGGAACTTCGCTAAGTACCTTTTACTGTGACGGTTTCGTAGTGTGGCAAGATTCCTGAAGGAGGGCTGGCCTGAGCGAGGCCTAGTTGGCTCTACCCCTTCCGGGACCTAGCAGGGTAAAGGAGGAATTGTGTTCTTTGCTCAGCTTGGACCTCAAATCGAGGTCCTACTAAACCAACGCGCCAGTCGGTGTGAACTCCTGGATGGAAGGCTGAGCAGAGTGTTTTTCTGAGTGCAGGTAGGGCCCTTGTCCTCACTGAGACCACGTTACCCAGCACATGAGACCGACTCTGACTGTCTTCGTGAGCTGGGACAAGCTGCGGCAACCTAGGTTTCCAAAGGAAGAGAGAGAGCAGTGTGCCGCCTTGGGCTTTGCATGCAAGAAGTGTTTCGAAGGGCCTACACTGCTGCTTGTTGCTCAGCAGGCAGAGAGGAGACGTGGGGGGGATCCGTGTGGTAGCATGGGAAACGGTGCGGAGGACAGTGTGCTTGGAGTCCTGAAAGCTATCCTCGTGTTCCATTGAAGCACAACAACGGTGGAGACCTCATGGAAAACAGGGGACGCAGAGCTTGCCTGGTGGAAACTTAGGCGCTACCCTGAGGCTCAGGGTGGCCTTGCACTTTCCCAGGAGGAACGAGGTCTGCGGGCTTAACTCTCCTCCAGCGTGGCAGGAACCCGGTTTCTCGGGGGAAAGTGCTCGTTTGCTACGCAGGCGTACCTGCGGAGGCTAGAACCTGGGCAACTTCAAGGTTTGGCAAGCAGCCCCTGAGACACTAGAATCCAAGCTTCCAAAGGGAAAAGGCTGCTCTTGTCCGCAGAGCCACCTACACTTCTTCGCACCCAACCTAAGGACCTGCAGGATGGGAGCTGCGAAGGGAAACAAACGGGACACACTGGGCAACTGAGAAGCTCCCCTCGACACTTGCAAGCAGCCTGTTTCTCTGGGGAACATACTCGTTTCCTCCCCGGGCGTGCCTGCAGTGAGTTAAAGCTGGGCCTTCCTAGGGTATCGCAAACACCTCCGGGGCTACAACAATCCAGGTTTCCAAAGGGGAAAAGACTGCTTTTCGAAGCAGGGCCACCTATCCTAGTTCACAGCAAACATGAGTCCCTGCAGTAGTGGAGCTGCCGAGGGAGAGCATGGCGAAAATCTGAGAACTTCGATAAGTACCTTTTACTGTGTAGGCTTCGAAGTGTGGCAAGATCCCTGAAGGAGGGCTGCCCTGAGCGAGGCCTAGTTGGCTCTACCTCTTCCGGGGCCTAGCAGGGTAAAGGAGGAATTGTGCTCTTTGCTCAGCTTGGACCTCACATCGACGTCCTGCTTAAGCAAAGAGCCACTCGGTGTGAGCTCCTGGATGGAAGGCTGAGCAGAGAGTTTTTCTGAGTGCAGGTAGGGCCCTTGTCCTCACTGAGTCCACGTTACCCAGCACATGAGACCGTCTCTGACTGTCTTCGTGAGTTGGGACAAGCTGCGGCAACCTAGGTTTCCAAAGGAAGAGAGAGAGCAGTGTGCCCCCTTGGGCTGTGCATGAAGAAGTGTTCCGAAGGACCTACACTGCTGCTTGTTGCTCAGCAGGCAGAGAGGTGACGTGGGGGGGATCCGTGTGGTAGCATGGGAAACGGTGCGATGGCCAGAGTGCTTGGAGTCCTGAAAGCTATCCTCGCGTTCCATTGAAGCACAACAACGGTGGAGACCTCATGGAAACCGAGGCACGCAGAGCTTGCCCGGTGGAAACTTAGGCGCTACCCTGAGGCTCAGGGTGGCCTTGCGCTTTCCCAGGATGAAAGAGTACTGCGGGCTTAACTCTCTTCCAGCGTGGCAGGAACACGGTTTCTCGGGGGAAAGTGCTCATTTACTACGCAAGTGTACCTGCGGAGGCTAGAAGCTGGGCAACATCAAGGTTTGGCAAGCAGCCCCTGAGACACTAGAATCCAAACTTCCAAAGGGAAAAGGCTGCTTTTTCCGCAAAGCCCCCTACCCTTATTAGAACCCAGCAAAAGTACCTGAGGATGGGAGCTGCGAAGGGAAACAAACGGGACACACTGGGCACCTGAGAAGCTCCCCTCGACACTTGCAAGCAGCCTGTTCTTCTGGGGGAACATACTCGTTTCCTCCCCGGCGTGCCTGCAGTGAGTAAAAGCTGGGCCTTCCTAGGGTTTCGCAAACAGCTCCGAGGCTACAAGAATCCAGGTTTCCAAAGGGGAAAAGACTGCTTTTCGAAGCAGGGCCACCTATCCTAGTTCATAGCAAACATGAGTCCCTGCAGTAGTGGAGCTGCCGAGGGAGAGCATGGCGAAACCCTGGGAACTTCGCTAAGTACCTTTTACTGTGACGGTTTCGTAGTGTGGCAAGATTCCTGAAGGAGGGCTGGCCTGAGCGAGGCCTAGTTGGCTCTACCCCTTCCGGGACCTAGCAGGGTAAAGGAGGAATTGTGCTCTTTGCTCAGCTTGGACCTCAAATCGAGGTCCTACTAAACCAACGCGCCAGTCGGTGTGAACTCCTGGATGGAAGGCTGAGCAGAGTGTTTTTCTGAGTGCAGGTAGGGCCCTTGTCCTCACTGAGACCACGTTACCCAGCACATGAGACCGACTCTGACTGTCTTCGTGAGCTGGGACAAGCTGCGGCAACCTAGGTTTCCAAAGGAAGAGAGAGAGCAGTGTGCCGCCTTGGGCTTTGCATGCAAGAAGTGTTTCGAAGGGCCTACACTGCTGCTTGTTGCTCAGCAGGCAGAGAGGAGACGTGGGGGGGATCCGTGTGGTAGCATGGGAAACGGTGCGGAGGACAGTGTGCTTGGAGTCCTGAAAGCTATCCTCGAGTTCCATTGAAGCACAACAACGGTGGAGACCTCATGGAAAACAGGGGACGCAGAGCTTGCCTGGTGGAAACTTAGGCGCTACCCTGAGGCTCAGGGTGGCCTTGCACTTTCCCAGGAGGAACGAGGTCTGCGGGCTTAACTCTCCTCCAGCGTGGCAGGAACCCGGTTTCTCGGGGGAAAGTGCTCGTTTGCTACGCAGGCGTACCTGCGGAGGCTAGAACCTGGGCAACTTCAAGGTTTGGCAAGCAGCCCCTGAGACACTAGAATCCAAGCTTCCAAAGGGAAAAGGCTGCTCTTGTCCGCAGAGCCACCTACACTTCTTCGCACCCAACCTAAGGACCTGCAGGATGGGAGCTGCCAAGGGAAACAAACGGGACACACTGGGCAACTGAGAAGCTCCCCTCGACACTTGCAAGCAGCCTGTTTCTCTGGGGAACATACTCGTTTCCTCCCCGGGCGTGCCTGCAGTGAGTTAAAGCTGGGCCTTCCTAGGGAATCGCAAACACCTCCGGGGCTACAACAATCCAGGTTTCCAAAGGGGAAAAGACTGCTTTTCGAAGCAGGGCCACCTATCCTAGTTCACAGCAAACATGAGTCCCTGCAGTAGTGGAGCTGCCGAGGGAGAGCATGGCGAAAATCTGAGAACTTCGATAAGTACCTTTTACTGTGTAGGCTTCGAAGTGTGGCAAGATCCCTGAAGGAGGGCTGCCCTGAGCGAGGCCTATTTGGCTCTACCTCTTCCGGGGCCTAGCAGGGTAAAGGAGGAATTGTGCTCTTTGCTGAGCTTGGACCTCACATCGACGTCCTGCTTAAGCAAAGAGCTACTCGGTGTGAGCTCCTGGATGGAAGGCTGAGCAGAGAGTTTTTCTGAGTGCAGGTAGGGCCCTTGTCCTCACTGAGTCCACGTTACCCAGCACATGAGACCGTCTCTGACTGTCTTCGTGAGTTGGGACAAGCTGCGGCAACCTAGGTTTCCAAAGGAAGAGAGAGAGCAGTGTGCCCCCTTGGGCTGTGCATGAAGAAGTGTTCCGAAGAACCTACACGGCTGCTTTTTGCTCAGCAGGCAGAGAGGAGACGTGGGGGGAATCCGAGTGGTAGCATGGAAAACGGTGCGATGGCCAGAGTGCTTGGAGTCCTGAAAGCTATCCTCGCGTTCCATTGAAGCACAACAACGGTGGAGACCTCATGGAAACCGAGGCACGCAGAGCTTGCCCGGTGGAAACTTAGGCACTACCCTGAGGCTCAGGGTGGCCTTGCGCTTTCCCAGGATGAAAGAGTACTGCGGGCTTAACTCTCTTCCAGCGTGGCAGGAACACCGTTTCTCGGGGGAAAGTGCTCGTTTACTACGCAAGTGTACCTGCGGAGGCTAGAAGCTGGGCAACATCAAGGTTTGGCAAGCAGCCCCTGAGACACTAGAATCCAAACTTCCAAAGGGAAAAGGCTGCTTTTTCCGCAAAGCCCCCTACCCTTATTAGAACCCAGCAAAAGTACCTGAGGATGGGAGCTGCGAAGGGAAACAAACGGGACACACTGGGCACCTGAGAAGCTCCCCTCGACACTTGCAAGCAGCCTGTTCTTCTGGGGGAACATACTCGTTTCCTCCCCGGGCGTGCCTGCAGTGAGTAAAAGCTGGGCCTTCCTAGGGTTTCGCAAACACCTCCGAGGCTACAAGAATCCAGGTTTCCAAAGGGGAAATGACTGCTTTTCGAAGCAGGGCCACCTATCCTAGTTCACAGCAAACATGAGTCCCTGCAGTAGTGGAGCTGCCGAGGGAGAGCATGGCGAAACCCTGAGAACTTCGCTAAGTACCTTTTCCTGTGACGGCTTCGTAGTGTGGCAAGATTCCTGAAGGAGGGCTGGCCTGAGCGAGGCCTAGTTGGCTCTACCCCTTCCGGGACCTAGCAGGGTAAAGGAGGAATTGTGCTCTTTGCTCAGCTTGGACCTCAAATCGAGGTCCTACTAAACCAACGCGCCAGTCGGTGTGAACTCCTGGATGGAAGGCTGAGCAGAGTGTTTTTCTGAGTGCAGGTAGGGCCCTTGTCCTCACTGAGACCACGTTACCCAGCACATGAGACCGACTCTGACTGTCTTCGTGAGCTGGGACAAGCTGCGGCAACCTAGGTTTCCAAAGGAAGAGAGAGAGCAGTGTGCCGCCTTGGGCTTTGCATGCAAGAAGTGTTTCGAAGGGCCTACACTGCTGCTTGTTGCTCAGCAGGCAGAGAGGAGACGTGGGGGGATCCGTGTGGTAGCATGGGAAACGGTGCGGAGGACAGTGTGCTTGGAGTCCTGAAAGCTATCCTCGAGTTCCATTGAAGCACAACAACGGTGGAGACCTCATGGAAAACAGGGGACGCAGAGCTTGCCTGGTGGAAACTTAGGCGCTACCCTGAGGCTCAGGGTGGCCTTGCACTTTCCCAGGAGGAACGAGGTCTGCGGGCTTAACTCTCCTCCAGCGTGGCAGGAACCCGGTTTCTCGGGGGAAAGTGCTCGTTTGCTACGCAGGCGTACCTGCGGAGGCTAGAACCTGGGCAACTTCAAGGTTTGGCAAGCAGCCCCTGAGACACTAGAATCCAAGCTTCCAAAGGGAAAAGGCTGCTCTTGTCCGCAGAGCCACCTACACTTCTTCGCACCCAACCTAAGGACCTGCAGGATGGGAGCTGCGAAGGGAAACAAACGGGACACACTGGGCACCTGAGAAGCTCCCCTCGACACTTGCAAGCAGCCTGTTTCTCTGGGGAACATACTCGTTTCCTCCCCGGGCGTGCCTGCAGTGAGTTAAAGCTGGGCCTTCCTAGGGTATCGCAAACACCTCCGGGGCTACAACAATCCAGGTTTCCAAAGGGGAAAAGACTGCTTTTCGAAGCAGGGCCACCTATCCTAGTTCACAGCAAACATGAGTCCCTGCAGTAGTGGAGCTGCCGAGGGAGAGCATGGCGAAAATCTGAGAACTTCGATAAGTACCTTTTACTGTGTAGGCTTCGAAGTGTGGCAAGATCCCTGAAGGAGGGCTGCCCTGAGCGAGGCCTATTTGGCTCTACCTCTTCCGGGGCCTAGCAGGGTAAAGGAGGAATTGTGCTCTTTGCTCAGCTTGGACCTCACATCGACGTCCTGCTTAAGCAAAGAGCCACTCGGTGTGAGCTCCTGGATGGAAGGCTGAGCAGAGAGTTTTTCTGAGTGCAGGTAGGGCCCTTGTCCTCACTGAGTCCACGTTACCCAGCACATGAGACCGTCTCTGACTGTCTTCGTGAGTTGGGACAAGCTGCGGCAACCTAGGTTTCCAAAGGAAGAGAGAGAGCAGTGTGCCCCCTTGGGCTGTGCATGAAGAAGTGTTCCGAAGAACCTACACGGCTGCTTTTTGCTCAGCAGGCAGAGAGGAGACGTGGGGGGAATCCGAGTGGTAGCATGGAAAACGGTGCGATGGCCAGAGTGCTTGGAGTCCTGAAAGCTATCCTCGCGTTCCATTGAAGCACAACAACGGTGGAGACCTCATGGAAACCGAGGCACGCAGAGCTTGCCCGGTGGAAATTTAGGCACTACCCTGAGGCTCAGGGTGGCCTTGCGCTTTCCCAGGATGAAAGAGTACTGCGGGCTTAACTCTCTTCCAGCGTGGCAGGAACACCGTTTCTCGGGGGAAAGTGCTCGTTTACTACGCAAGTGTACCTGCAGAGGCTAGAAGCTGGGCAACATCAAGGTTTGGCAAGCAGCCCCTGAGACACTAGAATCCAAACTTCCAAAGGGAAAAGGCTGCTTTTTCCGCAAAGCCCCCTACCCTTATTAGAACCCAGCAAAAGTACCTGAGGATGGGAGCTGCGAAGGGAAACAAACGGGACACACTGGGCACCTGAGAAGCTCCCCTCGACACTTGCAAGCAGCCTGTTCTTCTGGGGGAACATACTCGTTTCCTCCCCGGGCGTGCCTGCAGTGAGTAAAAGCTGGGCCTTCCTAGGGTTTCGCAAACAGCTCCGAGGCTACAAGAATCCAGGTTTCCAAAGGGGAAATGACTGCTTTTCGAAGCAGGGCCACCTATCCTAGTTCATAGCAAACATGAGTCCCTGCAGTAGTGGAGCTGCCGAGGGAGAGCATGGCGAAACCCTGAGAACTTCGCTAAGTACCTTTTACTGTGATGGCTTCGTAGTGTGGCAAGATTCCTGAAGGAGGGCTGGCCTGAGCGAGGCCTAGTTGGCTCTACCCCTTCCGGGACCTAGCAGGGTAAAGGAGGAATTGTGCTCTTTGCTCAGCTTGGACCTCAAATCGAGGTCCTACTAAACCAACGCGCCAGTCGGTGTGAACTCCTGGATGGAAGGCTGAGCAGAGTGTTTTTCTGAGTGCAGGTAGGGCCCTTGTCCTCACTGAGACCACGTTACCCAGCACATGAGACCGACTCTGACTGTCTTCCTGAGCTGGGACAAGCTGCGGCAACCTAGGTTTCCAAAGGAAGAGAGAGAGCAGTGTGCCGCCTTGGGCTTTGCATGCAAGAAGTGTTTCGAAGGGCCTACACTGCTGCTTGTTGCTCAGCAGGCAGAGAGGAGACGTGGGGGGGATCCGTGTGGTAGCATGGGAAACGGTGCGGAGGCCAGTGTGCTTGGAGTCCTGAAAGCTATCCTCGAGTTCCATTGAAGCACAACAACGGTGGAGACCTCATGGAAAACAGGGGACGCAGAGCTTGCCTGGTGGAAACTTAGGCGCTACCCTGAGGCTCAGGGTGGCCTTGCACTTTCCCAGGAGGAACGAGGTCTGCGGGCTTAACTCTCCTCCAGCGTGGCAGGAACCCGGTTTCTCGGGGGAAAGTGCTCGTTTGCTACGCAGGCGTACCTGCGGAGGCTAGAACCTGGGCAACTTCAAGGTTTGGCAAGCAGCCCCTGAGACACTAGAATCCAAGCTTCCAAAGGGAAAAGGCTGCTCTTGTCCGCAGAGCCACCTACACTTCTTCGCACCCAACCTAAGGACCTGCAGGATGGGAGCTGCGAAGGGAAACAAACGGGACACACTGGGCAACTGAGAAGCTCCCCTCGACACTTGCAAGCAGCCTGTTTCTCTGGGGAACATACTCGTTTCCTCCCCGGGCGTGCCTGCAGTGAGTTAAAGCTGGGCCTTCCTAGGGAATCGCAAACACCTCCGGGGCTACAACAATCCAGGTTTCCAAAGGGGAAAAGACTGCTTTTCGAAGCAGGGCCACCTATCCTAGTTCACAGCAAACATGAGTCCCTGCAGTAGTGGAGCTGCCGAGGGAGAGCATGGCGAAAATCTGAGAACTTCGATAAGTACCTTTTACTGTGTAGGCTTCGAAGTGTGGCAAGATCCCTGAAGGAGGGCTGCCCTGAGCGCGGCCTATTTGGCTCTACCTCTTCCGGGGCCTAGCACGGTAAAGGAGGAATTGTGCTCTTTGCTCAGCTTGGACCTCACATCGACGTCCTGCTTAAGCAAAGAGCCACTCGGTGTGAGCTCCTGGATGGAAGGCTGAGCAGAGAGTTTTTCTGAGTGCAGGTAGGGCCCTTGTACTCACTGAGTCCACGTTACCCAGCACATGAGACCGTCTCTGACTGTCTTCGTGAGTTGGGACAAGCTGCGGCAACCTAGGTTTCCAAAGGAAGAGAGAGAGCAGTGTGCCCCCTTGGGCTGTGCATGAAGAAGTGTTCCGAAGAACCTACACGGCTGCTTTTTGCTCAGCAGGCAGAGAGGAGACGTGGGGGGAATCCGTGTGGTAGCATGGGAAACGGTGCGATGGCCAGAGTGCTTGGAGTCCTGAAAGCTATCCTCGCGTTCCATTGAAGCACAACAACGGTGGAGACCTCATGGAAACCGAGGCACGCAGAGCTTGCCCGGTGGAAACTTAGGCACTACCCTGAGGCTCAGGGTGGCCTTGCGCTTTCCCAGGATGAAAGAGTACTGCGGGCTTAACTCTCTTCCAGCGTGGCAGGAACACCGTTTCTCGGGGGAAAGTGCTCGTTTACTACGCAAGTGTACCTGCGGAGGCTAGAACCTGGGCAACATCAAGGTTTGGCAAGCAGCCCCTGAGACACTAGAATCCAAACTTCCAAAGGGAAAAGGCTGCTTTTTCCGCAAAGCCCCCTACCCTTATTAGAACCCAGCAAAAGTACCTGAGGATGGGAGCTGCGAAGGGAAACAAACGGGACACACTGGGCACCTGAGAAGCTCCCCTCGACACTTGCAAGCAGCCTGTTTCTCTGGGGGAACATACTCGTTTCCTCCCCGGGCGTGCCTGCAGTGAGTAAAAGCTGGGCCTTCCTAGGGTTTCGCAAACAGCTCCGAGGCTACAAGAATCCAGGTTTCCAAAGGGGAAAAGACTGCTTTCCGAAGCAGGGCCACCTATCCTAGTTCACAGCAAACATGAGTCCCTGCAGTAGTGGAGCTGCCGAGGGAGAGCATGGCGAAACCCTGAGAACTTCGCTAAGTACCTTTTACTCTGTAGGCTTCGAAGTGTGGCAAGATCCCTGAAGGAGAGCTGGCCTGAGCGAGGCCTAGTTGGCTCTAAATCTTCCGGGGCTTGGCAGGGTAAAGGAGGAATTGTGCTCTTTGCTTAGCTTGGACCTCACATCGACGTCCTGCTAAACCAACGCGCCAGTTGTTGTGAGCTCCTGGATGGAAGGTTTAGCAGAGTGTTTTTCTGAGTGCAGGTAAGGCCCTTGTCCTCACTGAGTCCACGTTACCCAGCACATGAGACCGTCTCTGACTGTCTTCGTGAGCTGGGACAAGCTGCAGCAACCTAGGTTTCCAAAGGAAGAGAGAGAGCAGTGTGCCGCCTTGGGCTGTGCATGAAGAAGTGTTCCGAAGAACCTACACTGCTGCTTGTTGCTCAGCAGGCAGAGAGGTGACGTGGGGGGGATCCGTGTGGTAGCATGGGAAACGGTGCGATGGCCAGAGTGCTTGGAGTCCTGAAAGCTATCCTCGCGTTCCATTGAAGCACAACAACGGTGGAGACCTCATGGAAACCGAGGCACGCAGAGCTTGCCCGGTGGAAACTTAGGCGCTACCCTGAGGCTCAGGGTGGCCTTGCGCTTTCCCAGGATGAAAGAGTACTGCGGGCTTAACTCTCTTCCAGCGTGGTAGGAACACGGTTTCTCGGGGGAAAGTGCTCATTTACTACGCAAGTGTACCTGCGGAGGCTAGAAGCTGGGCAACATCAAGGTTTGGCAAGCAGCCCCTGAGACACTAGAATCCAAACTTCCAAAGGGAAAAGGCTGCTTTTTCCGCAAAGCCCCCTACCCTTATTAGAACCCAGCAAAAGTACCTGAGGATGGGAGCTGCGAAGGGAAACAAACGGGACACACTGGGCACCTGAGAAGCTCCCCTCGACACTTGCAAGCAGCCTGTTCTTCTGGGGGAACATACTCGTTTCCTCCCCGGGCGTGCCTGCAGTGAGTAAAAGCTGGGCCTTCCTAGGGTTTCGCAAACAGCTCCGAGGCTACAAGAATCCAGGTTTCCAAAGGGGAAAAGACTGCTTTTCGAAGCAGGGCCACCTATCCTAGTTCATAGCAAACATGAGTCCCTGCAGTAGTGGAGCTGCCGAGGGAGAGCATGGCGAAAATCTGAGAACTTCGCTAAGTACCTTTTACTGTGTAGGCTTCGAAGTGTGGCAAGATTCCTGAAGGAGGGCTGGCCTGAGCGAGGCCTAGTTGGCTCTAAATCTTCCGGGGCCTAGCAGGGTAAAGGAGGAATTGTGCTCTTTGCTAAGCTTGGACCTCACATCGACGTCCTGCTTAAGCAAAGAGCCACTCGGTGTGAGCTCCTGGATGGAAGGCTGAGCAGAGAGTTTTTCTGAGTGCAGGTAGGGCCCTTGTCCTCACTGAGTCCACGTTACCCAGCACATGAGACCGTCTCTGACTGTCTTCGTGAGTTGGGACAAGCTGCGGCAACCTAGGTTTCCAAAGGAAGAGAGAGAGCAGTGTGCCCCCTTGGGCTGTGCATGAAGAAGTGTTCCGAAGAACCTACACGGCTGCTTTTTGCTCAGCAGGCAGAGAGGAGACGTGGGGGGAATCCGTGTGGTAGCATGGGAAACGGTGCGATGGCCAGAGTGCTTGGAGTCCTGAAAGCTATCCTCGCGTTCCATTGAAGCACAACAACGGTGGAGACCTCATGGAAACCGAGGCACGCAGAGCTTGCCCGGTGGAAACTTAGGCGCTACCCCGAGGCTCAGGGTGGCCTTGCGCTTTCCCAGGATGAAAGAGTACTGCGGGCTTAACTCTCTTCCAGCGTGGCAGGAACACGGTTTCTCGGGGGAAAGTGCTCATTTACTACGCAAGTGTACCTGCGGAGGCTAGAAGCTGGGCAACATCAAGGTTTGGCAAGCAGCCCCTGAGACACTAGAATCCAAACTTCCAAAGGGAAAAGGCTGCTTTTTCCGCAAAGCCCCCTACCCTTATTAGAACCCAGCAAAAGTACCTGAGGATGGGAGCTGCGAAGGGAAACAAACGGGACACACTGGGCACCTGAGAAGCTCCCCTCGACACTTGCAAGCAGCCTGTTCTTCTGGGGGAACATACTCGTTTCCTCCCCGGGCGTGCCTGCAGTGAGTAAAAGCTGGGCCTTCCTAGGGTTTCGCAAACAGCTCCGAGGCTACAAGAATCCAGGTTTCCAAAGGGGAAAAGACTGCTTTTCGAAGCAGGGCCACCTATCCTAGTTCATAGCAAACATGAGTCCCTGCAGTAGTGGAGCTGCCGAGGGAGAGCATGGCGAAACCCTGGGAACTTCGCTAAGTACCTTTTACTGTGACGGCTTCGTAGTGTGGCAAGATTCCTGAAGGAGGGCTGGCCTGAGCGAGGCCTAGTTGGCTCTACCCCTTCCGGGACCTAGCAGGGTAAAGGAGGAATTGTGCTCTTTGCTCAGCTTGGACCTCAAATCGAGGTCCTACTAAACCAACGCGCCAGTCGGTGTGAACTCCTGGATGGAAGGCTGAGCAGAGTGTTTTTCTGAGTGCAGGTAGGGCCCTTGTCCTCACTGAGACCACGTTACCCAGCACATGAGACCGACTCTGACTGTCTTCGTGAGCTGGGACAAGCTGCGGCAACCTAGGTTTCCAAAGGAAGAGAGAGAGCAGTGTGCCGCCTTGGGCTTTGCATGCAAGAAGTGTTTCGAAGGGCCTACACTGCTGCTTGTTGCTCAGCAGGCAGAGAGGAGACGTGGGGGGGATCCGTGTGGTAGCATGGGAAACGGTGCGGAGGACAGTGTGCTTGGAGTCCTGAAAGCTATCCTCGCGTTCCATTGAAGCACAACAACGGTGGAGACCTCATGGAAAACAGGGGACGCAGAGCTTGCCTGGTGGAAACTTAGGCGCTACCCTGAGGCTCAGGGTGGCCTTGCACTTTCCCAGGAGGAACGAGGTCTGCGGGCTTAACTCTCCTCCAGCGTGGCAGGAACCCGGTTTCTCGGGGGAAAGTGCTCGTTTGCTACGCAGGCGTACCTGCGGAGGCTAGAACCTGGGCAACTTCAAGGTTTGGCAAGCAGCCCCTGAGACACTAGAATCCAAGCTTCCAAAGGGAAAAGGCTGCTCTTGTCCGCAGAGCCACCTACACTTCTTCGCACCCAACCTAAGGACCTGCAGGATGGGAGCTGCGAAGGGAAACAAACGGGACACACTGGGCAACTGAGAAGCTCCCCTCGACACTTGCAAGCAGCCTGTTTCTCTGGGGAACATACTCGTTTCCTCCCCGGGCGTGCCTGCAGTGAGTTAAAGCTGGGCCTTCCTAGGGTATCGCAAACACCTCCGGGGCTACAACAATCCAGGTTTCCAAAGGGGAAAAGACTGCTTTTCGAAGCAGGGCCACCTATCCTAGTTCACAGCAAACATGAGTCCCTGCAGTAGTGGAGCTGCCATGGCGAAAATCTGAGAACTTCGATAAGTACCTTTTACTGTGTAGGCTTCGAAGTGTGGCAAGATCCCTGAAGGAGGGCTGCCCTGAGCGAGGCCTAGTTGGCTCTACCTCTTCCGGGGCCTAGCAGGGTAAAGGAGGAATTGTGCTCTTTGCTCAGCTTGGACCTCACATCGACGTCCTGCTTAAGCAAAGAGCCACTCGGTGTGAGCTCCTGGATGGAAGGCTGAGCAGAGAGTTTTTCTGAGTGCAGGTAGGGCCCTTGTCCTCACTGAGTCCACGTTACCCAGCACATGAGACCGTCTCTGACTGTCTTCGTGAGTTGGGACAAGCTGCGGCAACCTAGGTTTCCAAAGGAAGAGAGAGAGCAGTGTGCCCCCTTGGGCTGTGCATGAAGAAGTGTTCCGAAGGACCTACACTGCTGCTTGTTGCTCAGCAGGCAGAGAGGTGACGTGGGGGGGATCCGTGTGGTAGCATGGGAAACGGTGCGATGGCCAGAGTGCTTGGAGTCCTGAAAGCTATCCTCGCGTTCCATTGAAGCACAACAACGGTGGAGACCTCATGGAAACCGAGGCACGCAGAGCTTGCCCGGTGGAAACTTAGGCGCTACCCTGAGGCTCAGGGTGGCCTTGCGCTTTCCCAGGATGAAAGAGTACTGCGGGCTTAACTCTCTTCCAGCGTGGCAGGAACACGGTTTCTCGGGGGAAAGTGCTCATTTACTACGCAAGTGTACCTGCGGAGGCTAGAAGCTGGGCAACATCAAGGTTTGGCAAGCAGCCCCTGAGACACTAGAATCCAAACTTCCAAAGGGAAAAGGCTGCTTTTTCCGCAAAGCCCCCTACCCTTATTAGAACCCAGCAAAAGTACCTGAGGATGGGAGCTGCGAAGGGAAACAAACGGGACACACTGGGCACCTGAGAAGCTCCCCTCGACACTTGCAAGCAGCCTGTTCTTCTGGGGGAACATACTCGTTTCCTCCCCGGGCGTGCCTGCAGTGAGTAAAAGCTGGGCCTTCCTAGGGTTTCGCAAACAGCTCCGAGGCTACAAGAATCCAGGTTTCCAAAGGGGAAAAGACTGCTTTTCGAAGCAGGGCCACCTATCCTAGTTCATAGCAAACATGAGTCCCTGCAGTAGTGGAGCTGCCGAGGGAGAGCATGGCGAAACCCTGGGAACTTCGCTAAGTACCTTTTACTGTGACGGTTTCGTAGTGTGGCAAGATTCCTGAAGGAGGGCTGGCCTGAGCGAGGCCTAGTTGGCTCTACCCCTTCCGGGACCTAGCAGGGTAAAGGAGGAATTGTGTTCTTTGCTCAGCTTGGACCTCAAATCGAGGTCCTACTAAACCAACGCGCCAGTCGGTGTGAACTCCTGGATGGAAGGCTGAGCAGAGTGTTTTTCTGAGTGCAGGTAGGGCCCTTGTCCTCACTGAGACCACGTTACCCAGCACATGAGACCGACTCTGACTGTCTTCGTGAGCTGGGACAAGCTGCGGCAACCTAGGTTTCCAAAGGAAGAGAGAGAGCAGTGTGCCGCCTTGGGCTTTGCATGCAAGAAGTGTTTCGAAGGGCCTACACTGCTGCTTGTTGCTCAGCAGGCAGAGAGGAGACGTGGGGGGGATCCGTGTGGTAGCATGGGAAACGGTGCGGAGGACAGTGTGCTTGGAGTCCTGAAAGCTATCCTCGTGTTCCATTGAAGCACAACAACGGTGGAGACCTCATGGAAAACAGGGGACGCAGAGCTTGCCTGGTGGAAACTTAGGCGCTACCCTGAGGCTCAGGGTGGCCTTGCACTTTCCCAGGAGGAACGAGGTCTGCGGGCTTAACTCTCCTCCAGCGTGGCAGGAACCCGGTTTCTCGGGGGAAAGTGCTCGTTTGCTACGCAGGCGTACCTGCGGAGGCTAGAACCTGGGCAACTTCAAGGTTTGGCAAGCAGCCCCTGAGACACTAGAATCCAAGCTTCCAAAGGGAAAAGGCTGCTCTTGTCCGCAGAGCCACCTACACTTCTTCGCACCCAACCTAAGGACCTGCAGGATGGGAGCTGCGAAGGGAAACAAACGGGACACACTGGGCAACTGAGAAGCTCCCCTCGACACTTGCAAGCAGCCTGTTTCTCTGGGGAACATACTCGTTTCCTCCCCGGGCGTGCCTGCAGTGAGTTAAAGCTGGGCCTTCCTAGGGTATCGCAAACACCTCCGGGGCTACAACAATCCAGGTTTCCAAAGGGGAAAAGACTGCTTTTCGAAGCAGGGCCACCTATCCTAGTTCACAGCAAACATGAGTCCCTGCAGTAGTGGAGCTGCCGAGGGAGAGCATGGCGAAAATCTGAGAACTTCGATAAGTACCTTTTACTGTGTAGGCTTCGAAGTGTGGCAAGATCCCTGAAGGAGGGCTGCCCTGAGCGAGGCCTAGTTGGCTCTACCTCTTCCGGGGCCTAGCAGGGTAAAGGAGGAATTGTGCTCTTTGCTCAGCTTGGACCTCACATCGACGTCCTGCTTAAGCAAAGAGCCACTCGGTGTGAGCTCCTGGATGGAAGGCTGAGCAGAGAGTTTTTCTGAGTGCAGGTAGGGCCCTTGTCCTCACTGAGTCCACGTTACCCAGCACATGAGACCGTCTCTGACTGTCTTCGTGAGTTGGGACAAGCTGCGGCAACCTAGGTTTCCAAAGGAAGAGAGAGAGCAGTGTGCCCCCTTGGGCTGTGCATGAAGAAGTGTTCCGAAGGACCTACACTGCTGCTTGTTGCTCAGCAGGCAGAGAGGTGACGTGGGGGGGATCCGTGTGGTAGCATGGGAAACGGTGCGATGGCCAGAGTGCTTGGAGTCCTGAAAGCTATCCTCGCGTTCCATTGAAGCACAACAACGGTGGAGACCTCATGGAAACCGAGGCACGCAGAGCTTGCCCGGTGGAAACTTAGGCGCTACCCTGAGGCTCAGGGTGGCCTTGCGCTTTCCCAGGATGAAAGAGTACTGCGGGCTTAACTCTCTTCCAGCGTGGCAGGAACACGGTTTCTCGGGGGAAAGTGCTCATTTACTACGCAAGTGTACCTGCGGAGGCTAGAAGCTGGGCAACATCAAGGTTTGGCAAGCAGCCCCTGAGACACTAGAATCCAAACTTCCAAAGGGAAAAGGCTGCTTTTTCCGCAAAGCCCCCTACCCTTATTAGAACCCAGCAAAAGTACCTGAGGATGGGAGCTGCGAAGGGAAACAAACGGGACACACTGGGCACCTGAGAAGCTCCCCTCGACACTTGCAAGCAGCCTGTTCTTCTGGGGGAACATACTCGTTTCCTCCCCGGCGTGCCTGCAGTGAGTAAAAGCTGGGCCTTCCTAGGGTTTCGCAAACAGCTCCGAGGCTACAAGAATCCAGGTTTCCAAAGGGGAAAAGACTGCTTTTCGAAGCAGGGCCACCTATCCTAGTTCATAGCAAACATGAGTCCCTGCAGTAGTGGAGCTGCCGAGGGAGAGCATGGCGAAACCCTGGGAACTTCGCTAAGTACCTTTTACTGTGACGGTTTCGTAGTGTGGCAAGATTCCTGAAGGAGGGCTGGCCTGAGCGAGGCCTAGTTGGCTCTACCCCTTCCGGGACCTAGCAGGGTAAAGGAGGAATTGTGCTCTTTGCTCAGCTTGGACCTCAAATCGAGGTCCTACTAAACCAACGCGCCAGTCGGTGTGAACTCCTGGATGGAAGGCTGAGCAGAGTGTTTTTCTGAGTGCAGGTAGGGCCCTTGTCCTCACTGAGACCACGTTACCCAGCACATGAGACCGACTCTGACTGTCTTCGTGAGCTGGGACAAGCTGCGGCAACCTAGGTTTCCAAAGGAAGAGAGAGAGCAGTGTGCCGCCTTGGGCTTTGCATGCAAGAAGTGTTTCGAAGGGCCTACACTGCTGCTTGTTGCTCAGCAGGCAGAGAGGAGACGTGGGGGGGATCCGTGTGGTAGCATGGGAAACGGTGCGGAGGACAGTGTGCTTGGAGTCCTGAAAGCTATCCTCGAGTTCCATTGAAGCACAACAACGGTGGAGACCTCATGGAAAACAGGGGACGCAGAGCTTGCCTGGTGGAAACTTAGGCGCTACCCTGAGGCTCAGGGTGGCCTTGCACTTTCCCAGGAGGAACGAGGTCTGCGGGCTTAACTCTCCTCCAGCGTGGCAGGAACCCGGTTTCTCGGGGGAAAGTGCTCGTTTGCTACGCAGGCGTACCTGCGGAGGCTAGAACCTGGGCAACTTCAAGGTTTGGCAAGCAGCCCCTGAGACACTAGAATCCAAGCTTCCAAAGGGAAAAGGCTGCTCTTGTCCGCAGAGCCACCTACACTTCTTCGCACCCAACCTAAGGACCTGCAGGATGGGAGCTGCCAAGGGAAACAAACGGGACACACTGGGCAACTGAGAAGCTCCCCTCGACACTTGCAAGCAGCCTGTTTCTCTGGGGAACATACTCGTTTCCTCCCCGGGCGTGCCTGCAGTGAGTTAAAGCTGGGCCTTCCTAGGGAATCGCAAACACCTCCGGGGCTACAACAATCCAGGTTTCCAAAGGGGAAAAGACTGCTTTTCGAAGCAGGGCCACCTATCCTAGTTCACAGCAAACATGAGTCCCTGCAGTAGTGGAGCTGCCGAGGGAGAGCATGGCGAAAATCTGAGAACTTCGATAAGTACCTTTTACTGTGTAGGCTTCGAAGTGTGGCAAGATCCCTGAAGGAGGGCTGCCCTGAGCGAGGCCTATTTGGCTCTACCTCTTCCGGGGCCTAGCAGGGTAAAGGAGGAATTGTGCTCTTTGCTGAGCTTGGACCTCACATCGACGTCCTGCTTAAGCAAAGAGCTACTCGGTGTGAGCTCCTGGATGGAAGGCTGAGCAGAGAGTTTTTCTGAGTGCAGGTAGGGCCCTTGTCCTCACTGAGTCCACGTTACCCAGCACATGAGACCGTCTCTGACTGTCTTCGTGAGTTGGGACAAGCTGCGGCAACCTAGGTTTCCAAAGGAAGAGAGAGAGCAGTGTGCCCCCTTGGGCTGTGCATGAAGAAGTGTTCCGAAGAACCTACACGGCTGCTTTTTGCTCAGCAGGCAGAGAGGAGACGTGGGGGGAATCCGAGTGGTAGCATGGAAAACGGTGCGATGGCCAGAGTGCTTGGAGTCCTGAAAGCTATCCTCGCGTTCCATTGAAGCACAACAACGGTGGAGACCTCATGGAAACCGAGGCACGCAGAGCTTGCCCGGTGGAAACTTAGGCACTACCCTGAGGCTCAGGGTGGCCTTGCGCTTTCCCAGGATGAAAGAGTACTGCGGGCTTAACTCTCTTCCAGCGTGGCAGGAACACCGTTTCTCGGGGGAAAGTGCTCGTTTACTACGCAAGTGTACCTGCGGAGGCTAGAAGCTGGGCAACATCAAGGTTTGGCAAGCAGCCCCTGAGACACTAGAATCCAAACTTCCAAAGGGAAAAGGCTGCTTTTTCCGCAAAGCCCCCTACCCTTATTAGAACCCAGCAAAAGTACCTGAGGATGGGAGCTGCGAAGGGAAACAAACGGGACACACTGGGCACCTGAGAAGCTCCCCTCGACACTTGCAAGCAGCCTGTTCTTCTGGGGGAACATACTCGTTTCCTCCCCGGGCGTGCCTGCAGTGAGTAAAAGCTGGGCCTTCCTAGGGTTTCGCAAACACCTCCGAGGCTACAAGAATCCAGGTTTCCAAAGGGGAAATGACTGCTTTTCGAAGCAGGGCCACCTATCCTAGTTCACAGCAAACATGAGTCCCTGCAGTAGTGGAGCTGCCGAGGGAGAGCATGGCGAAACCCTGAGAACTTCGCTAAGTACCTTTTCCTGTGACGGCTTCGTAGTGTGGCAAGATTCCTGAAGGAGGGCTGGCCTGAGCGAGGCCTAGTTGGCTCTACCCCTTCCGGGACCTAGCAGGGTAAAGGAGGAATTGTGCTCTTTGCTCAGCTTGGACCTCAAATCGAGGTCCTACTAAACCAACGCGCCAGTCGGTGTGAACTCCTGGATGGAAGGCTGAGCAGAGTGTTTTTCTGAGTGCAGGTAGGGCCCTTGTCCTCACTGAGACCACGTTACCCAGCACATGAGACCGACTCTGACTGTCTTCGTGAGCTGGGACAAGCTGCGGCAACCTAGGTTTCCAAAGGAAGAGAGAGAGCAGTGTGCCGCCTTGGGCTTTGCATGCAAGAAGTGTTTCGAAGGGCCTACACTGCTGCTTGTTGCTCAGCAGGCAGAGAGGAGACGTGGGGGGATCCGTGTGGTAGCATGGGAAACGGTGCGGAGGACAGTGTGCTTGGAGTCCTGAAAGCTATCCTCGAGTTCCATTGAAGCACAACAACGGTGGAGACCTCATGGAAAACAGGGGACGCAGAGCTTGCCTGGTGGAAACTTAGGCGCTACCCTGAGGCTCAGGGTGGCCTTGCACTTTCCCAGGAGGAACGAGGTCTGCGGGCTTAACTCTCCTCCAGCGTGGCAGGAACCCGGTTTCTCGGGGGAAAGTGCTCGTTTGCTACGCAGGCGTACCTGCGGAGGCTAGAACCTGGGCAACTTCAAGGTTTGGCAAGCAGCCCCTGAGACACTAGAATCCAAGCTTCCAAAGGGAAAAGGCTGCTCTTGTCCGCAGAGCCACCTACACTTCTTCGCACCCAACCTAAGGACCTGCAGGATGGGAGCTGCGAAGGGAAACAAACGGGACACACTGGGCACCTGAGAAGCTCCCCTCGACACTTGCAAGCAGCCTGTTTCTCTGGGGAACATACTCGTTTCCTCCCCGGGCGTGCCTGCAGTGAGTTAAAGCTGGGCCTTCCTAGGGTATCGCAAACACCTCCGGGGCTACAACAATCCAGGTTTCCAAAGGGGAAAAGACTGCTTTTCGAAGCAGGGCCACCTATCCTAGTTCACAGCAAACATGAGTCCCTGCAGTAGTGGAGCTGCCGAGGGAGAGCATGGCGAAAATCTGAGAACTTCGATAAGTACCTTTTACTGTGTAGGCTTCGAAGTGTGGCAAGATCCCTGAAGGAGGGCTGCCCTGAGCGAGGCCTATTTGGCTCTACCTCTTCCGGGGCCTAGCAGGGTAAAGGAGGAATTGTGCTCTTTGCTCAGCTTGGACCTCACATCGACGTCCTGCTTAAGCAAAGAGCCACTCGGTGTGAGCTCCTGGATGGAAGGCTGAGCAGAGAGTTTTTCTGAGTGCAGGTAGGGCCCTTGTCCTCACTGAGTCCACGTTACCCAGCACATGAGACCGTCTCTGACTGTCTTCGTGAGTTGGGACAAGCTGCGGCAACCTAGGTTTCCAAAGGAAGAGAGAGAGCAGTGTGCCCCCTTGGGCTGTGCATGAAGAAGTGTTCCGAAGAACCTACACGGCTGCTTTTTGCTCAGCAGGCAGAGAGGAGACGTGGGGGGAATCCGAGTGGTAGCATGGAAAACGGTGCGATGGCCAGAGTGCTTGGAGTCCTGAAAGCTATCCTCGCGTTCCATTGAAGCACAACAACGGTGGAGACCTCATGGAAACCGAGGCACGCAGAGCTTGCCCGGTGGAAACTTAGGCACTACCCTGAGGCTCAGGGTGGCCTTGCGCTTTCCCAGGATGAAAGAGTACTGCGGGCTTAACTCTCTTCCAGCGTGGCAGGAACACCGTTTCTCGGGGGAAAGTGCTCGTTTACTACGCAAGTGTACCTGCGGAGGCTAGAACCTGGGCAACATCAAGGTTTGGCAAGCAGCCCCTGAGACACTAGAATCCAAACTTCCAAAGGGAGAAGGCTGCTTTTTCCGCAAAGCCCCCTACCCTTATTAGAACCCAGCAAAAGTACCTGAGGATGGGAGCTGCGAAGGGAAACAAACGGGACACACTGGGCACCTGAGAAGCTCCCCTCGACACTTGCAAGCAGCCTGTTCTTCTGGGGGAACATACTCGTTTCCTCCCCGGGCGTGCCTGCAGTGAGTAAAAGCTGGGCCTTCCTAGGGTTTCGCAAACAGCTCCGAGGCTACAAGAATCCAGGTTTCCAAAGGGGAAAAGACTGCTTTTCGAAGCAGGGCCACCTATCCTAGTTCATAGCAAACATGAGTCCCTGCAGTAGTGGAGCTGCCGAGGGAGAGCATGGCGAAACCCTGGGAACTTCGCTAAGTACCTTTTACTGTGACGGCTTCGTAGTGCGGCAAGATTCCTGAAGGAGGGCTGGCCTGAGCGAGGCCTAGTTGGCTCTAAATCTTCCGGGGCCTAGCAGGGTAAAGGAGGAATTGTGCTCTTTGCTTAGCTTGGACCTCACATCGACGTCCTGCTAAACCAACGCGCCAGTTGGTGTGAGCTCCTGGATGGAAGGTTGAGCAGAGTGTTTTTCTGAGTGCAGGTAAGGCCCTTGTCCTCACTGAGTCCACGTTACCCAGCACATGAGACCGGCTCTGACTGTCTTCGTGAGCTGGGACAAGCTGCAGCAACCTAGGTTTCCAAAGGAAGAGAGAGAGCAGTGTGCCGCCTTGGGCTGTGCATGAAGAAGTTGTCCGAAGAACCTACACTGCTGCTTGTTGCTCAGCAGGCAGAGAGGAGACGTGGGGGGAATCCGTGTGGTAGCATGGGAAACGGTGCGATGGCCAGAGTGCTTGGAGTCCTGAAAGCTATCCTCGCGTTCCATTGAAGCACAACAACGGTGGAGACCTCATGGAAACCGAGGCACGCAGAGCTTGCCCGGTGGAAACTTAGGCGCTACCCTGAGGCTCAGGGTGGCCTTGCGCTTTCCCAGGATGAAAGAGTACTGCGGGCTTAACTCTCTTCCAGCGTGGCAGGAACACGGTTTCTCGGGGGAAAGTGCTCATTTACTACGCAAGTGTACCTGCGGAGGCTAGAAGCTGGGCAACATCAAGGTTTGGCAAGCAGCCCCTGAGACACTAGAAACCAAACTTCCAAAGGGAAAAGGCTGCTTTTTCCGAAAGCCCCCTACCCTTATTAAAACCCAGCAAAAGTACCTGAGGATGGGAGCTGCGAAGGGAAACAAACGGGACACACTGGGCACCTGAGAAGCTCCCCTCGACACTTGCAAGCAGCCTGTTTCTCTGGGGGAACATACTCGTTTCTTCCCCGGGCGTGCCTGCAGTAAGTCAAAGCTGGGCCTTCCTAGGGTTTCGCAAACAGCTCCGAGGCTACAAGAATCCAGATTTCCAGAGGGGAAAAGACTGCTTTTCGAAGCAGGGCCACCTATCCTAGTTCACAGCAAACATGAGTCCCTGCAGTAGTGGAGCTGCCGAGGGAGAGCATGGCGAAAATCTGAGAACTTCGATAAGTACCTTTTACTGTGTAGGCTTCGAAGTGTGGCAAGATCCCTGAAGGAGGGCTGCCCTGAGCGAGGCCTATTTGGCTCTACCTCTTCCGGGGCCTAGCAGGGTAAAGGAGGAATTGTGCTCTTTGCTCAGCTTGGACCTCACATCGACGTCCTGCTTAAGCAAAGAGCCACTCGGTGTGAGCTCCTGGATGGAAGGCTGAGCAGAGTGTTTTTCTGAGTGCAGGTAGGGCCCTTGTCCTCACTGAGACCACGTTACCCAGCACATGAGACCGACTCTGACTGTCTTCGTGAGCTGGGACAAGCTGCGGCAACCTAGGTTTCCAAAGGAAGAGAGAGAGCAGTGTGCCGCCTTGGGCTTTGCATGCAAGAAGTGTTTCGAAGGGCCTACACTGCTGCTTGTTGCTCAGCAGGCAGAGAGGAGACGTGGGGGGGATCCGTGTGGTAGCATGGGAAACGGTGCGGAGGACAGTGTGCTTGGAGTCCTGAAAGCTATCCTCGCGTTCCATTGAAGCACAACAACGGTGGAGACCTCATGGAAAACAGGGGACGCAGAGCTTGCCTGGTGGAAACTTAGGCGCTACCCTGAGGCTCAGGGTGGCCTTGCACTTTCCCAGGAGGAACGAGGTCTGCGGGCTTAACTCTCCTCCAGCGTGGCAGGAACCCGGTTTCTCGGGGGAAAGTGCTCGTTTGCTACGCAGGCGTACCTGCGGAGGCTAGAACCTGGGCAACTTCAAGGTTTGGCAAGCAGCCCCTGAGACACTAGAATCCAAGCTTCCAAAGGGAAAAGGCTGCTCTTGTCCGCAGAGCCACCTACACTTCTTCGCACCCAACCTAAGGACCTGCAGGATGGGAGCTGCGAAGGGAAACAAACGGGACACACTGGGCAACTGAGAAGCTCCCCTCGACACTTGCAAGCAGCCTGTTTCTCTGGGGAACATACTCGTTTCCTCCCCGGGCGTGCCTGCAGTGAGTTAAAGCTGGGCCTTCCTAGGGTATCGCAAACACCTCCGGGGCTACAACAATCCAGGTTTCCAAAGGGGAAAAGACTGCTTTTCGAAGCAGGGCCACCTATCCTAGTTCACAGCAAACATGAGTCCCTGCAGTAGTGGAGCTGCCGAGGGAGAGCATGGCGAAAATCTGAGAACTTCGATAAGTACCTTTTACTGTGTAGGCTTCGAAGTGTGGCAAGATCCCTGAAGGAGGGCTGCCCTGAGCGAGGCCTAGTTGGCTCTACCTCTTCCGGGACCTAGCAGGGTAAAGGAGGAATTGTGCTCTTTGCTCAGCTTGGACCTCACATCGACGTCCTGCTTAAGCAAAGAGCCACTCGGTGTGAGCTCCTGGATGGAAGGCTGAGCAGAGAGTTTTTCTGAGTGCAGGTAGGGCCCTTGTCCTCACTGAGTCCACGTTACCCAGCACATGAGACCGTCTCTGACTGTCTTCGTGAGTTGGGACAAGCTGCGGCAACCTAGGTTTCCAAAGGAAGAGAGAGAGCAGTGTGCCCCCTTGGGCTGTGCATGAAGAAGTGTTCCGAAGAACCTACACGGCTGCTTTTTGCTCAGCAGGCAGAGAGGAGACGTGGGGGGAATCCGTGTGGTAGCATGGGAAACGGTGCGATGGCCAGAGTGCTTGGAGTCCTGAAAGCTATCCTCGCGTTCCATTGAAGCACAACAACGGTGGAGACCTCATGGAAACCGAGGCACGCAGAGCTTGCCCGGTGGAAACTTAGGCACTACCCTGAGGCTCAGGGTGGCCTTGCGCTTTCCCAGGATGAAAGAGTACTGCGGGCTTAACTCTCTTCCAGCGTGGCAGGAACACCGTTTCTCGGGGGAAAGTGCTCGTTTACTACGCAAGTGTACCTGCGGAGGCTAGAACCTGGGCAACATCAAGGTTTGGCAAGCAGCCCCTGAGACACTAGAATCCAAACTTCCAAAGGGAAAAGGCTGCTTTTTCCGCAAAGCCCCCTATCCTTATTAGAACCCAGCAAAAGTACCTGAGGATGGGAGCTGCGAAGGGAAACAAACGGGACACACTGGGCACCTGAGAAGCTCCCCTCGACACTTGCAAGCAGCCTGTTCTTCTGGGGGAACATACTCGTTTCCTCCCCGGGCGTGCCTGCAGTGAGTAAAAGCTGGGCCTTCCTAGGGTTTCGCAAACAGCTCCGAGGCTACAAGAATCCAGGTTTCCAAAGGGGAAAAGACTGCTTTCCGAAGCAGGGCCACCTATCCTAGTTCACAGCAAACATGAGTCCCTGCAGTAGTGGAGTTGCCGAGGGAGAGCATGGCGAAACACTGAGAACTTCGCTAAGTACCTTTTACTCTGTAGGCTTCGAAGTGTGGCAAGATCCCTGAAGGAGAGCTGGCCTGAGCGAGGCCTAGTTGGCTCTAAATCTTCCGGGGCCTAGCAGGGTAAAGGAGGAATTGTGCTCTTTGCTTAGCTTGGACCTCACATCGACGTCCTGCTAAACCAACGCGCCAGTTGGTGTGAGCTCCTGGATGGAAGGTTGAGCAGAGTGTTTTTCTGAGTGCAGGTAAGGCCCTTGTCCTCACTGAGTCCACGTTACCCAGCACATGAGACCGGCTCTGACTGTCTTCGTGAGCTGGGACAAGCTGCAGCAACCTAGGTTTCCAAAGGAAGAGAGAGAGCAGTGTGCCGCCTTGGGCTGTGCATGAAGAAGTGTTCCGAAGAACCTACACTGCTGCTTGTTGCTCAGCAGGCAGAGAGGAGACGTGGGGGGGATCCGTGTGGTAGCATGGGAAACGGTGCGGAGGACAGTGTGCTTGGAGTCCTGAAAGCTATCCTCGCGTTCCATTGAAGCACAACAACGGTGGAGACCTCATGGAAAACAGGGGACGCAGAGCTTGCCTGGTGGAAACTTAGGCGCTACCCTGAGGCTCAGGGTGGCCTTGCACTTTCCCAGGAGGAACGAGGTCTGCGGGCTTAACTCTCCTCCAGCGTGGCAGGAACCCGGTTTCTCGGGGGAAAGTGCTCGTTTGCTACGCAGGCGTACCTGCGGAGGCTAGAACCTGGGCAACTTCAAGGTTTGGCAAGCAGCCCCTGGGACACTAGAATCCAAGCTTCCAAAGGGAAAAGGCTGCTCTTGTCCGCAGAGCCACCTACACTTCTTCGCACCCAACCTAAGGACCTGCAGGATGGGAGCTGCGAAGGGAAACAAACGGGACACACTGGGCAACTGAGAAGCTCCCCTCGACACTTGCAAGCAGCCTGTTTCTCTGGGGAACATACTCGTTTCCTCCCCGGGCGTGCCTGCAGTGAGTTAAAGCTGGGCCTTCCTAGGGTATCGCAAACACCTCCGGGGCTACAACAATCCAGGTTTCCAAAGGGGAAAAGACTGCTTTTCGAAGCAGGGCCACCTATCCTAGTTCACAGCAAACATGAGTCCCTGCAGTAGTGGAGCTGCCGAGGGAGAGCATGGCGAAAATCTGAGAACTTCGATAAGTACCTTTTACTGTGTAGGCTTCGAAGTGTGGCAAGATCCCTGAAGGAGGGCTGCCCTGAGCGAGGCCTAGTTGGCTCTACCTCTTCCGGGGCCTAGCAGGGTAAAGGAGGAATTGTGCTCTTTGCTCAGCTTGGACCTCACATCGACGTCCTGCTTAAGCAAAGAGCCACTCGGTGTGAGCTCCTGGATGGAAGGCTGAGCAGAGAGTTTTTCTGAGTGCAGGTAGGGCCCTTGTCCTCACTGAGTCCACGTTACCCAGCACATGAGACCGTCTCTGACTGTCTTCGTGAGTTGGGACAAGCTGCGGCAACCTAGGTTTCCAAAGGAAGAGAGAGAGCAGTGTGCCCCCTTGGGCTGTGCATGAAGAAGTGTTCCGAAGAACCTACACTGCTGCTTGTTGCTCAGCAGGCAGAGAGGTGACGTGGGGGGGATCCGTGTGGTAGCATGGGAAACGGTGCGATGGCCAGAGTGCTTGGAGTCCTGAAAGCTATCCTCGCGTTCCATTGAAGCACAACAACGGTGGAGACCTCATGGAAACCGAGGCACGCAGAGCTTGCCCGGTGGAAACTTAGGCGCTACCCTGAGGCTCAGGGTGGCCTTGCGCTTTCCCAGGATGAAAGAGTACTGCGGGCTTAACTCTCTTCCAGCGTGGCAGGAACACGGTTTCTCGGGGGAAAGTGCTCATTTACTACGCAAGTGTACCTGCGGAGGCTAGAAGCTGGGCAACATCAAGGTTTGGCAAGCAGCCCCTGAGACACTAGAATCCAAACTTCCAAAGGGAAAAGGCTGCTTTTTCCGCAAAGCCCCCTACCCTTATTAGAACCCAGCAAAAGTACCTGAGGATGGGAGCTGCGAAGGGAAACAAACGGGACACACTGGGCACCTGAGAAGCTCCCCTCGACACTTGCAAGCAGCCTGTTCTTCTGGGGGAACATACTCGTTTCCTCCCCGGGCGTGCCTGCAGTGAGTAAAAGCTGGGCCTTCCTAGGGTTTCGCAAACAGCTCCGAGGCTACAAGAATCCAGGTTTCCAAAGGGGAAAAGACTGCTTTTCGAAGCAGGGCCACCTATCCTAGTTCATAGCAAACATGAGTCCCTGCAGTAGTGGAGCTGCCGAGGGAGAGCATGGCGAAACCCTGGGAACTTCGCTAAGTACCTTTTACTGTGACGGCTTCGTAGTGTGGCAAGATTCCTGAAGGAGGGCTGGCCTGAGCGAGGCCTAGTTGGCTCTACCCCTTCCGGGACCTAGCAGGGTAAAGGAGGAATTGTGCTCTTTGCTCAGCTTGGACCTCAAATCGAGGTCCTACTAAACCAACGCGCCAGTCGGTGTGAACTCCTGGATGGAAGGCTGAGCAGAGTGTTTTTCTGAGTGCAGGTAGGGCCCTTGTCCTCACTGAGACCACGTTACCCAGCACATGAGACCGACTCTGAGTCTTCGTGAGCTGGGACAAGCTGCGGCAACCTAGGTTTCCAAAGGAAGAGAGAGAGCAGTGTGCCGCCTTGGGCTTTGCATGCAAGAAGTGTTTCGAAGGGCCTACACTGCTGCTTGTTGCTCAGCAGGCAGAGAGGAGACGTGGGGGGGATCCGTGTGGTAGCATGGGAAACGGTGCGGAGGACAGTGTGCTTGGAGTCCTGAAAGCTATCCTCGCGTTCCATTGAAGCACAACAACGGTGGAGACCTCATGGAAAACAGGGGACGCAGAGCTTGCCTGGTGGAAACTTAGGCGCTACCCTGAGGCTCAGGGTGGCCTTGCACTTTCCCAGGAGGAACGAGGTCTGCGGGCTTAACTCTCCTCCAGCGTGGCAGGAACCCGGTTTCTCGGGGGAAAGTGCTCGTTTGCTACGCAGGCGTACCTGCGGAGGCTAGAACCTGGGCAACTTCAAGGTTTGGCAAGCAGCCCCTGAGACACTAGAATCCAAGCTTCCAAAGGGAAAAGGCTGCTCTTGTCCGCAGAGCCACCTACACTTCTTCGCACCCAACCTAAGGACCTGCAGGATGGGAGCTGCGAAGGGAAACAAACGGGACACACTGGGCAACTGAGAAGCTCCCCTCGACACTTGCAAGCAGCCTGTTTCTCTGGGGAACATACTCGTTTCCTCCCCGGGCGTGCCTGCAGTGAGTTAAAGCTGGGCCTTCCTAGGGTATCGCAAACACCTCCGGGGCTACAACAATCCAGGTTTCCAAAGGGGAAAAGACTGCTTTTCGAAGCAGGGCCACCTATCCTAGTTCACAGCAAACATGAGTCCCTGCAGTAGTGGAGCTGCCGAGGGAGAGCATGGCGAAAATCTGAGAACTTCGATAAGTACCTTTTACTGTGTAGGCTTCGAAGTGTGGCAAGATCCCTGAAGGAGGGCTGCCCTGAGCGAGGCCTAGTTGGCTCTACCTCTTCCGGGACCTAGCAGGGTAAAGGAGGAATTGTGCTCTTTGCTCAGCTTGGACCTCACATCGACGTCCTGCTTAAGCAAAGAGCCACTCGGTGTGAGCTCCTGGATGGAAGGCTGAGCAGAGAGTTTTTCTGAGTGCAGGTAGGGCCCTTGTCCTCACTGAGTCCACGTTACCCAGCACATGAGACCGTCTCTGACTGTCTTCGTGAGTTGGGACAAGCTGCGGCAACCTAGGTTTCCAAAGGAAGAGAGAGAGCAGTGTGCCCCCTTGGGCTGTGCATGAAGAAGTGTTCCGAAGAACCTACACGGCTGCTTTTTGCTCAGCAGGCAGAGAGGAGACGTGGGGGGAATCCGTGTGGTAGCATGGGAAACGGTGCGATGGCCAGAGTGCTTGGAGTCCTGAAAGCTATCCTCGCGTTCCATTGAAGCACAACAACGGTGGAGACCTCATGGAAACCGAGGCACGCAGAGCTTGCCCGGTGGAAACTTAGGCACTACCCTGAGGCTCAGGGTGGCCTTGCGCTTTCCCAGGATGAAAGAGTACTGCGGGCTTAACTCTCTTCCAGCGTGGCAGGAACACCGTTTCTCGGGGGAAAGTGCTCGTTTACTACGCAAGTGTACCTGCGGAGGCTAGAACCTGGGCAACATCAAGGTTTGGCAAGCAGCCCCTGAGACACTAGAATCCAAACTTCCAAAGGGAAAAGGCTGCTTTTTCCGCAAAGCCCCCTACCCTTATTAGAACCCAGCAAAAGTACCTGAGGATGGGAGCTGCGAAGGGAAACAAACGGGACACACTGGGCACCTGAGAAGCTCCCCTCGACACTTGCAAGCAGCCTGTTCTTCTGGGGGAACATACTCGTTTCCTCCCCGGGCGTGCCTGCAGTGAGTAAAAGCTGGGCCTTCCTAGGGTTTCGCAAACAGCTCCGAGGCTACAAGAATCCAGGTTTCCAAAGGGGAAAAGACTGCTTTTCGAAGCAGGGCCACCTATCCTAGTTCATAGCAAACATGAGTCCCTGCAGTAGTGGAGCTGCCGAGGGAGAGCATGGCGAAACCCTGGGAACTTCGCTAAGTACCTTTTACTGTGACGGCTTCGTAGTGTGGCAAGATTCCTGAAGGAGGGCTGGCCTGAGCGAGGCCTAGTTGGCTCTACCCCTTCCGGGACCTAGCAGGGTAAAGGAGGAATTGTGCTCTTTGCTCAGCTTGGACCTCAAATCGAGGTCCTACTAAACCAACGCGCCAGTCGGTGTGAACTCCTGGATGGAAGGCTGAGCAGAGTGTTTTTCTGAGTGCAGGTAGGGCCCTTGTCCTCACTGAGACCACGTTACCCAGCACATGAGACCGACTCTGAGTCTTCGTGAGCTGGGACAAGCTGCGGCAACCTAGGTTTCCAAAGGAAGAGAGAGAGCAGTGTGCCGCCTTGGGCTTTGCATGCAAGAAGTGTTTCGAAGGGCCTACACTGCTGCTTGTTGCTCAGCAGGCAGAGAGGAGACGTGGGGGGGATCCGTGTGGTAGCATGGGAAACGGTGCGGAGGACAGTGTGCTTGGAGTCCTGAAAGCTATCCTCGCGTTCCATTGAAGCACAACAACGGTGGAGACCTCATGGAAAACAGGGGACGCAGAGCTTGCCTGGTGGAAACTTAGGCGCTACCCTGAGGCTCAGGGTGGCCTTGCACTTTCCCAGGAGGAACGAGGTCTGCGGGCTTAACTCTCCTCCAGCGTGGCAGGAACCCGGTTTCTCGGGGGAAAGTGCTCGTTTGCTACGCAGGCGTACCTGCGGAGGCTAGAACCTGGGCAACTTCAAGGTTTGGCAAGCAGCCCCTGAGACACTAGAATCCAAGCTTCCAAAGGGAAAAGGCTGCTCTTGTCCGCAGAGCCACCTACACTTCTTCGCACCCAACCTAAGGACCTGCAGGATGGGAGCTGCGAAGGGAAACAAACGGGACACACTGGGCAACTGAGAAGCTCCCCTCGACACTTGCAAGCAGCCTGTTTCTCTGGGGAACATACTCGTTTCCTCCCCGGGCGTGCCTGCAGTGAGTTAAAGCTGGGCCTTCCTAGGGTATCGCAAACACCTCCGGGGCTACAACAATCCAGGTTTCCAAAGGGGAAAAGACTGCTTTTCGAAGCAGGGCCACCTATCCTAGTTCACAGCAAACATGAGTCCCTGCAGTAGTGGAGCTGCCGAGGGAGAGCATGGCGAAAATCTGAGAACTTCGATAAGTACCTTTTACTGTGTAGGCTTCGAAGTGTGGCAAGATCCCTGAAGGAGGGCTGCCCTGAGCGAGGCCTAGTTGGCTCTACCTCTTCCGGGACCTAGCAGGGTAAAGGAGGAATTGTGCTCTTTGCTCAGCTTGGACCTCACATCGACGTCCTGCTTAAGCAAAGAGCCACTCGGTGTGAGCTCCTGGATGGAAGGCTGAGCAGAGAGTTTTTCTGAGTGCAGGTAGGGCCCTTGTCCTCACTGAGTCCACGTTACCCAGCACATGAGACCGTCTCTGACTGTCTTCGTGAGTTGGGACAAGCTGCGGCAACCTAGGTTTCCAAAGGAAGAGAGAGAGCAGTGTGCCCCCTTGGGCTGTGCATGAAGAAGTGTTCCGAAGAACCTACACGGCTGCTTTTTGCTCAGCAGGCAGAGAGGAGACGTGGGGGGAATCCGTGTGGTAGCATGGGAAACGGTGCGATGGCCAGAGTGCTTGGAGTCCTGAAAGCTATCCTCGCGTTCCATTGAAGCACAACAACGGTGGAGACCTCATGGAAACCGAGGCACGCAGAGCTTGCCCGGTGGAAACTTAGGCACTACCCTGAGGCTCAGGGTGGCCTTGCGCTTTCCCAGGATGAAAGAGTACTGCGGGCTTAACTCTCTTCCAGCGTGGCAGGAACACCGTTTCTCGGGGGAAAGTGCTCGTTTACTACGCAAGTGTACCTGCGGAGGCTAGAACCTGGGCAACATCAAGGTTTGGCAAGCAGCCCCTGAGACACTAGAATCCAAACTTCCAAAGGGAAAAGGCTGCTTTTTCCGCAAAGCCCCCTACCCTTATTAGAACCCAGCAAAAGTACCTGAGGATGGGAGCTGCGAAGGGAAACAAACGGGACACACTGGGCACCTGAGAAGCTCCCCTCGACACTTGCAAGCAGCCTGTTCTTCTGGGGGAACATACTCGTTTCCTCCCCGGGCGTGCCTGCAGTGAGTAAAAGCTGGGCCTTCCTAGGGTTTCGCAAACAGCTCCGAGGCTACAAGAATCCAGGTTTCCAAAGGGGAAAAGACTGCTTTCCGAAGCAGGGCCACCTATCCTAGTTCACAGCAAACATGAGTCCCTGCAGTAGTGGAGTTGCCGAGGGAGAGCATGGCGAAACACTGAGAACTTCGCTAAGTACCTTTTACTCTGTAGGCTTCGAAGTGTGGCAAGATCCCTGAAGGAGAGCTGGCCTGAGCGAGGCCTAGTTGGCTCTAAATCTTCCGGGGCCTAGCAGGGTAAAGGAGGAATTGTGCTCTTTGCTTAGCTTGGACCTCACATCGACGTCCTGCTAAACCAACGCGCCAGTTGGTGTGAGCTCCTGGATGGAAGGTTGAGCAGAGTGTTTTTCTGAGTGCAGGTAAGGCCCTTGTCCTCACTGAGTCCACGTTACCCAGCACATGAGACCGGCTCTGACTGTCTTCGTGAGCTGGGACAAGCTGCAGCAACCTAGGTTTCCAAAGGAAGAGAGAGAGCAGTGTGCCGCCTTGGGCTGTGCATGAAGAAGTGTTCCGAAGAACCTACACTGCTGCTTGTTGCTCAGCAGGCAGAGAGGAGACGTGGGGGGGATCCGTGTGGTAGCATGGGAAACGGTGCGGAGGACAGTGTGCTTGGAGTCCTGAAAGCTATCCTCGCGTTCCATTGAAGCACAACAACGGTGGAGACCTCATGGAAAACAGGGGACGCAGAGCTTGCCTGGTGGAAACTTAGGCGCTACCCTGAGGCTCAGGGTGGCCTTGCACTTTCCCAGGAGGAACGAGGTCTGCGGGCTTAACTCTCCTCCAGCGTGGCAGGAACCCGGTTTCTCGGGGGAAAGTGCTCGTTTGCTACGCAGGCGTACCTGCGGAGGCTAGAACCTGGGCAACTTCAAGGTTTGGCAAGCAGCCCCTGGGACACTAGAATCCAAGCTTCCAAAGGGAAAAGGCTGCTCTTGTCCGCAGAGCCACCTACACTTCTTCGCACCCAACCTAAGGACCTGCAGGATGGGAGCTGCGAAGGGAAACAAACGGGACACACTGGGCAACTGAGAAGCTCCCCTCGACACTTGCAAGCAGCCTGTTTCTCTGGGGAACATACTCGTTTCCTCCCCGGGCGTGCCTGCAGTGAGTTAAAGCTGGGCCTTCCTAGGGTATCGCAAACACCTCCGGGGCTACAACAATCCAGGTTTCCAAAGGGGAAAAGACTGCTTTTCGAAGCAGGGCCACCTATCCTAGTTCACAGCAAACATGAGTCCCTGCAGTAGTGGAGCTGCCGAGGGAGAGCATGGCGAAAATCTGAGAACTTCGATAAGTACCTTTTACTGTGTAGGCTTCGAAGTGTGGCAAGATCCCTGAAGGAGGGCTGCCCTGAGCGAGGCCTAGTTGGCTCTACCTCTTCCGGGGCCTAGCAGGGTAAAGGAGGAATTGTGCTCTTTGCTCAGCTTGGACCTCACATCGACGTCCTGCTTAAGCAAAGAGCCACTCGGTGTGAGCTCCTGGATGGAAGGCTGAGCAGAGAGTTTTTCTGAGTGCAGGTAGGGCCCTTGTCCTCACTGAGTCCACGTTACCCAGCACATGAGACCGTCTCTGACTGTCTTCGTGAGTTGGGACAAGCTGCGGCAACCTAGGTTTCCAAAGGAAGAGAGAGAGCAGTGTGCCCCCTTGGGCTGTGCATGAAGAAGTGTTCCGAAGAACCTACACTGCTGCTTGTTGCTCAGCAGGCAGAGAGGTGACGTGGGGGGGATCCGTGTGGTAGCATGGGAAACGGTGCGATGGCCAGAGTGCTTGGAGTCCTGAAAGCTATCCTCGCGTTCCATTGAAGCACAACAACGGTGGAGACCTCATGGAAACCGAGGCACGCAGAGCTTGCCCGGTGGAAACTTAGGCGCTACCCTGAGGCTCAGGGTGGCCTTGCGCTTTCCCAGGATGAAAGAGTACTGCGGGCTTAACTCTCTTCCAGCGTGGCAGGAACACGGTTTCTCGGGGGAAAGTGCTCATTTACTACGCAAGTGTACCTGCGGAGGCTAGAAGCTGGGCAACATCAAGGTTTGGTAAGCAGCCCCTGAGACACTAGAATCCAAACTTCCAAAGGGAAAAGGCTGCTTTTTCCGGAAAGCCCCCTACCCTTATTAGAACCCAGCAAAAGTACCTGAGGATGGGAGCTGCGAAGGGAAACAAACGGGACACACTGGGCACCTGAGAAGCTCCCCTCGACACTTGCAAGCAGCCTGTTCTTCTGGGGGAACATACTCGTTTCCTCCCCGGGCGTGCCTGCAGTGAGTAAAAGCTGGGCCTTCCTAGGGTTTCGCAAACAGCTCCGAGGCTACAAGAATCCAGGTTTCCAAAGGGGAAAAGACTGCTTTTCGAAGCAGGGCCACCTATCCTAGTTCATAGCAAACATGAGTCCCTGCAGTAGTGGAGCTGCCGAGGGAGAGCATGGCGAAACCCTGGGAACTTCGCTAAGTACCTTTTACTGTGACGGCTTCGTAGTGTGGCAAGATTCCTGAAGGAGGGCTGGCCTGAGCGAGGCCTAGTTGGCTCTACCCCTTCCGGGACCTAGCAGGGTAAAGGAGGAATTGTGCTCTTTGCTCAGCTTGGACCTCAAATCGAGGTCCTACTAAACCAACGCGCCAGTCGGTGTGAACTCCTGGATGGAAGGCTGAGCAGAGTGTTTTTCTGAGTGCAGGTAGGGCCCTTGTCCTCACTGAGACCACGTTACCCAGCACATGAGACCGACTCTGAGTCTTCGTGAGCTGGGACAAGCTGCGGCAACCTAGGTTTCCAAAGGAAGAGAGAGAGCAGTGTGCCGCCTTGGGCTTTGCATGCAAGAAGTGTTTCGAAGGGCCTACACTGCTGCTTGTTGCTCAGCAGGCAGAGAGGAGACGTGGGGGGGATCCGTGTGGTAGCATGGGAAACGGTGCGGAGGACAGTGTGCTTGGAGTCCTGAAAGCTATCCTCGCGTTCCATTGAAGCACAACAACGGTGGAGACCTCATGGAAAACAGGGGACGCAGAGCTTGCCTGGTGGAAACTTAGGCGCTACCCTGAGGCTCAGGGTGGCCTTGCACTTTCCCAGGAGGAACGAGGTCTGCGGGCTTAACTCTCCTCCAGCGTGGCAGGAACCCGGTTTCTCGGGGGAAAGTGCTCGTTTGCTACGCAGGCGTACCTGCGGAGGCTAGAACCTGGGCAACTTCAAGGTTTGGCAAGCAGCCCCTGAGACACTAGAATCCAAGCTTCCAAAGGGAAAAGGCTGCTCTTGTCCGCAGAGCCACCTACACTTCTTCGCACCCAACCTAAGGACCTGCAGGATGGGAGCTGCGAAGGGAAACAAACGGGACACACTGGGCAACTGAGAAGCTCCCCTCGACACTTGCAAGCAGCCTGTTTCTCTGGGGAACATACTCGTTTCCTCCCCGGGCGTGCCTGCAGTGAGTTAAAGCTGGGCCTTCCTAGGGTATCGCAAACACCTCCGGGGCTACAACAATCCAGGTTTCCAAAGGGGAAAAGACTGCTTTTCGAAGCAGGGCCACCTATCCTAGTTCACAGCAAACATGAGTCCCTGCAGTAGTGGAGCTGCCGAGGGAGAGCATGGCGAAAATCTGAGAACTTCGATAAGTACCTTTTACTGTGTAGGCTTCGAAGTGTGGCAAGATCCCTGAAGGAGGGCTGCCCTGAGCGAGGCCTAGTTGGCTCTACCTCTTCCGGGACCTAGCAGGGTAAAGGAGGAATTGTGCTCTTTGCTCAGCTTGGACCTCACATCGACGTCCTGCTTAAGCAAAGAGCCACTCGGTGTGAGCTCCTGGATGGAAGGCTGAGCAGAGAGTTTTTCTGAGTGCAGGTAGGGCCCTTGTCCTCACTGAGTCCACGTTACCCAGCACATGAGACCGTCTCTGACTGTCTTCGTGAGTTGGGACAAGCTGCGGCAACCTAGGTTTCCAAAGGAAGAGAGAGAGCAGTGTGCCCCCTTGGGCTGTGCATGAAGAAGTGTTCCGAAGAACCTACACGGCTGCTTTTTGCTCAGCAGGCAGAGAGGAGACGTGGGGGGAATCCGTGTGGTAGCATGGGAAACGGTGCGATGGCCAGAGTGCTTGGAGTCCTGAAAGCTATCCTCGCGTTCCATTGAAGCACAACAACGGTGGAGACCTCATGGAAACCGAGGCACGCAGAGCTTGCCCGGTGGAAACTTAGGCACTACCCTGAGGCTCAGGGTGGCCTTGCGCTTTCCCAGGATGAAAGAGTACTGCGGGCTTAACTCTCTTCCAGCGTGGCAGGAACACCGTTTCTCGGGGGAAAGTGCTCGTTTACTACGCAAGTGTACCTGCGGAGGCTAGAACCTGGGCAACATCAAGGTTTGGCAAGCAGCCCCTGAGACACTAGAATCCAAACTTCCAAAGGGAAAAGGCTGCTTTTTCCGCAAAGCCCCCTACCCTTATTAGAACCCAGCAAAAGTACCTGAGGATGGGAGCTGCGAAGGGAAACAAACGGGACACACTGGGCACCTGAGAAGCTCCCCTCGACACTTGCAAGCAGCCTGTTCTTCTGGGGGAACATACTCGTTTCCTCCCCGGGCGTGCCTGCAGTGAGTAAAAGCTGGGCCTTCCTAGGGTTTCGCAAACAGCTCCGAGGCTACAAGAATCCAGGTTTCCAAAGGGGAAAAGACTGCTTTCCGAAGCAGGGCCACCTATCCTAGTTCACAGCAAACATGAGTCCCTGCAGTAGTGGAGTTGCCGAGGGAGAGCATGGCGAAACACTGAGAACTTCGCTAAGTACCTTTTACTCTGTAGGCTTCGAAGTGTGGCAAGATCCCTGAAGGAGAGCTGGCCTGAGCGAGGCCTAGTTGGCTCTAAATCTTCCGGGGCCTAGCAGGGTAAAGGAGGAATTGTGCTCTTTGCTTAGCTTGGACCTCACATCGACGTCCTGCTAAACCAACGCGCCAGTTGGTGTGAGCTCCTGGATGGAAGGTTGAGCAGAGTGTTTTTCTGAGTGCAGGTAAGGCCCTTGTCCTCACTGAGTCCACGTTACCCAGCACATGAGACCGGCTCTGACTGTCTTCGTGAGCTGGGACAAGCTGCAGCAACCTAGGTTTCCAAAGGAAGAGAGAGAGCAGTGTGCCGCCTTGGGCTGTGCATGAAGAAGTGTTCCGAAGAACCTACACTGCTGCTTGTTGCTCAGCAGGCAGAGAGGAGACGTGGGGGGGATCCGTGTGGTAGCATGGGAAACGGTGCGGAGGACAGTGTGCTTGGAGTCCTGAAAGCTATCCTCGCGTTCCATTGAAGCACAACAACGGTGGAGACCTCATGGAAAACAGGGGACGCAGAGCTTGCCTGGTGGAAACTTAGGCGCTACCCTGAGGCTCAGGGTGGCCTTGCACTTTCCCAGGAGGAACGAGGTCTGCGGGCTTAACTCTCCTCCAGCGTGGCAGGAACCCGGTTTCTCGGGGGAAAGTGCTCGTTTGCTACGCAGGCGTACCTGCGGAGGCTAGAACCTGGGCAACTTCAAGGTTTGGCAAGCAGCCACTGAGACACTAGAATCCAAGCTTCCAAAGGGAAAAGGCTGCTCTTGTCCGCAGAGCCACCTACACTTCTTCGCACGCAACCTAAGGACCTGCAGGATGGGAGCTGCCAAGGGAAACAAACGGGACACACTGGGCAACTGAGAAGCTCCCCTCGACACTTGCAAGCAGCCTGTTTCTCTGGGGAACATACTCGTTTCCTCCCCGGGCGTGCCTGCAGTGAGTTAAAGCTGGGCCTTCCTAGGGTATCACAAACACCTCCGGGGCTACAACAATCCAGGTTTCCAAAGGGGAAAAGACTGCTTTTCGAAGCAGGGCCACCTATCCTAGTTCACAGCAAACATGAGTCCCTGCAGTAGTGGAGCTGCCGAGGGAGAGCATGGCGAAAATCTGAGAACTTCGATAAGTACCTTTTACTGTGTAGGCTTCGAAGTGTGGCAAGATCCCTGAAGAAGGGCTGCCCTGAGCGAGGCCTATTTGGCTCTACCTCTTCCGGGGCCTAGCACGGTAAAGGAGGAATTGTGCTCTTTGCTCAGCTTGGACCTCACATCGACGTCCTGCTTAAGCAAAGAGCCACTCGGTGTGAGCTCCTGGATGGAAGGCTGAGCAGAGAGTTTTTCTGAGTGCAGGTAGGGCCCTTGTCCTCACTGAGTCCACGTTACCCAGCACATGAGACCGTCTCTGACTGTCTTCGTGAGTTGGGACAAGCTGCGGCAACCTAGGTTTCCAAAGGAAGAGAGAGAGCAGTGTGCCCCCTTGGGCTGTGCATGAAGAAGTGTTCCGAAGAACCTACACGGCTGCTTTTTGCTCAGCAGGCAGAGAGGAGACGTGGGGGGAATCCGTGTGGTAGCATGGGAAACGGTGCGATGGCCAGAGTGCTTGGAGTCCTGAAAGCTATCCTCGCGTTCCATTGAAGCACAACAACGGTGGAGACCTCATGGAAACCGAGGCACGCAGAGCTTGCCCGGTGGAAACTTAGGCACTACCCTGAGGCTCAGGGTGGCCTTGCGCTTTCCCAGGATGAAAGAGTACTGCGGGCTTAACTCTCTTCCAGCGTGGCAGGAACACCGTTTCTCGGGGGAAAGTGCTCGTTTACTACGCAAGTGTACCTGCGGAGGCTAGAACCTGGGCAACATCAAGGTTTGGCAAGCAGCCCCTGAGACACTAGAATCCAAACTTCCAAAGGGAAAAGGCTGCTTTTTCCGCAAAGCCCCCTACCCTTATTAGAACCCAGCAAAAGTACCTGAGGATGGGAGCTGCGAAGGGAAACAAACGGGACACACTGGGCACCTGAGAAGCTCCCCTCGACACTTGCAAGCAGCCTGTTCTTCTGGGGGAACATACTCGTTTCCTCCCCGGGCGTGCCTGCAGTGAGTAAAAGCTGGGCCTTCCTAGGGTTTCGCAAACAGCTCCGAGGCTACAAGAATCCAGGTTTCCAAAGGGGAAAAGACTGCTTTTCGAAGCAGGGCCACCTATCCTAGTTCATAGCAAACATGAGTCCCTGCAGTAGTGGAGCTGCCGAGGGAGAGCATGGCGAAACCCTGGGAACTTCGCTAAGTACCTTTTACTGTGACGGCTTCGTAGTGCGGCAAGATTCCTGAAGGAGGGCTGGCCTGAGCGAGGCCTAGTTGGCTCTAAATCTTCCGGGGCCTAGCAGGGTAAAGGAGGAATTGTGCTCTTTGCTTAGCTTGGACCTCACATCGACGTCCTGCTAAACCAACGCGCCAGTTGGTGTGAGCTCCTGGATGGAAGGTTGAGCAGAGTGTTTTTCTGAGTGCAGGTAAGGCCCTTGTCCTCACTGAGTCCACGTTACCCAGCACATGAGACCGGCTCTGACTGTCTTCGTGAGCTGGGACAAGCTGCAGCAACCTAGGTTTCCAAAGGAAGAGAGAGAGCAGTGTGCCGCCTTGGGCTGTGCATGAAGAAGTTGTCCGAAGAACCTACACTGCTGCTTGTTGCTCAGCAGGCAGAGAGGAGACGTGGGGGGAATCCGTGTGGTAGCATGGGAAACGGTGCGATGGCCAGAGTGCTTGGAGTCCTGAAAGCTATCCTCGCGTTCCATTGAAGCACAACAACGGTGGAGACCTCATGGAAACCGAGGCACGCAGAGCTTGCCCGGTGGAAACTTAGGCGCTACCCTGAGGCTCAGGGTGGCCTTGCGCTTTCCCAGGATGAAAGAGTACTGCGGGCTTAACTCTCTTCCAGCGTGGCAGGAACACCGTTTCTCGGGGGAAAGTGCTCATTTACTACGCAAGTGTACCTGCGGAGGCTAGAAGCTGGGCAACATCAAGGTTTGGCAAGCAGCCCCTGAGACACTAGAAACCAAACTTCCAAAGGGAAAAGGCTGCTTTTTCCGAAAGCCCCCTACCCTTATTAAAACCCAGCAAAAGTACCTGAGGATGGGAGCTGCGAAGGGAAACAAACGGGACACACTGGGCACCTGAGAAGCTCCCCTCGACACTTGCAAGCAGCCTGTTTCTCTGGGGGAACATACTCGTTTCTTCCCCGGGCGTGCCTGCAGTAAGTCAAAGCTGGGCCTTCCTAGGGTTTCGCAAACAGCTCCGAGGCTACAAGAATCCAGATTTCCAGAGGGGAAAAGACTGCTTTTCGAAGCAGGGCCACCTATCCTAGTTCACAGCAAACATGAGTCCCTGCAGTAGTGGAGCTGCCGAGGGAGAGCATGGCGAAAATCTGAGAACTTCGATAAGTACCTTTTACTGTGTAGGCTTCGAAGTGTGGCAAGATCCCTGAAGGAGGGCTGCCCTGAGCGAGGCCTATTTGGCTCTACCTCTTCCGGGGCCTAGCAGGGTAAAGGAGGAATTGTGCTCTTTGCTCAGCTTGGACCTCACATCGACGTCCTGCTTAAGCAAAGAGCCACTCGGTGTGAGCTCCTGGATGGAAGGCTGAGCAGAGAGTTTTTCTGAGTGCAGGTAGGGCCCTTGTCCTCACTGAGTCCACGTTACCCAGCACATGAGACCGTCTCTGACTGTCTTCGTGAGTTGGGACAAGCTGCGGCAACCTAGGTTTCCAAAGGAAGAGAGAGAGCAGTGTGCCCCCTTGGGCTGTGCATGAAGAAGTGTTCCGAAGAACCTACACGGCTGCTTTTTGCTCAGCAGGCAGAGAGGAGACGTGGGGGGAATCCGAGTGGTAGCATGGAAAACGGTGCGATGGCCAGAGTGCTTGGAGTCCTGAAAGCTATCCTCGCGTTCCATTGAAGCACAACAACGGTGGAGACCTCATGGAAACCGAGGCACGCAGAGCTTGCCCGGTGGAAACTTAGGCACTACCCTGAGGCTCAGGGTGGCCTTGCGCTTTCCCAGGATGAAAGAGTACTGCGGGCTTAACTCTCTTCCAGCGTGGCAGGAACACGGTTTCTCGGGGGAAAGTGCTCATTTACTACGCAAGTGTACCTGCGGAGGCTAGAAGCTGGGCAACATCAAGGTTTGGCAAGCAGCCCCTGAGACACTAGAATCCAAACTTCCAAAGGGAAAAGGCTGCTTTTTCCGCAAAGCCCCCTACCCTTATTAGAACCCAGCAAAAGTACCTGAGGATGGGAGCTGCGAAGGGAAACAAACGGGACACACTGGGCACCTGAGAAGCTCCCCTCGACACTTGCAAGCAGCCTGTTCTTCTGGGGGAACATACTCGTTTCCTCCCCGGGCGTGCCTGCAGTGAGTAAAAGCTGGGCCTTCCTAGGGTTTCGCAAACACCTCCGAGGCTACAAGAATCCAGGTTTCCAAAGGGGAAATGACTGCTTTTCGAAGCAGGGCCACCTATCCTAGTTCATAGCAAACATGAGTCCCTGCAGTAGTGGAGCTGCCGAGGGAGAGCATGGCGAAACCCTGAGAACTTCGCTAAGTACCTTTTACTGTGACGGCTTCGTAGTGTGGCAAGATTCCTGAAGGAGGGCTGGCCTGAGCGAGGCCTAGTTGGCTTTACCCCTTCCGGGACCTAGCAGGGTAAAGGAGGAATTGTGCTCTTTGCTCAGCTTGGACCTCAAATCGAGGTCCTAATAAACCAACGCGCCAGTCGGTGTGAACTCCTGGATGGAAGGCTGAGCAGAGTGTTTTTCTGAGTGCAGGTAGGGCCCTTGTCCTCACTGAGACCACGTTACCCAGCACATGAGACCGACTCTGACTGTCTTCGTGAGCTGGGACAAGCTGCGGCAACCTAGGTTTCCAAAGGAAGAGAGAGAGCAGTGTGCCGCCTTGGGCTTTGCATGCAAGAAGTGTTTCGAAGGGCCTACACTGCTGCTTGTTGCTCAGCAGGCAGAGAGGAGACGTGGGGGGATCCGTGTGGTAGCATGGGAAACGGTGCGGAGGCCAGTGTGCTTGGAGTCCTGAAAGCTATCCTCGAGTTCCATTGAAGCACAACAACGGTGGAGACCTCATGGAAAACAGGGGACGCAGAGCTTGCCTGGTGGAAACTTAGGCGCTACCCTGAGGCTCAGGGTGGCCTTGCACTTTCCCAGGAGGAACGAGGTCTGCGGGCTTAACTCTCCTCCAGCGTGGCAGGAACCCGGTTTCTCGGGGGAAAGTGCTCGTTTGCTACGCAGGCGTACCTGCGGAGGCTAGAACCTGGGCAACTTCAAGGTTTGGCAAGCAGCCCCTGAGACACTAGAATCCAAGCTTCCAAAGGGAAAAGGCTGCTCTTGTCCGCAGAGCCACCTACACTTCTTCGCACCCAACCTAAGGACCTGCAGGATGGGAGCTGCGAAGGGAAACAAACGGGACACACTGGGCACCTGAGAAGCTCCCCTCGACACTTGCAAGCAGCCTGTTTCTCTGGGGAACATACTCGTTTCCTCCCCGGGCGTGCCTGCAGTGAGTTAAAGCTGGGCCTTCCTAGGGTATCGCAAACACCTCCGGGGCTACAACAATCCAGGTTTCCAAAGGGGAAAAGACTGCTTTTCGAAGCAGGGCCACCTATCCTAGTTCACAGCAAACATGAGTCCCTGCAGTAGTGGAGCTGCCGAGGGAGAGCATGGCGAAAATCTGAGAACTTCGATAAGTACCTTTTACTGTGTAGGCTTCGAAGTGTGGCAAGATCCCTGAAGGAGGGCTGCCCTGAGCGAGGCCTATTTGGCTCTACCTCTTCCGGGGCCTAGCAGGGTAAAGGAGGAATTGTGCTCTTTGCTCAGCTTGGACCTCACATCGACGTCCTGCTTAAGCAAAGAGCCACTCGGTGTGAGCTCCTGGATGGAAGGCTGAGCAGAGAGTTTTTCTGAGTGCAGGTAGGGCCCTTGTCCTCACTGAGTCCACGTTACCCAGCACATGAGACCGTCTCTGACTGTCTTCGTGAGTTGGGACAAGCTGCGGCAACCTAGGTTTCCAAAGGAAGAGAGAGAGCAGTGTGCCCCCTTGGGCTGTGCATGAAGAAGTGTTCCGAAGAACCTACACGGCTGCTTTTTGCTCAGCAGGCAGAGAGGAGACGTGGGGGGAATCCGAGTGGTAGCATGGAAAACGGTGCGATGGCCAGAGTGCTTGGAGTCCTGAAAGCTATCCTCGCGTTCCATTGAAGCACAACAACGGTGGAGACCTCATGGAAACCGAGGCACGCAGAGCTTGCCCGGTGGAAACTTAGGCACTACCCTGAGGCTCAGGGTGGCCTTGCGCTTTCCCAGGATGAAAGAGTACTGCGGGCTTAACTCTCTTCCAGCGTGGCAGGAACACGGTTTCTCGGGGGAAAGTGCTCATTTACTACGCAAGTGTACCTGCGGAGGCTAGAAGCTGGGCAACATCAAGGTTTGGCAAGCAGCCCCTGAGACACTAGAATCCAAACTTCCAAAGGGAAAAGGCTGCTTTTTCCGCAAAGCCCCCTACCCTTATTAGAACCCAGCAAAAGTACCTGAGGATGGGAGCTGCGAAGGGAAACAAACGGGACACACTGGGCACCTGAGAAGCTCCCCTCGACACTTGCAAGCAGCCTGTTCTTCTGGGGGAACATACTCGTTTCCTCCCCGGGCGTGCCTGCAGTGAGTAAAAGCTGGGCCTTCCTAGGGTTTCGCAAACAGCTCCGAGGCTACAAGAATCCAGGTTTCCAAAGGGGAAAAGACTGCTTTTCGAAGCAGGGCCACCTATCCTAGTTCATAGCAAACATGAGTCCCTGCAGTAGTGGAGCTGCCGAGGGAGAGCATGGCGAAACCCTGGGAACTTCGCTAAGTACCTTTTACTGTGACGGCTTCGTAGTGTGGCAAGATTCCTGAAGGAGGGCTGGCCTGAGCGAGGCCTAGTTGGCTCTACCCCTTCCGGGACCTAGCAGGGTAAAGGAGGAATTGTGCTCTTTGCTCAGCTTGGACCTCAAATCGAGGTCCTACTAAACCAACGCGCCAGTCGGTGTGAACTCCTGGATGGAAGGCTGAGCAGAGTGTTTCTCTGAGTGCAGGTAGGGCCCTTGTCCTCACTGAGACCACGTTACCCAGCACATGAGACCGACTCTGACTGTCTTCGTGAGCTGGGACAAGCTGCGGCAACCTAGGTTTCCAAAGGAAGAGAGAGAGCAGTGTGCCGCCTTGGGCTTTGCATGCAAGAAGTGTTTCGAAGGGCCTACACTGCTGCTTGTTGCTCAGCAGGCAGAGAGGAGACGTGGGGGGATCCGTGTGGTAGCATGGGAAACGGTGCGATGGCCAGAGTGCTTGGAGTCCTGAAAGCTATCCTCGCGTTCCATTGAAGCACAACAACGGTGGAGACCTCATGGAAACCGAGGCACGCAGAGCTTGCCCGGTGGAAACTTAGGCACTACCCTGAGGCTCAGGGTGGCCTTGCGCTTTCCCAGGATGAAAGAGTACTGCGGGCTTAACTCTCTTCCAGCGTGGCAGGAACACCGTTTCTCGGGGGAAAGTGCTCGTTTACTACGCAAGTGTACCTGCGGAGGCTAGAAGCTGGGCAACATCAAGGTTTGGCAAGCAGCCCCTGAGACACTAGAATCCAAACTTCCAAAGGGAAAAGGCTGCTTTTTCCGCAAAGGCCCCTACCCTTATTAGAACCCAGCAAAAGTACCTGAGGATGGGAGCTGCGAAGGGAAACAAACGGGACACACTGGGCACCTGAGAAGCTCCCCTCGACACTTGCAAGCAGCCTGTTCTTCTGGGGGAACATACTCGTTTCCTCCCCGGGCGTGCCTGCAGTGAGTAAAAGCTGGGCCTTCCTAGGGTTTCGCAAACACCTCCGAGGCTACAAGAATCCAGGTTTCCAAAGGGGAAATGACTGCTTTTCGAAGCAGGGCCACCTATCCTAGTTCATAGCAAACATGAGTCCCTGCAGTAGTGGAGCTGCCGAGGGAGAGCATGGCGAAACCCTGAGAACTTCGCTAAGTACCTTTTACTGTGACGGCTTCGTAGTGTGGCAAGATTCCTGAAGGAGGGCTGGCCTGAGCGAGGCCTAGTTGGCTCTACCCCTTCCGGGACCTAGCAGGGTAAAGGAGGAATTGTGCTCTTTGCTCAGCTTGGACCTCAAATCGAGGTCCTACTAAACCAACGCGCCAGTCGGTGTGAACTCCTGGATGGAAGGCTGAGCAGAGTGTTTTTCTGAGTGCAGGTAGGGCCCTTGTCCTCACTGAGACCACGTTACCCAGCACATGAGACCGACTCTGACTGTCTTCGTGAGCTGGGACAAGCTGCGGCAACCTAGGTTTCCAAAGGAAGAGAGAGAGCAGTGTGCCGCCTTGGGCTTTGCATGCAAGAAGTGTTTCGAAGGGCCTACACTGCTGCTTGTTGCTCAGCAGGCAGAGAGGAGACGTGGGGGGATCCGTGTGGTAGCATGGGAAACGGTGCGGAGGCCAGTGTGCTTGGAGTCCTGAAAGCTATCCTCGAGTTCCATTGAAGCACAACAACGGTGGAGACCTCATGGAAAACAGGGGACGCAGAGCTTGCCTGGTGGAAACTTAGGCGCTACCCTGAGGCTCAGGGTGGCCTTGCACTTTCCCAGGAGGAACGAGGTCTGCGGGCTTAACTCTCCTCCAGCGTGGCAGGAACCCGGTTTCTCGGGGGAAAGTGCTCGTTTGCTACGCAGGCGTACCTGCGGAGGCTAGAACCTGGGCAACTTCAAGGTTTGGCAAGCAGCCCCTGAGACACTAGAATCCAAGCTTCCAAAGGGAAAAGGCTGCTCTTGTCCGCAGAGCCACCTACACTTCTTCGCACCCAACCTAAGGACCTGCAGGATGGGAGCTGCGAAGGGAAACAAACGGGACACACTGGGCACCTGAGAAGCTCCCCTCGACACTTGCAAGCAGCCTGTTTCTCTGGGGAACATACTCGTTTCCTCCCCGGGCGTGCCTGCAGTGAGTTAAAGCTGGGCCTTCCTAGGGTATCGCAAACACCTCCGGGGCTACAACAATCCAGGTTTCCAAAGGGGAAAAGACTGCTTTTCGAAGCAGGGCCACCTATCCTAGTTCACAGCAAACATGAGTCCCTGCAGTAGTGGAGCTGCCGAGGGAGAGCATGGCGAAAATCTGAGAACTTCGATAAGTACCTTTTACTGTGTAGGCTTCGAAGTGTGGCAAGATCCCTGAAGGAGGGCTGCCCTGAGCGAGGCCTATTTGGCTCTACCTCTTCCGGGGCCTAGCAGGGTAAAGGAGGAATTGTGCTCTTTGCTCAGCTTGGACCTCACATCGACGTCCTGCTTAAGCAAAGAGCCACTCGGTGTGAGCTCCTGGATGGAAGGCTGAGCAGAGAGTTTTTCTGAGTGCAGGTAGGGCCCTTGTCCTCACTGAGTCCACGTTACCCAGCACATGAGACCGTCTCTGACTGTCTTCGTGAGTTGGGACAAGCTGCGGCAACCTAGGTTTCCAAAGGAAGAGAGAGAGCAGTGTGCCCCCTTGGGCTGTGCATGAAGAAGTGTTCCGAAGAACCTACACGGCTGCTTTTTGCTCAGCAGGCAGAGAGGAGACGTGGGGGGAATCCGTGTGGTAGCATGGGAAACGGTGCGATGGCCAGAGTGCTTGGAGTCCTGAAAGCTATCCTCGCGTTCCATTGAAGCACAACAACGGTGGAGACCTCATGGAAACCGAGGCACGCAGAGCTTGCCCGGTGGAAACTTAGGCACTACCCTGAGGCTCAGGGTGGCCTTGCGCTTTCCCAGGATGAAAGAGTACTGCGGGCTTAACTCTCTTCCAGCGTGGCAGGAACACCGTTTCTCGGGGGAAAGTGCTCGTTTACTACGCAAGTGTACCTGCGGAGGCTAGAACCTGGGCAACATCAAGGTTTGGCAAGCAGCCCCTGAGACACTAGAATCCAAACTTCCAAAGGGAAAAGGCTGCTTTTTCCGCAAAGCCCCCTACCCTTATTAGAACCCAGCAAAAGTACCTGAGGATGGGAGCTGCGAAGGGAAACAAACGGGACACACTGGGCACCTGAGAAGCTCCCCTCGACACTTGCAAGCAGCCTGTTCTTCTGGGGGAACATACTCGTTTCCTCCCCGGGCGTGCCTGCAGTGAGTAAAAGCTGGGCCTTCCTAGGGTTTCGCAAACAGCTCCGAGGCTACAAGAATCCAGGTTTCCAAAGGGGAAAAGACTGCTTTTCGAAGCAGGGCCACCTATCCTAGTTCATAGCAAACATGAGTCCCTGCAGTAGTGGAGCTGCCGAGGGAGAGCATGGCGAAACCCTGGGAACTTCGCTAAGTACCTTTTACTGTGACGGCTTCGTAGTGCGGCAAGATTCCTGAAGGAGGGCTGGCCTGAGCGAGGCCTAGTTGGCTCTAAATCTTCCGGGGCCTAGCAGGGTAAAGGAGGAATTGTGCTCTTTGCTTAGCTTGGACCTCACATCGACGTCCTGCTAAACCAACGCGCCAGTTGGTGTGAGCTCCTGGATGGAAGGTTGAGCAGAGTGTTTTTCTGAGTGCAGGTAAGGCCCTTGTCCTCACTGAGTCCACGTTACCCAGCACATGAGACCGGCTCTGACTGTCTTCGTGAGCTGGGACAAGCTGCAGCAACCTAGGTTTCCAAAGGAAGAGAGAGAGCAGTGTGCCGCCTTGGGCTGTGCATGAAGAAGTTGTCCGAAGAACCTACACTGCTGCTTGTTGCTCAGCAGGCAGAGAGGAGACGTGGGGGGAATCCGTGTGGTAGCATGGGAAACGGTGCGATGGCCAGAGTGCTTGGAGTCCTGAAAGCTATCCTCGCGTTCCATTGAAGCACAACAACGGTGGAGACCTCATGGAAACCGAGGCACGCAGAGCTTGCCCGGTGGAAACTTAGGCGCTACCCTGAGGCTCAGGGTGGCCTTGCGCTTTCCCAGGATGAAAGAGTACTGCGGGCTTAACTCTCTTCCAGCGTGGCAGGAACATGGTTTCTCGGGGGAAAGTGCTCATTTACTACGCAAGTGTACCTGCGGAGGCTAGAAGCTGGGCAACATCAAGGTTTGGCAAGCAGCCCCTGAGACACTAGAAACCAAACTTCCAAAGGGAAAAGGCTGCTTTTTCCGAAAGCCCCCTACCCTTATTAAAACCCAGCAAAAGTACCTGAGGATGGGAGCTGCGAAGGGAAACAAACGGGACACACTGGGCACCTGAGAAGCTCCCCTCGACACTTGCAAGCAGCCTGTTTCTCTGGGGGAACATACTCGTTTCTTCCCCGGGCGTGCCTGCAGTAAGTCAAAGCTGGGCCTTCCTAGGGTTTCGCAAACAGCTCCGAGGCTACAAGAATCCAGATTTCCAGAGGGGAAAAGACTGCTTTTCGAAGCAGGGCCACCTATCCTAGTTCACAGCAAACATGAGTCCCTGCAGTAGTGGAGCTGCCGAGGGAGAGCATGGCGAAAATCTGAGAACTTCGATAAGTACCTTTTACTGTGTAGGCTTCGAAGTGTGGCAAGATCCCTGAAGGAGGGCTGCCCTGAGCGAGGCCTATTTGGCTCTACCTCTTCCGGGGCCTAGCAGGGTAAAGGAGGAATTGTGCTCTTTGCTCAGCTTGGACCTCACATCGACGTCCTGCTTAAGCAAAGAGCCACTCGGTGTGAGCTCCTGGATGGAAGGCTGAGCAGAGAGTTTTTCTGAGTGCAGGTAGGGCCCTTGTCCTCACTGAGTCCACGTTACCCAGCACATGAGACCGTCTCTGACTGTCTTCGTGAGTTGGGACAAGCTGCGGCAACCTAGGTTTCCAAAGGAAGAGAGAGAGCAGTGTGCCCCCTTGGGCTGTGCATGAAGAAGTGTTCCGAAGAACCTACACGGCTGCTTTTTGCTCAGCAGGCAGAGAGGAGACGTGGGGGGAATCCGAGTGGTAGCATGGAAAACGGTGCGATGGCCAGAGTGCTTGGAGTCCTGAAAGCTATCCTCGCGTTCCATTGAAGCACAACAACGGTGGAGACCTCATGGAAACCGAGGCACGCAGAGCTTGCCCGGTGGAAACTTAGGCACTACCCTGAGGCTCAGGGTGGCCTTGCGCTTTCCTAGGATGAAAGAGTACTGCGGGCTTAACTCTCTTCCAGCGTGGCAGGAACACGGTTTCTCGGGGGAAAGTGCTCGTTTACTACGCAAGTGTCCCTGCGGAGGCTAGAACCTGGGCAACATCAAGGTTTGGCAAGCAGCCCCTGAGACACTAGAATCCAAACTTCCAAAGGGAAAAGGCTGCTTTTTCCGCAAAGGCCCCTACCCTTATTAGAACCCAGCAAAAGTACCTGAGGATGGGAGCTGCGAAGGGAAACAAACGGGACACACTGGGCACCTGAGAAGCTCCCCTCAACACTTGCAAGCAGCCTGTTCTTCTGGGGGAACATACTCGTTTCCTCCCCGGGCGTGCCTGCAGTGAGTAAAAGCTGGGCCTTCCTAGGGTTTCGCAAACACCTCCGAGGCTACAAGAATCCAGGTTTCCAAAGGGGAAATGACTGCTTTTCGAAGCAGGGCCACCTATCCTAGTTCATAGCAAACATGAGTCCCTGCAGTAGTGGAGCTGCCGAGGGAGAGCATGGCGAAACCCTGAGAACTTCGCTAAGTACCTTTTACTGTGACGGCTTCGTAGTGTGGCAAGATTCCTGAAGGAGGGCTGGCCTGAGCGAGGCCTAGTTGGCTCTACCCCTTCCGGGACCTAGCAGGGTAAAGGAGGAATTGTGCTCTTTGCTCAGCTTGGACCTCAAATCGAGGTCCTAATAAACCAACGCGCCAGTCGGTGTGAACTCCTGGATGGAAGGCTGAGCAGAGTGTTTTTCTGAGTGCAGGTAGGGCCCTTGTCCTCACTGAGACCACGTTACCCAGCACATGAGACCGACTCTGACTGTCTTCGTGAGCTGGGACAAGCTGCGGCAACCTAGGTTTCCAAAGGAAGAGAGAGAGCAGTGTGCCGCCTTGGGCTTTGCATGCAAGAAGTGTTTCGAAGGGCCTACACTGCTGCTTGTTGCTCAGCAGGCAGAGAGGAGACGTGGGGGGATCCGTGTGGTAGCATGGGAAACGGTGCGGAGGCCAGTGTGCTTGGAGTCCTGAAAGCTATCCTCGAGTTCCATTGAAGCACAACAACGGTGGAGACCTCATGGAAAACAGGGGACGCAGAGCTTGCCTGGTGGAAACTTAGGCGCTACCCTGAGGCTCAGGGTGGCCTTGCACTTTCCCAGGAGGAACGAGGTCTGCGGGCTTAACTCTCCTCCAGCGTGGCAGGAACCCGGTTTCTCGGGGGAAAGTGCTCATTTGCTACGCAGGCGTACCTGCGGAGGCTAGAACCTGGGCAACTTCAAGGTTTGGCAAGCAGCCCCTGAGACACTAGAATCCAAGCTTCCAAAGGGAAAAGGCTGCTCTTGTCCGCAGAGCCACCTACACTTCTTCGCACCCAACCTAAGGACCTGCAGGATGGGAGCTGCGAAGGGAAACAAACGGGACACACTGGGCACCTGAGAAGCTCCCCTCGACACTTGCAAGCAGCCTGTTTCTCTGGGGAACATACTCGTTTCCTCCCCGGGCGTGCCTGCAGTGAGTTAAAGCTGGGCCTTCCTAGGGTATCGCAAACACCTCCGGGGCTACAACAATCCAGGTTTCCAAAGGGGAAAAGACTGCTTTTCGAAGCAGGGCCACCTATCCTAGTTCACAGCAAACATGAGTCCCTGCAGTAGTGGAGCTGCCGAGGGAGAGCATGGCGAAAATCTGAGAACTTCGATAAGTACCTTTTACTGTGTAGGCTTCGAAGTGTGGCAAGATCCCTGAAGGAGGGCTGCCCTGAGCGAGGCCTATTTGGCTCTACCTCTTCCGGGGCCTAGCAGGGTAAAGGAGGAATTGTGCTCTTTGCTCAGCTTGGACCTCACATCGACGTCCTGCTTAAGCAAAGAGCCACTCGGTGTGAGCTCCTGGATGGAAGGCTGAGCAGAGAGTTTTTCTGAGTGCAGGTAGGGCCCTTGTCCTCACTGAGTCCACGTTACCCAGCACATGAGACCGTCTCTGACTGTCTTCGTGAGTTGGGACAAGCTGCGGCAACCTAGGTTTCCAAAGGAAGAGAGAGAGCAGTGTGCCCCCTTGGGCTGTGCATGAAGAAGTGTTCCGAAGAACCTACACGGCTGCTTTTTGCTCAGCAGGCAGAGAGGAGACGTGGGGGGAATCCGTGTGGTAGCATGGGAAACGGTGCGATGGCCAGAGTGCTTGGAGTCCTGAAAGCTATCCTCGCGTTCCATTGAAGCACAACAACGGTGGAGACCTCATGGAAACCGAGGCACGCAGAGCTTGCCCGGTGGAAACTTAGGCACTACCCTGAGGCTCAGGGTGGCCTTGCGCTTTCCCAGGATGAAAGAGTACTGCGGGCTTAACTCTCTTCCAGCGTGGCAGGAACACCGTTTCTCGGGGGAAAGTGCTCGTTTACTACGCAAGTGTACCTGCGGAGGCTAGAACCTGGGCAACATCAAGGTTTGGCAAGCAGCCCCTGAGACACTAGAATCCAAACTTCCAAAGGGAAAAGGCTGCTTTTTCCGCAAAGCCCCCTACCCTTATTAGAACCCAGCAAAAGTACCTGAGGATGGGAGCTGCGAAGGGAAACAAACGGGACACACTGGGCACCTGAGAAGCTCCCCTCGACACTTGCAAGCAGCCTGTTCTTCTGGGGGAACATACTCGTTTCCTCCCCGGGCGTGCCTGCAGTGAGTAAAAGCTGGGCCTTCCTAGGGTTTCGCAAACAGCTCCGAGGCTACAAGAATCCAGGTTTCCAAAGGGGAAAAGACTGCTTTTCGAAGCAGGGCCACCTATCCTAGTTCATAGCAAACATGAGTCCCTGCAGTAGTGGAGCTGCCGAGGGAGAGCATGGCGAAACCCTGGGAACTTCGCTAAGTACCTTTTACTGTGACGGCTTCGTAGTGCGGCAAGATTCCTGAAGGAGGGCTGGCCTGAGCGAGGCCTAGTTGGCTCTAAATCTTCCGGGGCCTAGCAGGGTAAAGGAGGAATTGTGCTCTTTGCTTAGCTTGGACCTCACATCGACGTCCTGCTAAACCAACGCGCCAGTTGGTGTGAGCTCCTGGATGGAAGGTTGAGCAGAGTGTTTTTCTGAGTGCAGGTAAGGCCCTTGTCCTCACTGAGTCCACGTTACCCAGCACATGAGACCGGCTCTGACTGTCTTCGTGAGCTGGGACAAGCTGCAGCAACCTAGGTTTCCAAAGGAAGAGAGAGAGCAGTGTGCCGCCTTGGGCTGTGCATGAAGAAGTTGTCCGAAGAACCTACACTGCTGCTTGTTGCTCAGCAGGCAGAGAGGAGACGTGGGGGGAATCCGTGTGGTAGCATGGGAAACGGTGCGATGGCCAGAGTGCTTGGAGTCCTGAAAGCTATCCTCGCGTTCCATTGAAGCACAACAACGGTGGAGACCTCATGGAAACCGAGGCACGCAGAGCTTGCCCGGTGGAAACTTAGGCGCTACCCTGAGGCTCAGGGTGGCCTTGCGCTTTCCCAGGATGAAAGAGTACTGCGGGCTTAACTCTCTTCCAGCGTGGCAGGAACATGGTTTCTCGGGGGAAAGTGCTCATTTACTACGCAAGTGTACCTGCGGAGGCTAGAAGCTGGGCAACATCAAGGTTTGGCAAGCAGCCCCTGAGACACTAGAAACCAAACTTCCAAAGGGAAAAGGCTGCTTTTTCCGAAAGCCCCCTACCCTTATTAAAACCCAGCAAAAGTACCTGAGGATGGGAGCTGCGAAGGGAAACAAACGGGACACACTGGGCACCTGAGAAGCTCCCCTCGACACTTGCAAGCAGCCTGTTTCTCTGGGGGAACATACTCGTTTCTTCCCCGGGCGTGCCTGCAGTAAGTCAAAGCTGGGCCTTCCTAGGGTTTCGCAAACAGCTCCGAGGCTACAAGAATCCAGATTTCCAGAGGGGAAAAGACTGCTTTTCGAAGCAGGGCCACCTATCCTAGTTCACAGCAAACATGAGTCCCTGCAGTAGTGGAGCTGCCGAGGGAGAGCATGGCGAAAATCTGAGAACTTCGATAAGTACCTTTTACTGTGTAGGCTTCGAAGTGTGGCAAGATCCCTGAAGGAGGGCTGCCCTGAGCGAGGCCTATTTGGCTCTACCTCTTCCGGGGCCTAGCAGGGTAAAGGAGGAATTGTGCTCTTTGCTCAGCTTGGACCTCACATCGACGTCCTGCTTAAGCAAAGAGCCACTCGGTGTGAGCTCCTGGATGGAAGGCTGAGCAGAGTGTTTTTCTGAGTGCAGGTAGGGCCCTTGTCCTCACTGAGACCACGTTACCCAGCACATGAGACCGACTCTGACTGTCTTCGTGAGCTGGGACAAGCTGCGGCAACCTAGGTTTCCAAAGGAAGAGAGAGAGCAGTGTGCCGCCTTGGGCTTTGCATGCAAGAAGTGTTTCGAAGGGCCTACACTGCTGCTTGTTGCTCAGCAGGCAGAGAGGAGACGTGGGGGGGATCCGTGTGGTAGCATGGGAAACGGTGCGGAGGACAGTGTGCTTGGAGTCCTGAAAGCTATCCTCGCGTTCCATTGAAGCACAACAACGGTGGAGACCTCATGGAAAACAGGGGACGCAGAGCTTGCCTGGTGGAAACTTAGGCGCTACCCTGAGGCTCAGGGTGGCCTTGCACTTTCCCAGGAGGAACGAGGTCTGCGGGCTTAACTCTCCTCCAGCGTGGCAGGAACCCGGTTTCTCGGGGGAAAGTGCTCGTTTGCTACGCAGGCGTACCTGCGGAGGCTAGAACCTGGGCAACTTCAAGGTTTGGCAAGCAGCCCCTGAGACAATAGAATCCAAACTTCCAAAGGGAAAAGGCTGCTCTTGTCCGCAGAGCCACCTACACTTCTTCGCACCCAACCTAAGGACCTGCAGGATGGGAGCTGCCAAGGGAAACAAACGGGACACACTGGGCAACTGAGAAGCTCCCCTCGACACTTGCAAGCAGCCTGTTTCTCTGGGGAACATACTCGTTTCCTCCCCGGGCGTGCCTGCAGTGAGTTAAAGCTGGGCCTTCCTAGGGTATCGCAAACACCTCCGGGGCTACAACAATCCAGGTTTCCAAAGGGGAAAAGACTGCTTTTCGAAGCAGGGCCACCTATCCTAGTTCACAGCAAACATGAGTCCCTGCAGTAGTGGAGCTGCCGAGGGAGAGCATGGCGAAAATCTGAGAACTTCGATAAGTACCTTTTACTGTGTAGGCTTCGAAGTGTGGCAAGATCCCTGAAGGAGGGCTGCCCTGAGCGAGGCCTAGTTGGCTCTACCTCTTCCGGGACCTAGCAGGGTAAAGGAGGAATTGTGCTCTTTGCTCAGCTTGGACCTCACATCGACGTCCTGCTTAAGCAAAGAGCCACTCGGTGTGAGCTCCTGGATGGAAGGCTGAGCAGAGAGTTTTTCTGAGTGCAGGTAGGGCCCTTGTCCTCACTGAGTCCACGTTACCCAGCACATGAGACCGTCTCTGACTGTCTTCGTGAGTTGGGACAAGCTGCGGCAACCTAGGTTTCCAAAGGAAGAGAGAGAGCAGTGTGCCCCCTTGGGCTGTGCATGAAGAAGTGTTCCGAAGAACCTACACGGCTGCTTTTTGCTCAGCAGGCAGAGAGGAGACGTGGGGGGAATCCGTGTGGTAGCATGGGAAACGGTGCGATGGCCAGAGTGCTTGGAGTCCTGAAAGCTATCCTCGCGTTCCATTGAAGCACAACAACGGTGGAGACCTCATGGAAACCGAGGCACGCAGAGCTTGCCCGGTGGAAACTTAGGCACTACCCTGAGGCTCAGGGTGGCCTTGCGCTTTCCCAAGATGAAAGAGTACTGCGGGCTTAACTCTCTTCCAGCGTGGCAGGAACACCGTTTCTCGGGGGAAAGTGCTCGTTTACTACGCAAGTGTACCTGCGGAGGCTAGAAGCTGGGCAACATCAAGGTTTGGCAAGCAGCCCCTGAGACACTAGAATCCAAACTTCCAAAGGGAAAAGGCTGCTTTTTCCGCAAAGGCCCCTACCCTTATTAGAACCCAGCAAAAGTACCTGAGGATGGGAGCTGCGAAGGGAAACAAACGGGACACACTGGGCACCTGAGAAGCTCCCCTCGACACTTGCAAGCAGCCTGTTCTTCTGGGGGAACATACTCGTTTCCTCCCCGGGCGTGCCTGCAGTGAGTAAAAGCTGGGCCTTCCTAGGGTTTCGCAAACACCTCCGAGGCTACAAGAATCCAGGTTTCCAAAGGGGAAAAGACTGCTTTTCGAAGCAGGGCCACCTATCCTAGTTCATAGCAAACATGAGTCCCTGCAGTAGTGGAGCTGCCGAGGGAGAGCATGGCGAAACCCTGAGAACTTCGCTAAGTACCTTTTACTGTGACGGCTTCGTAGTGTGGCAAGATTCCTGAAGGAGGGCTGGCCTGAGCGAGGCCTAGTTGGCTCTACCCCTTCCGGGACCTAGCAGGGTAAAGGAGGAATTGTGCTCTTTGCTCAGCTTGGACCTCAAATCGAGGTCCTACTAAACCAACGCGCCAGTCGGTGTGAACTCCTGGATGGAAGGCTGAGCAGAGTGTTTTTCTGAGTGCAGGTAGGGCCCTTGTCCTCACTGAGACCACGTTACCCAGCACATGAGACCGACTCTGACTGTCTTCGTGAGCTGGGACAAGCTGCGGCAACCTAGGTTTCCAAAGGAAGAGAGAGAGCAGTGTGCCGCCTTGGGCTTTGCATGCAAGAAGTGTTTCGAAGGGCCTACACTGCTGCTTGTTGCTCAGCAGGCAGAGAGGAGACGTGGGGGGATCCGTGTGGTAGCATGGGAAACGGTGCGGAGGCCAGTGTGCTTGGAGTCGTGAAAGCTATCCTCGAGTTCCATTGAAGCACAACAACGGTGGAGACCTCATGGAAAACAGGGGACGCAGAGCTTGCCTGGTGGAAACTTAGGCGCTACCCTGAGGCTCAGGGTGGCCTTGCACTTTCCCAGGAGGAACGAGGTCTGCGGGCTTAACTCTCCTCCAGCGTGGCAGGAACCCGGTTTCTCGGGGGAAAGTGCTCGTTTGCTACGCAGGCGTACCTGCGGAGGCTAGAACCTGGGCAACTTCAAGGTTTGGCAAGCAGCCCCTGAGACACTAGAATCCAAGCTTCCAAAGGGAAAAGGCTGCTCTTGTCCGCAGAGCCACCTACACTTCTTCGCACCCAACCTAAGGACCTGCAGGATGGGAGCTGCGAAGGGAAACAAACGGGACACACTGGGCACCTGAGAAGCTCCCCTCGACACTTGCAAGCAGCCTGTTTCTCTGGGGAACATACTCGTTTCCTCCCCGGGCGTGCCTGCAGTGAGTTAAAGCTGGGCCTTCCTAGGGTATCGCAAACACCTCCGGGGCTACAACAATCCAGGTTTCCAAAGGGGAAAAGACTGCTTTTCGAAGCAGGGCCACCTATCCTAGTTCACAGCAAACATGAGTCCCTGCAGTAGTGGAGCTGCCGAGGGAGAGCATGGCGAAAATCTGAGAACTTCGATAAGTACCTTTTACTGTGTAGGCTTCGAAGTGTGGCAAGATCCCTGAAGGAGGGCTGCCCTGAGCGAGGCCTAGTTGGCTCTACCTCTTCCGGGGCCTAGCAGGGTAAAGGAGGAATTGTGCTCTTTGCTCAGCTTGGACCTCACATCGACGTCCTGCTTAAGCAAAGAGCCACTCGGTGTGAGCTCCTGGATGGAAGGCTGAGCAGAGAGTTTTTCTGAGTGCAGGTAGGGCCCTTGTCCTCACTGAGTCCACGTTACCCAGCACATGAGACCGTCTCTGACTGTCTTCGTGAGTTGGGACAAGCTGCGGCAACCTAGGTTTCCAAAGGAAGAGAGAGAGCAGTGTGCCCCCTTGGGCTGTGCATGAAGAAGTGTTCCGAAGAACCTACACGGCTGCTTTTTGCTCAGCAGGCAGAGAGGAGACGTGGGGGGAATCCGTGTGGTAGCATGGGAAACGGTGCGATGGCCAGAGTGCTTGGAGTCCTGAAAGCTATCCTCGCGTTCCATTGAAGCACAACAACGGTGGAGACCTCATGGAAACCGAGGCACGCAGAGCTTGCCCGGTGGAAACTTAGGCACTACCCTGAGGCTCAGGGTGGCCTTGCGCTTTCCCAGGATGAAAGAGTACTGCGGGCTTAACTCTCTTCCAGCGTGGCAGGAACACCGTTTCTCGGGGGAAAGTGCTCGTTTACTACGCAAGTGTACCTGCGGAGGCTAGAACCTGGGCAACATCAAGGTTTGGCAAGCAGCCCCTGAGACACTAGAATCCAAACTTCCAAAGGGAAAAGGCTGCTTTTTCCGCAAAGCCCCCTACCCTTATTAGAACCCAGCAAAAGTACCTGAGGATGGGAGCTGCGAAGGGAAACAAACGGGACACACTGGGCACCTGAGAAGCTCCCCTCGACACTTGCAAGCAGCCTGTTCTTCTGGGGGAACATACTCGTTTCCTCCCCGGGCGTGCCTGCAGTGAGTAAAAGCTGGGCCTTCCTAGGGTTTCGCAAACAGCTCCGAGGCTACAAGAATCCAGGTTTCCAAAGGGGAAAAGACTGCTTTCCGAAGCAGGGCCACCTATCCTAGTTCATAGCAAACATGAGTCCCTGCAGTAGTGGAGCTGCCGAGGGAGAGCATGGCGAAACCCTGGGAACTTCGCTAAGTACCTTTTACTGTGACGGCTTCGTAGTGCGGCAAGATTCCTGAAGGAGGGCTGGCCTGAGCGAGGCCTAGTTGGCTCTAAATCTTCCGGGGCCTAGCAGGGTAAAGGAGGAATTGTGCTCTTTGCTTAGCTTGGACCTCACATCGACGTCCTGCTAAACCAACGCGCCAGTTGGTGTGAGCTCCTGGATGGAAGGTTGAGCAGAGTGTTTTTCTGAGTGCAGGTAAGGCCCTTGTCCTCACTGAGTCCACGTTACCCAGCACATGAGACCGGCTCTGACTGTCTTCGTGAGCTGGGACAAGCTGCAGCAACCTAGGTTTCCAAAGGAAGAGAGAGAGCAGTGTGCCGCCTTGGGCTGTGCATGAAGAAGTGTTCCGAAGAACCTACACTGCTGCTTGTTGCTCAGCAGGCAGAGAGGAGACGTGGGGGGAATCCGTGTGGTAGCATGGGAAACGGTGCGATGGCCAGAGTGCTTGGAGTCCTGAAAGCTATCCTCGCGTTCCATTGAAGCACAACAACGGTGGAGACCTCATGGAAACCGAGGCACGCAGAGCTTGCCCGGTGGAAACTTAGGCGCTACCCTGAGGCTCAGGGTGGCCTTGCGCTTTCCCAGGATGAAAGAGTACTGCGGGCTTAACTCTCTTCCAGCGTGGCAGGAACATGGTTTCTCGGGGGAAAGTGCTCATTTACTACGCAAGTGTACCTGCGGAGGCTAGAAGCTGGGCAACATCAAGGTTTGGCAAGCAGCCCCTGAGACACTAGAAACCAAACTTCCAAAGGGAAAAGGCTGCTTTTTCCGAAAGCCCCCTACCCTTATTAAAACCCAGCAAAAGTACCTGAGGATGGGAGCTGCGAAGGGAAACAAACGGGACACACTGGGCACCTGAGAAGCTCCCCTCGACACTTGCAAGCAGCCTGTTTCTCTGGGGGAACATACTCGTTTCTTCCCCGGGCGTGCCTGCAGTAAGTCAAAGCTGGGCCTTCCTAGGGTTTCGCAAACAGCTCCGAGGCTACAAGAATCCAGATTTCCAGAGGGGAAAAGACTGCTTTTCGAAGCAGGGCCACCTATCCTAGTTCACAGCAAACATGAGTCCCTGCAGTAGTGGAGCTGCCGAGGGAGAGCATGGCGAAAATCTGAGAACTTCGATAAGTACCTTTTACTGTGTAGGCTTCGAAGTGTGGCAAGATCCCTGAAGGAGGGCTGCCCTGAGCGAGGCCTATTTGGCTCTACCTCTTCCGGGGCCTAGCAGGGTAAAGGAGGAATTGTGCTCTTTGCTCAGCTTGGACCTCACATCGACGTCCTGCTTAAGCAAAGAGCCACTCGGTGTGAGCTCCTGGATGGAAGGCTGAGCAGAGTGTTTTTCTGAGTGCAGGTAGGGCCCTTGTCCTCACTGAGACCACGTTACCCAGCACATGAGACCGACTCTGACTGTCTTCGTGAGCTGGGACAAGCTGCGGCAACCTAGGTTTCCAAAGGAAGAGAGAGAGCAGTGTGCCGCCTTGGGCTTTGCATGCAAGAAGTGTTTCGAAGGGCCTACACTGCTGCTTGTTGCTCAGCAGGCAGAGAGGAGACGTGGGGGGGATCCGTGTGGTAGCATGGGAAACGGTGCGGAGGACAGTGTGCTTGGAGTCCTGAAAGCTATCCTCGCGTTCCATTGAAGCACAACAACGGTGGAGACCTCATGGAAAACAGGGGACGCAGAGCTTGCCTGGTGGAAACTTAGGCGCTACCCTGAGGCTCAGGGTGGCCTTGCACTTTCCCAGGAGGAACGAGGTCTGCGGGCTTAACTCTCCTCCAGCGTGGCAGGAACCCGGTTTCTCGGGGGAAAGTGCTCGTTTGCTACGCAGGCGTACCTGCGGAGGCTAGAACCTGGGCAACTTCAAGGTTTGGCAAGCAGCCCCTGAGACACTAGAATCCAAGCTTCCAAAGGGAAAAGGCTGCTCTTGTCCGCAGAGCCACCTACACTTCTTCGCACCCAACCTAAGGACCTGCAGGATGGGAGCTGCGAAGGGAAACAAACGGGACACACTGGGCAACTGAGAAGCTCCCCTCGACACTTGCAAGCAGCCTGTTTCTCTGGGGAACATACTCGTTTCCTCCCCGGGCGTGCCTGCAGTGAGTTAAAGCTGGGCCTTCCTAGGGTATCGCAAACACCTCCGGGGCTACAACAATCCAGGTTTCCAAAGGGGAAAAGACTGCTTTTCGAAGCAGGGCCACCTATCCTAGTTCACAGCAAACATGAGTCCCTGCAGTAGTGGAGCTGCCGAGGGAGAGCATGGCGAAAATCTGAGAACTTCGATAAGTACCTTTTACTGTGTAGGCTTCGAAGTGTGGCAAGATCCCTGAAGGAGGGCTGCCCTGAGCGAGGCCTAGTTGGCTCTACCTCTTCCGGGACCTAGCAGGGTAAAGGAGGAATTGTGCTCTTTGCTCAGCTTGGACCTCACATCGACGTCCTGCTTAAGCAAAGAGCCACTCGGTGTGAGCTCCTGGATGGAAGGCTGAGCAGAGAGTTTTTCTGAGTGCAGGTAGGGCCCTTGTCCTCACTGAGTCCACGTTACCCAGCACATGAGACCGTCTCTGACTGTCTTCGTGAGTTGGGACAAGCTGCGGCAACCTAGGTTTCCAAAGGAAGAGAGAGAGCAGTGTGCCCCCTTGGGCTGTGCATGAAGAAGTGTTCCGAAGAACCTACACGGCTGCTTTTTGCTCAGCAGGCAGAGAGGAGACGTGGGGGGAATCCGTGTGGTAGCATGGGAAACGGTGCGATGGCCAGAGTGCTTGGAGTCCTGAAAGCTATCCTCGCGTTCCATTGAAGCACAACAACGGTGGAGACCTCATGGAAACCGAGGCACGCAGAGCTTGCCCGGTGGAAACTTAGGCACTACCCTGAGGCTCAGGGTGGCCTTGCGCTTTCCCAGGATGAAAGAGTACTGCGGGCTTAACTCTCTTCCAGCGTGGCAGGAACACCGTTTCTCGGGGGAAAGTGCTCGTTTACTACGCAAGTGTACCTGCGGAGGCTAGAACCTGGGCAACATCAAGGTTTGGCAAGCAGCCCATGAGACACTAGAATCCAAACTTCCAAAGGGAAAAGGCTGCTTTTTCCGCAAAGCCCCCTACCCTTATTAGAACCCAGCAAAAGTACCTGAGGATGGGAGCTGCGAAGGGAAACAAACGGGACACACTGGGCACCTGAGAAGCTCCCCTCGACACTTGCAAGCAGCCTGTTTCTCTGGGGGAACATACTCGTTTCCTCCCCGGGCGTGCCTGCAGTGAGTAAAAGCTGGGCCTTCCTAGGGTTTCGCAAACAGCTCCGAGGCTACAAGAATCCAGGTTTCCAAAGGGGAAAAGACTGCTTTCCGAAGCAGGGCCACCTATCCTAGTTCACAGCAAACATGAGTCCCTGCAGTAGTGGAGTTGCCGAGGGAGAGCATGGCGAAACCCTGAGAACTTCGCTAAGTACCTTTTACTCTGTAGGCTTCGAAGTGTGGCAAGATCCCTGAAGGAGAGCTGGCCTGAGCGAGGCCTAGTTGGCTCTAAATCTTCCGGGGCCTAGCAGGGTAAAGGAGGAATTGTGCTCTTTGCTTAGCTTGGACCTCACATCGACGTCCTGCTAAACCAACGCGCCAGTTGGTGTGAGCTCCTGGATGGAAGGTTGAGCAGAGTGTTTTTCTGAGTGCAGGTAAGGCCCTTGTCCTCACTGAGTCCACGTTACCCAGCACATGAGACCGGCTCTGACTGTCTTCGTGAGCTGGGACAAGCTGCAGCAACCTAGGTTTCCAAAGGAAGAGAGAGAGCAGTGTGCCGCCTTGGGCTGTGCATGAAGAAGTGTTCCGAAGAACCTACACTGCTGCTTGTTGCTCAGCAGGCAGAGAGGAGACGTGGGGGGGATCCGTGTGGTAGCATGGGAAACGGTGCGATGGCCAGAGTGCTTGGAGTCCTGAAAGCTATCCTCGCGTTCCATTGAAGCACAACAACGGTGGAGACCTCATGGAAACCGAGGCACGCAGAGCTTGCCCGGTGGAAACTTAGGCGCTACCCTGAGGCTCAGGGTGGCCTTGCGCTTTCCCAGGATGAAAGAGTACTGCGGGCTTAACTCTCTTCCAGCGTGGCAGGAACACGGTTTCTCGGGGGAAAGTGCTCATTTACTACGCAAGTGTACCTGCGGAGGCTAGAACCTGGGCAACATCAAGGTTTGGCAAGCAGCCCCTGAGACACTAGAATCCAAACTTCCAAAGGGAAAAGGCTGCTTTTTCCGCAAAGCCCCCTACCCTTATTAGAACCCAGCAAAAGTACCTGAGGATGGGAGCTGCGAAGGGAAACAAACGGGACACACTGGGCACCTGAGAAGCTCCCCTCGACACTTGCAAGCAGCCTGTTCTTCTGGGGGAACATACTCGTTTCCTCCCCGGGCGTGCCTGCAGTGAGTAAAAGCTGGGCCTTCCTAGGGTTTCGCAAACAGCTCCGAGGCTACAAGAATCCAGGTTTCCAAAGGGGAAAAGACTGCTTTTCGAAGCAGGGCCACCTATCCTAGTTCATAGCAAACATGAGTCCCTGCAGTAGTGGAGCTGCCGAGGGAGAGCATGGCGAAACCCTGGGAACTTCGCTAAGTACCTTTTACTGTGACGGCTTCGTAGTGTGGCAAGATTCCTGAAGGAGGGCTGGCCTGAGCGAGGCCTAGTTGGCTCTACCCCTTCCGGGACCTAGCAGGGTAAAGGAGGAATTGTGCTCTTTGCTCAGCTTGGACCTCAAATCGAGGTCCTACTAAACCAACGCGCCAGTCGGTGTGAACTCCTGGATGGAAGGCTGAGCAGAGTGTTTTTCTGAGTGCAGGTAGGGCCCTTGTCCTCACTGAGACCACGTTACCCAGCACATGAGACCGACTCTGACTGTCTTCGTGAGCTGGGACAAGCTGCGGCAACCTAGGTTTCCAAAGGAAGAGAGAGAGCAGTGTGCCGCCTTGGGCTTTGCATGCAAGAAGTGTTTCGAAGGGCCTACACTGCTGCTTGTTGCTCAGCAGGCAGAGAGGAGACGTGGGGGGGATCCGTGTGGTAGCATGGGAAACGGTGCGGAGGACAGTGTGCTTGGAGTCCTGAAAGCTATCCTCGCGTTCCATTGAAGCACAACAACGGTGGAGACCTCATGGAAAACAGGGGACGCAGAGCTTGCCTGGTGGAAACTTAGGCGCTACCCTGAGGCTCAGGGTGGCCTTGCACTTTCCCAGGAGGAACGAGGTCTGCGGGCTTAACTCTCCTCCAACGTGGCAGGAACCCGGTTTCTCGGGGGAAAGTGCTCGTTTGCTACGCAGGCGTACCTGCGGAGGCTAGAACCTGGGCAACTTCAAGGTTTGGCAAGCAGCCCCTGAGACACTAGAATCCAAACTTCCAAAGGGAAAAGGCTGCTTTTTCCGCAAAGGCCCCTACCCTTATTAGAACCCAGCAAAAGTACCTGAGGATGGGAGCTGCGAAGGGAAACAAACGGGACACACTGGGCACCTGAGAAGCTCCCCTCGACACTTGCAAGCAGCCTGTTCTTCTGGGGGAACATACTCGTTTCCTCCCCGGGCGTGCCTGCAGTGAGTAAAAGCTGGGCCTTCCTAGGGTTTCGCAAACACCTCCGAGGCTACAAGAATCCAGGTTTCCAAAGGGGAAAAGACTGCTTTTCGAAGCAGGGCCACCTATCCTAGTTCATAGCAAACATGAGTCCCTGCAGTAGTGGAGCTGCCGAGGGAGAGCATGGCGAAACCCTGAGAACTTCGCTAAGTACCTTTTACTGTGACGGCTTCGTAGTGTGGCAAGATTCCTGAAGGAGGGCTGGCCTGAGCGAGGCCTAGTTGGCTCTACCCCTTCCGGGACCTAGCAGGGTAAAGGAGGAATTGTGCTCTTTGCTCAGCTTGGACCTCAAATCGAGGTCCTAATAAACCAACGCGCCAGTCGGTGTGAACTCCTGGATGGAAGGCTGAGCAGAGTGTTTTTCTGAGTGCAGGTAGGGCCCTTGTCCTCACTGAGACCACGTTACCCAGCACATGAGACCGACTCTGACTGTCTTCGTGAGCTGGGACAAGCTGCGGCAACCTAGGTTTCCAAAGGAAGAGAGAGAGCAGTGTGCCGCCTTGGGCTTTGCATGCAAGAAGTGTTTCGAAGGGCCTACACTGCTGCTTGTTGCTCAGCAGGCAGAGAGGAGACGTGGGGGGATCCGTGTGGTAGCATGGGAAACGGTGCGGAGGCCAGTGTGCTTGGAGTCCTGAAAGCTATCCTCGAGTTCCATTGAAGCACAACAACGGTGGAGACCTCATGGAAAACAGGGGACGCAGAGCTTGCCTGGTGGAAACTTAGGCGCTACCCTGAGGCTCAGGGTGGCCTTGCACTTTCCCAGGAGGAACGAGGTCTGCGGGCTTAACTCTCCTCCAGCGTGGCAGGAACCCGGTTTCTCGGGGGAAAGTGCTCGTTTGCTACGCAGGCGTACCTGCGGAGGCTAGAACCTGGGCAACTTCAAGGTTTGGCAAGCAGCCCCTGAGACACTAGAATCCAAGCTTCCAAAGGGAAAAGGCTGCTCTTGTCCGCAGAGCCACCTACACTTCTTCGCACCCAACCTAAGGACCTGCAGGATGGGAGCTGCGAAGGGAAACAAACGGGACACACTGGGCACCTGAGAAGCTCCCCTCGACACTTGCAAGCAGCCTGTTTCTCTGGGGAACATACTCGTTTCCTCCCCGGGCGTGCCTGCAGTGAGTTAAAGCTGGGCCTTCCTAGGGTATCGCAAACACCTCCGGGGCTACAACAATCCAGGTTTCCAAAGGGGAAAAGACTGCTTTTCGAAGCAGGGCCACCTATCCTAGTTCACAGCAAACATGAGTCCCTGCAGTAGTGGAGCTGCCGAGGGAGAGCATGGCGAAAATCTGAGAACTTCGATAAGTACCTTTTACTGTGTAGGCTTCGAAGTGTGGCAAGATCCCTGAAGGAGGGCTGCCCTGAGCGAGGCCTATTTGGCTCTACCTCTTCCGGGGCCTAGCAGGGTAAAGGAGGAATTGTGCTCTTTGCTCAGCTTGGAACTCACATCGACGTCCTGCTTAAGCAAAGAGCCACTCGGTGTGAGCTCCTGGATGGAAGGCTGAGCAGAGTGTTTTTCTGAGTGCAGGTAGGGCCCTTGTCCTCACTGAGACCACGTTACCCAGCACATGAGACCGACTCTGACTGTCTTCGTGAGCTGGGACAAGCTGCGGCAACCTAGGTTTCCAAAGGAAGAGAGAGAGCAGTGTGCCGCCTTGGGCTTTGCATGCAAAAAGTGTTTCGAAGGGCCTACACTGCTGCTTGTTGCTCAGCAGGCAGAGAGGAGACGTGGGGGGGACCCGTGTGGTAGCATGGGAAACGGTGCGGAGGACAGTGTGCTTGGAGTCCTGAAAGCTATCCTCGCGTTCCATTGAAGCACAACAACGGTGGAGACCTCATGGAAACCGAGGCACGCAGAGCTTGCCCGGTGGAAACTTAGGCACTACCCTGAGGCTCAGGGTGGCCTTGCGCTTTCCCAGGATGAAAGAGTACTGCGGGCTTAACTCTCTTCCAGCGTGGCAGGAACACCGTTTCTCGGGGGAAAGTGCTCGTTTACTACGCAAGTGTACCTGCGGAGGCTAGAACCTGGGCAACATCAAGGTTTGGCAAGCAGCCCCTGAGACACTAGAATCCAAACTTCCAAAGGGAAAAGGCTGCTTTTTCCGCAAAGCCCCCTACCCTTATTAGAACCCAGCAAAAGTACCTGAGGATGGGAGCTGCGAAGGGAAACAAACGGGACACACTGGGCACCTGAGAAGCTCCCCTCGACACTTGCAAGCAGCCTGTTCTTCTGGGGGAACATACTCGTTTCCTCCCCGGGCGTGCCTGCAGTGAGTAAAAGCTGGGCCTTCCTAGGGTTTCGCAAACAGCTCCGAGGCTACAAGAATCCAGGTTTCCAAAGGGGAAAAGACTGCTTTTCGAAGCAGGGCCACCTATCCTAGTTCATAGCAAACATGAGTCCCTGCAGTAGTGGAGCTGCCGAGGGAGAGCATGGCGAAACCCTGGGAACTTCGCTAAGTACCTTTTACTGTGACGGCTTCGTAGTGCGGCAAGATTCCTGAAGGAGGGCTGGCCTGAGCGAGGCCTAGTTGGCTCTAAATCTTCCGGGGCCTAGCAGGGTAAAGGAGGAATTGTGCTCTTTGCTTAGCTTGGACCTCACATCGACGTCCTGCTAAACCAACGCGCCAGTTGGTGTGAGCTCCTGGATGGAAGGTTGAGCAGAGTGTTTTTCTGAGTGCAGGTAAGGCCCTTGTCCTCACTGAGTCCACGTTACCCAGCACATGAGACCGGCTCTGACTGTCTTCGTGAGCTGGGACAAGCTGCAGCAACCTAGGTTTCCAAAGGAAGAGAGAGAGCAGTGTGCCGCCTTGGGCTGTGCATGAAGAAGTTGTCCGAAGAACCTACACTGCTGCTTGTTGCTCAGCAGGCAGAGAGGAGACGTGGGGGGAATCCGTGTGGTAGCATGGGAAACGGTGCGATGGCCAGAGTGCTTGGAGTCCTGAAAGCTATCCTCGCGTTCCATTGAAGCACAACAACGGTGGAGACCTCATGGAAACCGAGGCACGCAGAGCTTGCCCGGTGGAAACTTAGGCGCTACCCTGAGGCTCAGGGTGGCCTTGCGCTTTCCCAGGATGAAAGAGTACTGCGGGCTTAACTCTCTTCCAGCGTGGCAGGAACACGGTTTCTCGGGGGAAAGTGCTCATTTACTACGCAAGTGTACCTGCGGAGGCTAGAAGCTGGGCAACATCAAGGTTTGGCAAGCAGCCCCTGAGACACTAGAAACCAAACTTCCAAAGGGAAAAGGCTGCTTTTTCCGAAAGCCCCCTACCCTTATTAAAACCCAGCAAAAGTACCTGAGGATGGGAGCTGCGAAGGGAAACAAACGGGACACACTGGGCACCTGAGAAGCTCCCCTCGACACTTGCAAGCAGCCTGTTTCTCTGGGGGAACATACTCGTTTCTTCCCCGGGCGTGCCTGCAGTAAGTCAAAGCTGGGCCTTCCTAGGGTTTCGCAAACAGCTCCGAGGCTACAAGAATCCAGATTTCCAGAGGGGAAAAGACTGCTTTTCGAAGCAGGGCCACCTATCCTAGTTCACAGCAAACATGAGTCCCTGCAGTAGTGGAGCTGCCGAGGGAGAGCATGGCGAAAATCTGAGAACTTCGATAAGTACCTTTTACTGTGTAGGCTTCGAAGTGTGGCAAGATCCCTGAAGGAGGGCTGCCCTGAGCGAGGCCTATTTGGCTCTACCTCTTCCGGGGCCTAGCAGGGTAAAGGAGGAATTGTGCTCTTTGCTCAGCTTGGAACTCACATCGACGTCCTGCTTAAGCAAAGAGCCACTCGGTGTGAGCTCCTGGATGGAAGGCTGAGCAGAGTGTTTTTCTGAGTGCAGGTAGGGCCCTTGTCCTCACTGAGACCACGTTACCCAGCACATGAGACCGACTCTGACTGTCTTCGTGAGCTGGGACAAGCTGCGGCAACCTAGGTTTCCAAAGGAAGAGAGAGAGCAGTGTGCCGCCTTGGGCTTTGCATGCAAAAAGTGTTTCGAAGGGCCTACACTGCTGCTTGTTGCTCAGCAGGCAGAGAGGAGACGTGGGGGGGACCCGTGTGGTAGCATGGGAAACGGTGCGGAGGACAGTGTGCTTGGAGTCCTGAAAGCTATCCTCGCGTTCCATTGAAGCACAACAACGGTGGAGACCTCATGGAAAACAGGGGACGCAGAGCTTGCCTGGTGGAAACTTAGGCGCTACCCTGAGGCTCAGGGTGGCCTTGCACTTTCCCAGGAGGAACGAGGTCTGCGGGCTTAACTCTCCTCCAGCGTGGCAGGAACCCGGTTTCTCGGGGGAAAGTGCTCGTTTGCTACGCAGGCGTACCTGCGGAGGCTAGAACCTGGGCAACTTCAAGGTTTGGCAAGCAGCCCCTGAGACACTAGAATCCAAGCTTCCAAAGGGAAAAGGCTGCTCTTGTCCGCAGAGCCACCTACACTTCTTCGCACCCAACCTAAGGACCTGCAGGATGGGAGCTGCCAAGGGAAACAAACGGGACACACTGGGCAACTGAGAAGCTCCCCTCGACACTTGCAAGCAGCCTGTTTCTCTGGGGAACATACTCGTTTCCTCCCCGGGCGTGCCTGCAGTGAGTTAAAGCTGGGCCTTCCTAGGGTATTGCAAACACCTCCGGGGCTACAACAATCCAGGTTTCCAAAGGGGAAAAGACTGCTTTTCGAAGCAGGGCCACCTATCCTAGTTCACAGCAAACATGAGTCCCTGCAGTAGTGGAGCTGCCGAGGGAGAGCATGGCGAAAATCTGAGAACTTCGATAAGTACCTTTTACTGTGTAGGCTTCGAAGTGTGGCAAGATCCCTGAAGGAGGGCTGCCCTGAGCGAGGCCTAGTTGGCTCTACCTCTTCCGGGGCCTAGCAGGGTAAAGGAGGAATTGTGCTCTTTGCTCAGCTTGGACCTCAAATCGAGGTCCTAATAAACCAACGCGCCAGTCGGTGTGAACTCCTGGATGGAAGGCTGAGCAGAGTGTTTTTCTGAGTGCAGGTAGGGCCCTTGTCCTCACTGAGACCACGTTACCCAGCACATGAGACCGACTCTGACTGTCTTCGTGAGCTGGGACAAGCTGCGGCAACCTAGGTTTCCAAAGGAAGAGAGAGAGCAGTGTGCCGCCTTGGGCTTTGCATGCAAGAAGTGTTTCGAAGGGCCTACACTGCTGCTTGTTGCTCAGCAGGCAGAGAGGAGACGTGGGGGGATCCGTGTGGTAGCATGGGAAACGGTGCGGAGGCCAGTGTGCTTGGAGTCCTGAAAGCTATCCTCGAGTTCCATTGAAGCACAACAACGGTGGAGACCTCATGGAAAACAGGGGACGCAGAGCTTGCCTGGTGGAAACTTAGGCGCTACCCTGAGGCTCAGGGTGGCCTTGCACTTTCCCAGGAGGAACGAGGTCTGCGGGCTTAACTCTCCTCCAGCGTGGCAGGAACCCGGTTTCTCGGGGGAAAGTGCTCGTTTGCTACGCAGGCGTACCTGCGGAGGCTAGAACCTGGGCAACTTCAAGGTTTGGCAAGCAGCCCCTGAGACACTAGAATCCAAGCTTCCAAAGGGAAAAGGCTGCTCTTGTCCGCAGAGCCACCTACACTTCTTCGCACCCAACCTAAGGACCTGCAGGATGGGAGCTGCGAAGGGAAACAAACGGGACACACTGGGCACCTGAGAAGCTCCCCTCGACACTTGCAAGCAGCCTGTTTCTCTGGGGAACATACTCGTTTCCTCCCCGGGCGTGCCTGCAGTGAGTTAAAGCTGGGCCTTCCTAGGGTATCGCAAACACCTCCGGGGCTACAACAATCCAGGTTTCCAAAGGGGAAAAGACTGCTTTTCGAAGCAGGGCCACCTATCCTAGTTCACAGCAAACATGAGTCCCTGCAGTAGTGGAGCTGCCGAGGGAGAGCATGGCGAAAATCTGAGAACTTCGATAAGTACCTTTTACTGTGTAGGCTTCGAAGTGTGGCAAGATCCCTGAAGGAGGGCTGCCCTGAGCGAGGCCTATTTGGCTCTACCTCTTCCGGGGCCTAGCAGGGTAAAGGAGGAATTGTGCTCTTTGCTCAGCTTGGACCTCACATCGACGTCCTGCTTAAGCAAAGAGCCACTCGGTGTGAGCTCCTGGATGGAAGGCTGAGCAGAGAGTTTTTCTGAGTGCAGGTAGGGCCCTTGTCCTCACTGAGTCCACGTTACCCAGCACATGAGACCGTCTCTGACTGTCTTCGTGAGTTGGGACAAGCTGCGGCAACCTAGGTTTCCAAAGGAAGAGAGAGAGCAGTGTGCCCCCTTGGGCTGTGCATGAAGAAGTGTTCCGAAGAACCTACACGGCTGCTTTTTGCTCAGCAGGCAGAGAGGAGACGTGGGGGGAATCCGTGTGGTAGCATGGGAAACGGTGCGATGGCCAGAGTGCTTGGAGTCCTGAAAGCTATCCTCGCGTTCCATTGAAGCACAACAACGGTGGAGACCTCATGGAAACCGAGGCACGCAGAGCTTGCCCGGTGGAAACTTAGGCACTACCCTGAGGCTCAGGGTGGCCTTGCGCTTTCCCAGGATGAAAGAGTACTGCGGGCTTAACTCTCTTCCAGCGTGGCAGGAACACCGTTTCTCGGGGGAAAGTGCTCGTTTACTACGCAAGTGTACCTGCGGAGGCTAGAACCTGGGCAACATCAAGGTTTGGCAAGCAGCCCCTGAGACACTAGAATCCAAACTTCCAAAGGGAAAAGGCTGCTTTTTCCGCAAAGCCCCCTACCCTTATTAGAACCCAGCAAAAGTACCTGAGGATGGGAGCTGCGAAGGGAAACAAACGGGACACACTGGGCACCTGAGAAGCTCCCCTCGACACTTGCAAGCAGCCTGTTCTTCTGGGGGAACATACTCGTTTCCTCCCCGGGCGTGCCTGCAGTGAGTAAAAGCTGGGCCTTCCTAGGGTTTCGCAAACAGCTCCGAGGCTACAAGAATCCAGGTTTCCAAAGGGGAAAAGACTGCTTTTCGAAGCAGGGCCACCTATCCTAGTTCACAGCAAACATGAGTCCCTGCAGTAGTGGAGCTGCCGAGGGAGAGCATGGCGAAAATCTGAGAACTTCGATAAGTACCTTTTACTGTGTAGGCTTCGAAGTGTGGCAAGATCCCTGAAGGAGGGCTGCCCTGAGCGAGGCCTATTTGGCTCTACCTCTTCCGGGGCCTAGCAGGGTAAAGGAGGAATTGTGCTCTTTGCTCAGCTTGGACCTCACATCGACGTCCTGCTTAAGCAAAGAGCCACTCGGTGTGAGCTCCTGGATGGAAGGCTGAGCAGAGTGTTTTTCTGAGTGCAGGTAGGGCCCTTGTCCTCACTGAGACCACGTTACCCAGCACATGAGACCGACTCTGACTGTCTTCGTGAGCTGGGACAAGCTGCGGCAACCTAGGTTTCCAAAGGAAGAGAGAGAGCAGTGTGCCGCCTTGGGCTTTGCATGCAAGAAGTGTTTCGAAGGGCCTACACTGCTGCTTGTTGCTCAGCAGGCAGAGAGGAGACGTGGGGGGGATCCGTGTGGTAGCATGGGAAACGGTGCGGAGGACAGTGTGCTTGGAGTCCTGAAAGCTATCCTCGCGTTCCATTGAAGCACAACAACGGTGGAGACCTCATGGAAAACAGGGGACGCAGAGCTTGCCTGGTGGAAACTTAGGCGCTACCCTGAGGCTCAGGGTGGCCTTGCACTTTCCCAGGAGGAACGAGGTCTGCGGGCTTAACTCTCCTCCAGCGTGGCAGGAACCCGGTTTCTCGGGGGAAAGTGCTCGTTTGCTACGCAGGCGTACCTGCGGAGGCTAGAACCTGGGCAACTTCAAGGTTTGGCAAGCAGCCCCTGAGACACTAGAATCCAAGCTTCCAAAGGGAAAAGGCTGCTCTTGTCCGCAGAGCCACCTACACTTCTTCGCACCCAACCTAAGGACCTGCAGGATGGGAGCTGCGAAGGGAAACAAACGGGACACACTGGGCAACTGAGAAGCTCCCCTCGACACTTGCAAGCAGCCTGTTTCTCTGGGGAACATACTCGTTTCCTCCCCGGGCGTGCCTGCAGTGAGTTAAAGCTGGGCCTTCCTAGGGTATCGCAAACACCTCCGGGGCTACAACAATCCAGGTTTCCAAAGGGGAAAAGACTGCTTTTCGAAGCAGGGCCACCTATCCTAGTTCACAGCAAACATGAGTCCCTGCAGTAGTGGAGCTGCCGAGGGAGAGCATGGCGAAAATCTGAGAACTTCGATAAGTACCTTTTACTGTGTAGGCTTCGAAGTGTGGCAAGATCCCTGAAGGAGGGCTGCCCTGAGCGAGGCCTAGTTGGCTCTACCTCTTCCGGGACCTAGCAGGGTAAAGGAGGAATTGTGCTCTTTGCTCAGCTTGGACCTCACATCGACGTCCTGCTTAAGCAAAGAGCCACTCGGTGTGAGCTCCTGGATGGAAGGCTGAGCAGAGAGTTTTTCTGAGTGCAGGTAGGGCCCTTGTCCTCACTGAGTCCACGTTACCCAGCACATGAGACCGTCTCTGACTGTCTTCGTGAGTTGGGACAAGCTGCGGCAACCTAGGTTTCCAAAGGAAGAGAGAGAGCAGTGTGCCCCCTTGGGCTGTGCATGAAGAAGTGTTCCGAAGAACCTACACGGCTGCTTTTTGCTCAGCAGGCAGAGAGGAGACGTGGGGGGAATCCGTGTGGTAGCATGGGAAACGGTGCGATGGCCAGAGTGCTTGGAGTCCTGAAAGCTATCCTCGCGTTCCATTGAAGCACAACAACGGTGGAGACCTCATGGAAACCGAGGCACGCAGAGCTTGCCCGGTGGAAACTTAGGCACTACCCTGAGGCTCAGGGTGGCCTTGCGCTTTCCCAGGATGAAAGAGTACTGCGGGCTTAACTCTCTTCCAGCGTGGCAGGAACACCGTTTCTCGGGGGAAAGTGCTCGTTTACTACGCAAGTGTACCTGCGGAGGCTAGAACCTGGGCAACATCAAGGTTTGGCAAGCAGCCCATGAGACACTAGAATCCAAACTTCCAAAGGGAAAAGGCTGCTTTTTCCGCAAAGCCCCCTACCCTTATTAGAACCCAGCAAAAGTACCTGAGGATGGGAGCTGCGAAGGGAAACAAACGGGACACACTGGGCACCTGAGAAGCTCCCCTCGACACTTGCAAGCAGCCTGTTTCTCTGGGGGAACATACTCGTTTCCTCCCCGGGCGTGCCTGCAGTGAGTAAAAGCTGGGCCTTCCTAGGGTTTCGCAAACAGCTCCGAGGCTACAAGAATCCAGGTTTCCAAAGGGGAAAAGACTGCTTTCCGAAGCAGGGCCACCTATCCTAGTTCACAGCAAACATGAGTCCCTGCAGTAGTGGAGTTGCCGAGGGAGAGCATGGCGAAACCCTGAGAACTTCGCTAAGTACCTTTTACTCTGTAGGCTTCGAAGTGTGGCAAGATCCCTGAAGGAGAGCTGGCCTGAGCGAGGCCTAGTTGGCTCTAAATCTTCCGGGGCCTAGCAGGGTAAAGGAGGAATTGTGCTCTTTGCTTAGCTTGGACCTCACATCGACGTCCTGCTAAACCAACGCGCCAGTTGGTGTGAGCTCCTGGATGGAAGGTTGAGCAGAGTGTTTTTCTGAGTGCAGGTAAGGCCCTTGTCCTCACTGAGTCCACGTTACCCAGCACATGAGACCGGCTCTGACTGTCTTCGTGAGCTGGGACAAGCTGCAGCAACCTAGGTTTCCAAAGGAAGAGAGAGAGCAGTGTGCCGCCTTGGGCTGTGCATGAAGAAGTGTTCCGAAGAACCTACACTGCTGCTTGTTGCTCAGCAGGCAGAGAGGAGACGTGGGGGGGATCCGTGTGGTAGCATGGGAAACGGTGCGATGGCCAGAGTGCTTGGAGTCCTGAAAGCTATCCTCGCGTTCCATTGAAGCACAACAACGGTGGAGACCTCATGGAAACCGAGGCACGCAGAGCTTGCCCGGTGGAAACTTAGGCGCTACCCTGAGGCTCAGGGTGGCCTTGCGCTTTCCCAGGATGAAAGAGTACTGCGGGCTTAACTCTCTTCCAGCGTGGCAGGAACACCGTTTCTCGGGGGAAAGTGCTCATTTACTACGCAAGTGTACCTGCGGAGGCTAGAACCTGGGCAACATCAAGGTTTGGCAAGCAGCCCCTGAGACACTAGAATCCAAACTTCCAAAGGGAAAAGGCTGCTTTTTCCGCAAAGCCCCCTACCCTTATTAGAACCCAGCAAAAGTACCTGAGGATGGGAGCTGCGAAGGGAAACAAACGGGACACACTGGGCACCTGAGAAGCTCCCCTCGACACTTGCAAGCAGCCTGTTCTTCTGGGGGAACATACTCGTTTCCTCCCCGGGCGTGCCTGCAGTGAGTAAAAGCTGGGCCTTCCTAGGGTTTCGCAAACAGCTCCGAGGCTACAAGAATCCAGGTTTCCAAAGGGGAAAAGACTGCTTTTCGAAGCAGGGCCACCTATCCTAGTTCATAGCAAACATGAGTCCCTGCAGTAGTGGAGCTGCCGAGGGAGAGCATGGCGAAACCCTGGGAACTTCGCTAAGTACCTTTTACTGTGACGGCTTCGTAGTGTGGCAAGATTCCTGAAGGAGGGCTGGCCTGAGCGAGGCCTAGTTGGCTCTACCCCTTCCGGGACCTAGCAGGGTAAAGGAGGAATTGTGCTCTTTGCTCAGCTTGGACCTCAAATCGAGGTCCTACTAAACCAACGCGCCAGTCGGTGTGAACTCCTGGATGGAAGGCTGAGCAGAGTGTTTTTCTGAGTGCAGGTAGGGCCCTTGTCCTCACTGAGACCACGTTACCCAGCACATGAGACCGACTCTGACTGTCTTCGTGAGCTGGGACAAGCTGCGGCAACCTAGGTTTCCAAAGGAAGAGAGAGAGCAGTGTGCCGCCTTGGGCTTTGCATGCAAGAAGTGTTTCGAAGGGCCTACACTGCTGCTTGTTGCTCAGCAGGCAGAGAGGAGACGTGGGGGGGATCCGTGTGGTAGCATGGGAAACGGTGCGGAGGACAGTGTGCTTGGAGTCCTGAAAGCTATCCTCGCGTTCCATTGAAGCACAACAACGGTGGAGACCTCATGGAAAACAGGGGACGCAGAGCTTGCCTGGTGGAAACTTAGGCGCTACCCTGAGGCTCAGGGTGGCCTTGCACTTTCCCAGGAGGAACGAGGTCTGCGGGCTTAACTCTCCTCCAGCGTGGCAGGAACCCGGTTTCTCGGGGGAAAGTGCTCGTTTGCTACGCAGGCGTACCTGCGGAGGCTAGAACCTGGGCAACTTCAAGGTTTGGCAAGCAGCCCCTGAGACACTAGAATCCAAACTTCCAAAGGGAAAAGGCTGCTCTTGTCCGCAGAGCCACCTACACTTCTTCGCACCCAACCTAAGGACCTGCAGGATGGGAGCTGCGAAGGGAAACAAACGGGACACACTGGGCAACTGAGAAGCTCCCCTCGACACTTGCAAGCAGCCTGTTTCTCTGGGGAACATACTCGTTTCCTCCCCGGGCGTGCCTGCAGTGAGTTAAAGCTGGGCCTTCCTAGGGTATCGCAAACACCTCCGGGGCTACAAGAATCCAGGTTTCCAAAGGGGAAAAGACTGCTTTTCGAAGCAGGGCCACCTATCCTAGTTCACAGCAAACATGAGTCCCTGCAGTAGTGGAGCTGCCGAGGGAGAGCATGGCGAAAATCTGAGAACTTCGATAAGTACCTTTTACTGTGTAGGCTTCGAAGTGTGGCAAGATCCCTGAAGGAGGGCTGCCCTGAGCGAGGCCTAGTTGGCTCTACCTCTTCCGGGACCTAGCAGGGTAAAGGAGGAATTGTGCTCTTTGCTCAGCTTGGACCTCACATCGACGTCCTGCTTAAGCAAAGAGCCACTCGGTGTGAGCTCCTGGATGGAAGACTGAGCAGAGAGTTTTTCTGAGTGCAGGTAGGGCCCTTGTCCTCACTGAGTCCACGTTACCCAGCACATGAGACCGTCTCTGACTGTCTTCGTGAGTTGGGACAAGCTGCGGCAACCTAGGTTTCCAAAGGAAGAGAGAGAGCAGTGTGCCCCCTTGGGCTGTGCATGAAGAAGTGTTCCGAAGAACCTACACGGCTGCTTTTTGCTCAGCAGGCAGAGAGGAGACGTGGGGGGAATCCGTGTGGTAGCATGGGAAACGGTGCGATGGCCAGAGTGCTTGGAGTCCTGAAAGCTATCCTCGCGTTCCATTGAAGCACAACAACGGTGGAGACCTCATGGAAACCGAGGCACGCAGAGCTTGCCCGGTGGAAACTTAGGCGCTACCCTGAGGCTCAGGGTGGCCTTGCGCTTTCCCAGGATGAAAGAGTACTGCGGGCTTAACTCTCTTCCAGCGTGGCAGGAACACCGTTTCTCGGGGGAAAGTGCTCGTTTACTACGCAAGTGTACCTGCGGAGGCTAGAACCTGGGCAACATCAAGGTTTGGCAAGCAGCCCATGAGACACTAGAATCCAAACTTCCAAAGGGAAAAGGCTGCTTTTTCCGCAAAGCCCCCTACCCTTATTAGAACCCAGCAAAAGTACCTGAGGATGGGAGCTGCGAAGGGAAACAAACGGGACACACTGGGCACCTGAGAAGCTCCCCTCGACACTTGCAAGCAGCCTGTTTCTCTGGGGGAACATACTCGTTTCCTCCCCGGGCGTGCCTGCAGTGAGTAAAAGCTGGGCCTTCCTAGGGTTTCGCAAACAGCTCCGAGGCTACAAGAATCCAGGTTTCCAAAGGGGAAAAGACTGCTTTCCGAAGCAGGGCCACCTATCCTAGTTCACAGCAAACATGAGTCCCTGCAGTAGTGGAGTTGCCGAGGGAGAGCATGGCGAAACCCTGAGAACTTCGCTAAGTACCTTTTACTCTGTAGGCTTCGAAGTGTGGCAAGATCCCTGAAGGAGAGCTGGCCTGAGCGAGGCCTAGTTGGCTCTAAATCTTCCGGGGCCTAGCAGGGTAAAGGAGGAATTGTGCTCTTTGCTTAGCTTGGACCTCACATCGACGTCCTGCTAAACCAACGCGCCAGTTGGTGTGAGCTCCTGGATGGAAGGTTGAGCAGAGTGTTTTTCTGAGTGCAGGTAAGGCCCTTGTCCTCACTGAGTCCACGTTACCCAGCACATGAGACCGGCTCTGACTGTCTTCGTGAGCTGGGACAAGCTGCAGCAACCTAGGTTTCCAAAGGAAGAGAGAGAGCAGTGTGCCGCCTTGGGCTGTGCATGAAGAAGTGTTCCGAAGAACCTACACTGCTGCTTGTTGCTCAGCAGGCAGAGAGGAGACGTGGGGGGGATCCGTGTGGTAGCATGGGAAACGGTGCGATGGCCAGAGTGCTTGGAGTCCTGAAAGCTATCCTCGCGTTCCATTGAAGCACAACAACGGTGGAGACCTCATGGAAACCGAGGCACGCAGAGCTTGCCCGGTGGAAACTTAGGCGCTACCCTGAGGCTCAGGGTGGCCTTGCGCTTTCCCAGGATGAAAGAGTACTGCGGGCTTAACTCTCTTCCAGCGTGGCAGGAACACGGTTTCTCGGGGGAAAGTGCTCATTTACTACGCAAGTGTACCTGCGGAGGCTAGAAGCTGGGCAACATCAAGGTTTGGCAAGCAGCCCCTGAGACACTAGAATCCAAACTTCCAAAGGGAAAAGGCTGCTTTTTCCGCAAAGCCCCCTACCCTTATTAGAACCCAGCAAAAGTACCTGAGGATGGGAGCTGCGAAGGGAAACAAACGGGACACACTGGGCACCTGAGAAGCTCCCCTCGACACTTGCAAGCAGCCTGTTCTTCTGGGGGAACATACTCGTTTCCTCCCCGGGCGTGCCTGCAGTGAGTAAAAGCTGGGCCTTCCTAGGGTTTCGCAAACAGCTCCGAGGCTACAAGAATCCAGGTTTCCAAAGGGGAAAAGACTGCTTTTCGAAGCAGGGCCACCTATCCTAGTTCATAGCAAACATGAGTCCCTGCAGTAGTGGAGCTGCCGAGGGAGAGCATGGCGAAACCCTGGGAACTTCGCTAAGTACCTTTTACTGTGACGGCTTCGTAGTGTGGCAAGATTCCTGAAGGAGGGCTGGCCTGAGCGAGGCCTAGTTGGCTCTACCCCTTCCGGGACCTAGCAGGGTAAAGGAGGAATTGTGCTCTTTGCTCAGCTTGGACCTCAAATCGAGGTCCTACTAAACCAACGCGCCAGTCGGTGTGAACTCCTGGATGGAAGGCTGAGCAGAGTGTTTTTCTGAGTGCAGGTAGGGCCCTTGTCCTCACTGAGACCACGTTACCCAGCACATGAGACCGACTCTGACTGTCTTCGTGAGCTGGGACAAGCTGCGGCAACCTAGGTTTCCAAAGGAAGAGAGAGAGCAGTGTGCCGCCTTGGGCTGTGCATGAAGAAGTTGTCCGAAGAACCTACACTGCTGCTTGTTGCTCAGCAGGCAGAGAGGAGACGTGGGGGGAATCCGTGTGGTAGCATGGGAAACGGTGCGATGGCCAGAGTGCTTGGAGTCCTGAAAGCTATCCTCGCGTTCCATTGAAGCACAACAACGGTGGAGACCTCATGGAAACCGAGGCACGCAGAGCTTGCCCGGTGGAAACTTAGGCGCTACCCTGAGGCTCAGGGTGGCCTTGCGCTTTCCCAGGATGAAAGAGTACTGCGGGCTTAACTCTCTTCCAGCGTGGCAGGAACACGGTTTCTCGGGGGAAAGTGCTCATTTACTACGCAAGTGTACCTGCGGAGGCTAGAAGCTGGGCAACATCAAGGTTTGGCAAGCAGCCCCTGAGACACTAGAAACCAAACTTCCAAAGGGAAAAGGCTGCTTTTTCCGAAAGCCCCCTACCCTTATTAAAACCCAGCAAAAGTACCTGAGGATGGGAGCTGTGAAGGGAAACAAACGGGACACACTGGGCACCTGAGAAGCTCCCCTCGACACTTGCAAGCAGCCTGTTTCTCTGGGGGAACATACTCGTTTCTTCCCCGGGCGTGCCTGCAGTAAGTCAAAGCTGGGCCTTCCTAGGGTTTCGCAAACAGCTCCGAGGCTACAAGAATCCAGATTTCCAGAGGGGAAAAGACTGCTTTTCGAAGCAGGGCCACCTATCCTAGTTCACAGCAAACATGAGTCCCTGCAGTAGTGGAGCTGCCGAGGGAGAGCATGGCGAAAATCTGAGAACTTCGATAAGTACCTTTTACTGTGTAGGCTTCGAAGTGTGGCAAGATCCCTGAAGGAGGGCTGCCCTGAGCGAGGCCTATTTGGCTCTACCTCTTCCGGGGCCTAGCAGGGTAAAGGAGGAATTGTGCTCTTTGCTCAGCTTGGAACTCACATCGACGTCCTGCTTAAGCAAAGAGCCACTCGGTGTGAGCTCCTGGATGGAAGGCTGAGCAGAGTGTTTTTCTGAGTGCAGGTAGGGCCCTTGTCCTCACTGAGACCACGTTACCCAGCACATGAGACCGACTCTGACTGTCTTCGTGAGCTGGGACAAGCTGCGGCAACCTAGGTTTCCAAAGGAAGAGAGAGAGCAGTGTGCCGCCTTGGGCTTTGCATGCAAAAAGTGTTTCGAAGGGCCTACACTGCTGCTTGTTGCTCAGCAGGCAGAGAGGAGACGTGGGGGGGACCCGTGTGGTAGCATGGGAAACGGTGCGGAGGACAGTGTGCTTGGAGTCCTGAAAGCTATCCTCGCGTTCCATTGAAGCACAACAACGGTGGAGACCTCATGGAAAACAGGGGACGCAGAGCTTGCCTGGTGGAAACTTAGGCGCTACCCTGAGGCTCAGGGTGGCCTTGCACTTTCCCAGGAGGAACGAGGTCTGCGGGCTTAACTCTCCTCCAGCGTGGCAAGAACCCGGTTTCTCGGGGGAAAGTGCTCGTTTGCTACGCAGGCGTACCTGCGGAGGCTAGAACCTGGGCAACTTCAAGGTTTGGCAAGCAGCCCCTGAGACACTAGAATCCAAGCTTCCAAAGGGAAAAGGCTGCTCTTGTCCGCAGAGCCACCTACACTTCTTCGCACCCAACCTAAGGACCTGCAGGATGGGAGCTGCCAAGGGAAACAAACGGGACACACTGGGCAACTGAGAAGCTCCCCTCGACACTTGCAAGCAGCCTGTTTCTCTGGGGAACATACTCGTTTCCTCCCCGGGCGTGCCTGCAGTGAGTTAAAGCTGGGCCTTCCTAGGGTATTGCAAACACCTCCGGGGCTACAACAATCCAGGTTTCCAAAGGGGAAAAGACTGCTTTTCGAAGCAGGGCCACCTATCCTAGTTCACAGCAAACATGAGTCCCTGCAGTAGTGGAGCTGCCGAGGGAGAGCATGGCGAAAATCTGAGAACTTCGATAAGTACCTTTTACTGTGTAGGCTTCGAAGTGTGGCAAGATCCCTGAAGGAGGGCTGCCCTGAGCGAGGCCTAGTTGGCTCTACCTCTTCCGGGGCCTAGCAGGGTAAAGGAGGAATTGTGCTCTTTGCTCAGCTTGGACCTCACATCGACGTCCTGCTTAAGCAAAGAGCCACTCGGTGTGAGCTCCTGGATGGAAGGCTGAGCAGAGAGTTTTTCTGAGTGCAGGTAGGGCCCTTGTCCTCACTGAGTCCACGTTACCCAGCACATGAGACCGTCTCTGACTGTCTTCGTGAGTTGGGACAAGCTGCGGCAACCTAGGTTTCCAAAGGAAGAGAGAGAGCAGTGTGCCCCCTTGGGCTGTGCATGAAGAAGTGTTCCGAAGAACCTACACGGCTGCTTTTTGCTCAGCAGGCAGAGAGGAGACGTGGGGGGAATCCGTGTGGTAGCATGGGAAACGGTGCGATGGCCAGAGTGCTTGGAGTCCTGAAAGCTATCCTCGCGTTCCATTGAAGCACAACAACGGTGGAGACCTCATGGAAACCGAGGCACGCAGAGCTTGCCCGGTGGAAACTTAGGCACTACCCTGAGGCTCAGGGTGGCCTTGCGCTTTCCCAGGATGAAAGAGTACTGCGGGCTTAACTCTCTTCCAGCGTGGCAGGAACACCGTTTCTCGGGGGAAAGTGCTCGTTTACTACGCAAGTGTACCTGCGGAGGCTAGAACCTGGGCAACATCAAGGTTTGGCAAGCAGCCCCTGAGACACTAGAATCCAAACTTCCAAAGGGAAAAGGCTGCTTTTTCCGCAAAGCCCCCTACCCTTATTAGAACCCAGCAAAAGTACCTGAGGATGGGAGCTGCGAAGGGAAACAAACGGGACACACTGGGCACCTGAGAAGCTCCCCTCGACACTTGCAAGCAGCCTGTTCTTCTGGGGGAACATACTCGTTTCCTCCCCGGGCGTGCCTGCAGTGAGTAAAAGCTGGGCCTTCCTAGGGTTTCGCAAACAGCTCCGAGGCTACAAGAATCCAGGTTTCCAAAGGGGAAAAGACTGCTTTTCGAAGCAGGGCCACCTATCCTAGTTCATAGCAAACATGAGTCCCTGCAGTAGTGGAGCTGCCGAGGGAGAGCATGGCGAAACCCTGGGAACTTCGCTAAGTACCTTTTACTGTGACGGCTTCGTAGTGCGGCAAGATTCCTGAAGGAGGGCTGGCCTGAGCGAGGCCTAGTTGGCTCTAAATCTTCCGGGGCCTAGCAGGGTAAAGGAGGAATTGTGCTCTTTGCTTAGCTTGGACCTCACATCGACGTCCTGCTAAACCAACGCGCCAGTTGGTGTGAGCTCCTGGATGGAAGGTTGAGCAGAGTGTTTTTCTGAGTGCAGGTAAGGCCCTTGTCCTCACTGAGTCCACGTTACCCAGCACATGAGACCGGCTCTGACTGTCTTCGTGAGCTGGGACAAGCTGCAGCAACCTAGGTTTCCAAAGGAAGAGAGAGAGCAGTGTGCCGCCTTGGGCTGTGCATGAAGAAGTTGTCCGAAGAACCTACACTGCTGCTTGTTGCTCAGCAGGCAGAGAGGAGACGTGGGGGGAATCCGTGTGGTAGCATGGGAAACGGTGCGATGGCCAGAGTGCTTGGAGTCCTGAAAGCTATCCTCGCGTTCCATTGAAGCACAACAACGGTGGAGACCTCATGGAAACCGAGGCACGCAGAGCTTGCCCGGTGGAAACTTAGGCGCTACCCTGAGGCTCAGGGTGGCCTTGCGCTTTCCCAGGATGAAAGAGTACTGCGGGCTTAACTCTCTTCCAGCGTGGCAGGAACACGGTTTCTCGGGGGAAAGTGCTCATTTACTACGCAAGTGTACCTGCGGAGGCTAGAAGCTGGGCAACATCAAGGTTTGGCAAGCAGCCCCTGAGACACTAGAAACCAAACTTCCAAAGGGAAAAGGCTGCTTTTTCCGAAAGCCCCCTACCCTTATTAAAACCCAGCAAAAGTACCTGAGGATGGGAGCTGCGAAGGGAAACAAACGGGACACACTGGGCACCTGAGAAGCTCCCCTCGACACTTGCAAGCAGCCTGTTTCTCTGGGGGAACATACTCGTTTCTTCCCCGGGCGTGCCTGCAGTAAGTCAAAGCTGGGCCTTCCTAGGGTTTCGCAAACAGCTCCGAGGCTACAAGAATCCAGATTTCCAGAGGGGAAAAGACTGCTTTTCGAAGCAGGGCCACCTATCCTAGTTCACAGCAAACATGAGTCCCTGCAGTAGTGGAGCTGCCGAGGGAGAGCATGGCGAAAATCTGAGAACTTCGATAAGTACCTTTTACTGTGTAGGCTTCGAAGTGTGGCAAGATCCCTGAAGGAGGGCTGCCCTGAGCGAGGCCTATTTGGCTCTACCTCTTCCGGGGCCTAGCAGGGTAAAGGAGGAATTGTGCTCTTTGCTCAGCTTGGAACTCACATCGACGTCCTGCTTAAGCAAAGAGCCACTCGGTGTGAGCTCCTGGATGGAAGGCTGAGCAGAGTGTTTTTCTGAGTGCAGGTAGGGCCCTTGTCCTCACTGAGACCACGTTACCCAGCACATGAGACCGACTCTGACTGTCTTCGTGAGCTGGGACAAGCTGCGGCAACCTAGGTTTCCAAAGGAAGAGAGAGAGCAGTGTGCCGCCTTGGGCTTTGCATGCAAAAAGTGTTTCGAAGGGCCTACACTGCTGCTTGTTGCTCAGCAGGCAGAGAGGAGACGTGGGGGGGACCCGTGTGGTAGCATGGGAAACGGTGCGGAGGACAGTGTGCTTGGAGTCCTGAAAGCTATCCTCGCGTTCCATTGAAGCACAACAACGGTGGAGACCTCATGGAAAACAGGGGACGCAGAGCTTGCCTGGTGGAAACTTAGGCGCTACCCTGAGGCTCAGGGTGGCCTTGCACTTTCCCAGGAGGAACGAGGTCTGCGGGCTTAACTCTCCTCCAGCGTGGCAGGAACCCGGTTTCTCGGGGGAAAGTGCTCGTTTGCTACGCAGGCGTACCTGCGGAGGCTAGAACCTGGGCAACTTCAAGGTTTGGCAAGCAGCCCCTGAGACACTAGAATCCAAGCTTCCAAAGGGAAAAGGCTGCTCTTGTCCGCAGAGCCACCTACACTTCTTCGCACCCAACCTAAGGACCTGCAGGATGGGAGCTGCCAAGGGAAACAAACGGGACACACTGGGCAACTGAGAAGCTCCCCTCGACACTTGCAAGCAGCCTGTTTCTCTGGGGAACATACTCGTTTCCTCCCCGGGCGTGCCTGCAGTGAGTTAAAGCTGGGCCTTCCTAGGGTATTGCAAACACCTCCGGGGCTACAACAATCCAGGTTTCCAAAGGGGAAAAGACTGCTTTTCGAAGCAGGGCCACCTATCCTAGTTCACAGCAAACATGAGTCCCTGCAGTAGTGGAGCTGCCGAGGGAGAGCATGGCGAAAATCTGAGAACTTCGATAAGTACCTTTTACTGTGTAGGCTTCGAAGTGTGGCAAGATCCCTGAAGGAGGGCTGCCCTGAGCGAGGCCTAGTTGGCTCTACCTCTTCCGGGGCCTAGCAGGGTAAAGGAGGAATTGTGCTCTTTGCTCAGCTTGGACCTCACATCGACGTCCTGCTTAAGCAAAGAGCCACTCGGTGTGAGCTCCTGGATGGAAGGCTGAGCAGAGAGTTTTTCTGAGTGCAGGTAGGGCCCTTGTCCTCACTGAGTCCACGTTACCCAGCACATGAGACCGTCTCTGACTGTCTTCGTGAGTTGGGACAAGCTGCGGCAACCTAGGTTTCCAAAGGAAGAGAGAGAGCAGTGTGCCCCCTTGGGCTGTGCATGAAGTGTTCCGAAGAACCTACACGGCTGCTTTTTGCTCAGCAGGCAGAGAGGAGACGTGGGGGGAATCCGTGTGGTAGCATGGGAAACGGTGCGTTGGCCAGAGTGCTTGGAGTCCTGAAAGCTATCCTCGCGTTCCATTGAAGCACAACAACGGTGGAGACCTCATGGAAACCGAGGCACGCAGAGCTTGCCCGGTGGAAACTTAGGCGCTACCCTGAGGCTCAGGGTGGCCTTGCGCTTTCCCAGGATGAAAGAGTACTGCGGGCTTAACTCTCTTCCAGCGTGGCAGGAACACGGTTTCTCGGGGGAAAGTGCTCGTTTACTACGCAAGTGTGCCCTCGGAGGCTAGAAGCTGGGCAACATCAAGGTTTGGCAAGCAGCCCCTGAGACACTAGAAACCAAACTTCCAAAGGGAAAAGGCTGCTTTTTCCGAAAGCCCCCTACCCTTATTAAAACCCAGCAAAAGTACCTGAGGATGGGAGCTGCGAAGGGAAACAAACGGGACACACTGGGCACCTGAGAAGCTCCCCTCGACACTTGCAAGCAGCCTGTTTCTCTGGGGGAACATACTCGTTTCTTCCCCGGGCGTGCCTGCAGTAAGTCAAAGCTGGGCCTTCCTAGGGTTTCGCAAACAGCTCCGAGGCTACAAGAATCCAGATTTCCAGAGGGGAAAAGACTGCTTTTCGAAGCAGGGCCACCTATCCTAGTTCACAGCAAACATGAGTCCCTGCAGTAGTGGAGCTGCCGAGGGAGAGCATGGCGAAAATCTGAGAACTTCGATAAGTACCTTTTACTGTGTAGGCTTCGAAGTGTGGCAAGATCCCTGAAGGAGGGCTGCCCTGAGCGAGGCCTAGTTGGCTCTACCTCTTCCGGGGCCTAGCAGGGTAAAGGAGGAATTGTGCTCTTTGCTCAGCTTGGACCTCACATCGACGTCCTGCTTAAGCAAAGAGCCACTCGGTGTGAGCTCGTGGATGGAAGGCTGAGCAGAGAGTTTTTCTGAGTGCAGGTAGGGCCCTTGTACTCACTGAGTCCACGTTACCCAGCACATGAGACCGTCTCTGACTGTCTTCGTGAGTTGGGACAAGCTGCGGCAACCTAGGTTTCCAAAGGAAGAGAGAGAGCAGTGTGCCCCCTTGGGCTGTGCATGAAGAAGTGTTCCGAAGAACCTACACGGCTGCTTTTTGCTCAGCAGGCAGAGAGGAGACGTGGGGGGAATCCGTGTGGTAGCATGGGAAACGGTGCGATGGCCAGAGTGCTTGGAGTCCTGAAAGCTATCCTCGCGTTCCATTGAAGCACAACAACGGTGGAGACCTCATGGAAACCGAGGCACGCAGAGCTTGCCCGGTGGAAACTTAGGCACTACCCTGAGGCTCAGGGTGGCCTTGCGCTTTCCCAGGATGAAAGAGTACTGCGGGCTTAACTCTCTTCCAGCGTGGCAGGAACACCGTTTCTCGGGGGAAAGTGCTCGTTTACTACGCAAGTGTACCTGCGGAGGCTAGAACCTGGGCAACATCAAGGTTTGGCAAGCAGCCCCTGAGACACTAGAATCCAAACTTCCAAAGGGAAAAGGCTGCTTTTTCCGCAAAGCCCCCTACCCTTATTAGAACCCAGCAAAAGTACCTGAGGATGGGAGCTGCGAAGGGAAACAAACGGGACACACTGGGCACCTGAGAAGCTCCCCTCGACACTTGCAAGCAGCCTGTTCTTCTGGGGGAACATACTCGTTTCCTCCCCGGGCGTGCCTGCAGTGAGTAAAAGCTGGGCCTTCCTAGGGTTTCGCAAACAGCTCCGAGGCTACAAGAATCCAGGTTTCCAAAGGGGAAAAGACTGCTTTTCGAAGCAGGGCCACCTATCCTAGTTCATAGCAAACATGAGTCCCTGCAGTAGTGGAGCTGCCGAGGGAGAGCATGGCGAAACCCTGGGAACTTCGCTAAGTACCTTTTACTGTGACGGCTTCGTAGTGCGGCAAGATTCCTGAAGGAGGGCTGGCCTGAGCGAGGCCTAGTTGGCTCTAAATCTTCCGGGGCCTAGCAGGGTAAAGGAGGAATTGTGCTCTTTGCTTAGCTTGGACCTCACATCGACGTCCTGCTAAACCAACGCGCCAGTTGGTGTGAGCTCCTGGATGGAAGGTTGAGCAGAGTGTTTTTCTGAGTGCAGGTAAGGCCCTTGTCCTCACTGAGTCCACGTTACCCAGCACATGAGACCGGCTCTGACTGTCTTCGTGAGCTGGGACAAGCTGCAGCAACCTAGGTTTCCAAAGGAAGAGAGAGAGCAGTGTGCCGCCTTGGGCTGTGCATGAAGAAGTTGTCCGAAGAACCTACACTGCTGCTTGTTGCTCAGCAGGCAGAGAGGAGACGTGGGGGGAATCCGTGTGGTAGCATGGGAAACGGTGCGATGGCCAGAGTGCTTGGAGTCCTGAAAGCTATCCTCGCGTTCCATTGAAGCACAACAACGGTGGAGACCTCATGGAAACCGAGGCACGCAGAGCTTGCCCGGTGGAAACTTAGGCGCTACCCTGAGGCTCAGGGTGGCCTTGCGCTTTCCCAGGATGAAAGAGTACTGCGGGCTTAACTCTCTTCCAGCGTGGCAGGAACACGGTTTCTCGGGGGAAGGTGCTCATTTACTACGCAAGTGTACCTGCGGAGGCTAGAAGCTGGGCAACATCAAGGTTTGGCAAGCAGCCCCTGAGACACTAGAAACCAAACTTCCAAAGGGAAAAGGCTGCTTTTTCCGAAAGCCCCCTACCCTTATTAAAACCCAGCAAAAGTACCTGAGGATGGGAGCTGCGAAGGGAAACAAACGGGACACACTGGGCACCTGAGAAGCTCCCCTCGACACTTGCAAGCAGCCTGTTTCTCTGGGGGAACATACTCGTTTCTTCCCCGGGCGTGCCTGCAGTAAGTCAAAGCTGGGCCTTCCTAGGGTTTCGCAAACAGCTCCGAGGCTACAAGAATCCAGATTTCCAGAGGGGAAAAGACTGCTTTTCGAAGCAGGGCCACCTATCCTAGTTCACAGCAAACATGAGTCCCTGCAGTAGTGGAGCTGCCGAGGGAGAGCATGGCGAAAATCTGAGAACTTCGATAAGTACCTTTTACTGTGTAGGCTTCGAAGTGTGGCAAGATCCCTGAAGGAGGGCTGCCCTGAGCGAGGCCTATTTGGCTCTACCTCTTCCGGGGCCTAGCAGGGTAAAGGAGGAATTGTGCTCTTTGCTCAGCTTGGAACTCACATCGACGTCCTGCTTAAGCAAAGAGCCACTCGGTGTGAGCTCCTGGATGGAAGGCTGAGCAGAGTGTTTTTCTGAGTGCAGGTAGGGCCCTTGTCCTCACTGAGACCACGTTACCCAGCACATGAGACCGACTCTGACTGTCTTCGTGAGCTGGGACAAGCTGCGGCAACCTAGGTTTCCAAAGGAAGAGAGAGAGCAGTGTGCCGCCTTGGGCTTTGCATGCAAAAAGTGTTTCGAAGGGCCTACACTGCTGCTTGTTGCTCAGCAGGCAGAGAGGAGACGTGGGGGGGACCCGTGTGGTAGCATGGGAAACGGTGCGGAGGACAGTGTGCTTGGAGTCCTGAAAGCTATCCTCGCGTTCCATTGAAGCACAACAACGGTGGAGACCTCATGGAAAACAGGGGACGCAGAGCTTGCCTGGTGGAAACTTAGGCGCTACCCTGAGGCTCAGGGTGGCCTTGCACTTTCCCAGGAGGAACGAGGTCTGCGGGCTTAACTCTCCTCCAGCGTGGCAGGAACCCGGTTTCTCGGGGGAAAGTGCTCGTTTGCTACGCAGGCGTACCTGCGGAGGCTAGAACCTGGGCAACTTCAAGGTTTGGCAAGCAGCCCCTGAGACACTAGAATCCAAGCTTCCAAAGGGAAAAGGCTGCTCTTGTCCGCAGAGCCACCTACACTTCTTCGCACCCAACCTAAGGACCTGCAGGATGGGAGCTGCCAAGGGAAACAAACGGGACACACTGGGCAACTGAGAAGCTCCCCTCGACACTTGCAAGCAGCCTGTTTCTCTGGGGAACATACTCGTTTCCTCCCCGGGCGTGCCTGCAGTGAGTTAAAGCTGGGCCTTCCTAGGGTATTGCAAACACCTCCGGGGCTACAACAATCCAGGTTTCCAAAGGGGAAAAGACTGCTTTTCGAAGTAGGGCCACCTATCCTAGTTCACAGCAAACATGAGTCCCTGCAGTAGTGGAGCTGCCGAGGGAGAGCATGGCGAAAATCTGAGAACTTCGATAAGTACCTTTTACTGTGTAGGCTTCGAAGTGTGGCAAGATCCCTGAAGGAGGGCTGCCCTGAGCGAGGCCTAGTTGGCTCTACCTCTTCCGGGGCCTAGCACGGTAAAGGAGGAATTGTGCTCTTTGCTCAGCTTGGACCTCACATCGACGTCCTGCTTAAGCAAAGAGCCACTCGGTGTGAGCTCCTGGATGGAAGGCTGAGCAGAGAGTTTTTCTGAGTGCAGGTAGGGCCCTTGTACTCACTGAGTCCACGTTACCCAGCACATGAGACCGTCTCTGACTGTCTTCGTGAGTTGGGACAAGCTGCGGCAACCTAGGTTTCCAAAGGAAGAGAGAGAGCAGTGTGCCCCCTTGGGCTGTGCATGAAGAAGTGTTCCGAAGAACCTACACGGCTGCTTTTTGCTCAGCAGGCAGAGAGGAGACGTGGGGGGAATCCGTGTGGTAGCATGGGAAACGGTGCGATGGCCAGAGTGCTTGGAGTCCTGAAAGCTATCCTCGCGTTCCATTGAAGCACAACAACGGTGGAGACCTCATGGAAACCGAGGCACGCAGAGCTTGCCCGGTGGAAACTTAGGCGCTACCCTGAGGCTCAGGGTGGCCTTGCGCTTTCCCAGGATGAAAGAGTACTGCGGGCTTAACTCTCTTCCAGCGTGGCAGGAACACGGTTTCTCGGGGGAAAGTGCTCATTTACTACGCAAGTGTACCTGCGGAGGCTAGAAGCTGGGCAACATCAAGGTTTGGCAAGCAGCCCCTGAGACACTAGAAACCAAACTTCCAAAGGGAAAAGGCTGCTTTTTCCGAAAGCCCCCTACCCTTATTAAAACCCAGCAAAAGTACCTGAGGATGGGAGCTGCGAAGGGAAACAAACGGGACACACTGGGCACCTGAGAAGCTCCCCTCGACACTTGCAAGCAGCCTGTTTCTCTGGGGGAACATACTCGTTTCTTCCCCGGGCGTGCCTGCAGTAAGTCAAAGCTGGGCCTTCCTAGGGTTTCGCAAACAGCTCCGAGGCTACAAGAATCCAGATTTCCAGAGGGGAAAAGACTGCTTTTCGAAGCAGGGCCACCTATCCTAGTTCACAGCAAACATGAGTCCCTGCAGTAGTGGAGCTGCCGAGGGAGAGCATGGCGAAAATCTGAGAACTTCGATAAGTACCTTTTACTGTGTAGGCTTCGAAGTGTGGCAAGATCCCTGAAGGAGGGCTGCCCTGAGCGAGGCCTATTTGGCTCTACCTCTTCCGGGGCCTAGCAGGGTAAAGGAGGAATTGTGCTCTTTGCTCAGCTTGGAACTCACATCGACGTCCTGCTTAAGCAAAGAGCCACTCGGTGTGAGCTCCTGGATGGAAGGCTGAGCAGAGTGTTTTTCTGAGTGCAGGTAGGGCCCTTGTCCTCACTGAGACCACGTTACCCAGCACATGAGACCGACTCTGACTGTCTTCGTGAGCTGGGACAAGCTGCGGCAACCTAGGTTTCCAAAGGAAGAGAGAGAGCAGTGTGCCGCCTTGGGCTTTGCATGCAAAAAGTGTTTCGAAGGGCCTACACTGCTGCTTGTTGCTCAGCAGGCAGAGAGGAGACGTGGGGGGGACCCGTGTGGTAGCATGGGAAACGGTGCGGAGGACAGTGTGCTTGGAGTCCTGAAAGCTATCCTCGCGTTCCATTGAAGCACAACAACGGTGGAGACCTCATGGAAAACAGGGGACGCAGAGCTTGCCTGGTGGAAACTTAGGCGCTACCCTGAGGCTCAGGGTGGCCTTGCACTTTCCCAGGAGGAACGAGGTCTGCGGGCTTAACTCTCCTCCAGCGTGGCAGGAACCCGGTTTCTCGGGGGAAAGTGCTCGTTTGCTACGCAGGCGTACCTGCGGAGGCTAGAACCTGGGCAACTTCAAGGTTTGGCAAGCAGCCCCTGAGACACTAGAATCCAAGCTTCCAAAGGGAAAAGGCTGCTCTTGTCCGCAGAGCCACCTACACTTCTTCGCACCCAACCTAAGGACCTGCAGGATGGGAGCTGCCAAGGGAAACAAACGGGACACACTGGGCAACTGAGAAGCTCCCCTCGACACTTGCAAGCAGCCTGTTTCTCTGGGGAACATACTCGTTTCCTCCCCGGGCGTGCCTGCAGTGAGTTAAAGCTGGGCCTTCCTAGGGTATTGCAAACACCTCCGGGGCTACAACAATCCAGGTTTCCAAAGGGGAAAAGACTGCTTTTCGAAGTAGGGCCACCTATCCTAGTTCACAGCAAACATGAGTCCCTGCAGTAGTGGAGCTGCCGAGGGAGAGCATGGCGAAAATCTGAGAACTTCGATAAGTACCTTTTACTGTGTAGGCTTCGAAGTGTGGCAAGATCCCTGAAGGAGGGCTGCCCTGAGCGAGGCCTAGTTGGCTCTACCTCTTCCGGGGCCTAGCAGGGTAAAGGAGGAATTGTGCTCCTTGCTCAGCTTGGACCTCACATCGACGTCCTGCTTAAGCAAAGAGCCACTCGGTGTGAGCTCCTG